>NC_052499.1:70268983-70639407 GCF_016617805.1 Bactrocera tryoni
TGTAGTCCTTTGTGAGACCATAGAAAAAAGAACTCCTGTGTTCGAACTTATAAATTAGCAAAAACTCTTAGTAGCAAATACAAATTAGCAAAGGCGTTTAATTTTAACTCCTGCCAATCCAGTAGGATGTCTAAATATATGCGCTGCCAAGTGTTTAAGTCTTGACCTTCTGAATTCAGGACAGTCAAGAAGGAAGTGTTCAGTCGTTTCCACCTCATCTTCTTGGAGGCAGCTTCTGCAGATGGCGTTAAAAGACCCAAAACTAGGGAGAGGATAGCAGTACTGAGGACAAAAAGATCGCTAGATCTCTTACGATAGATTTTGGGCCAAAATTGATAGCGAGCTCAGGCACTCCTTGACCAGTCCTGAACGCACTATTAATGAGTTCAATGCTAGTATCACCGTTCTGCTATCTGAGTGAATGGTCACTTCTCTGAAGGAGACTGCACTTCGGAGCTGTACATTTATTAATCCCCTAATGGCTGGAACCTCGGTCTGTAAAGCACTGCAGTAGTCAAGAACTCTAAATCTGGAGTTGATAGAAAGCTCCTGATAGTAAATTGCTCCACCAAACCATCCCACCAAGATTTGAGCGTAAAGAAGCTCATTGCCCCTCTCTTTCAACGTCTTTTTCTCACCCACAACTCCCTCGCTGGTATATCATCATCCAAGTGATCCGGTATGAAGTCAAAGTGAGTAAAGATTTCCTAGTGTTCAGACACGTGTTCTTATAGAAACCCACATTCTTTGTGTCTGATGGCAACTTTCGTAGCCATACACCTTCCGACGATGCCTACTGGCAATAATTCATCTGCAAAATAGCAATTTTTTCGATTTTTGAATGAAAATCTATACTGTTCTCAAAAGCCAACCATCTCAATCTGACGCTGTGTAATTGAAGCACTTGAAACATTTATATTCCATTTAAAAATTTCTCAGGCTTCTGGTACATTCTTACAATAGGTTCCTCAAAATATTTTCCAAAGTACCTTCTATTTAGTATTGGCAACAAAAAAATTGGCTGAAGCCTGAAAAACTGAATTCACCAGAAAAAGCAGTTTCACTGGTTAAACTATTTTTATAAAAATTTGGTAATAAAACCAAATTTGAGGTAAATACTTTCACTAAACTCCCAGTATTTCAGCATTAAACTAAACACAAGAAATAACGGTTACACAACGCTGGATCACATAATCAAATCATGATTTCAAATAGATAATCGCAACACAAATATTGCCACTAATGATTCCGTTATACATAGAAGCCTGCTGACATTAAATACCTACCGCTCCTACAACAGTTATACCCATCAAACGGAAAAATTTTCGCCTAAAAAATTCTGCCCAATATTTCCACTTTCCCATCAAACAACAACATTCTAACAATCTTATGCAATTATACCGTTACGTTTGCTTTGATTTACCTATTCAATTTATTTATTAGCAGCCTTGAGTTCATAATTCAGAATTTGTGGATCCACAACGCATGTGGCGGCAGCAAATCGCCCGGACAAGTGTGTGTGTGCGTGTTTGCTTATGAAATGAATATATTTATTTTTTAGCAGAGCCACACATTAAGACATGCACATCCATGGCTGCGCTGCGCAAGTGCTCCCGCCTGCCCGTTTATAAATGTGAACCGGTTAAGATTACTTTATTTGCTTACTTATTCATTATTTGCACGACAGACAAGTGAACAAGTGCACACGCACACTCGCACACAATTGTACCAAGCAACCTGCTTGAGCGTGTGCATAAATAATACACACTGAGAAATCTACGGCAAGATAACATTTCATTGCAAGGAAGTCGTTCGTCATCTTTATGACTTTGTGTAAATTTTTATGCGAAAAGATAAATATATCAGCCTTGCACACTAGTGGATATGTGTAAGTATATGTTACTATGTATCTTAGGGTTGTAAGTTATTTTTCAAGGTAATATTTTTTCGCAAAATTCCACCTGATATTTGAGTTTCTATGAAAGATTATCCAAAGCAGTCGAGCACTTTATTTTGAATTTAAATGGTATTTTTTGATACTTAAGGGGCTATACCAGTGTGACACTTTCAAAAAAAAAAATTTTTTTGGCTTTTTCGATAGTTTATATATTCAAAAATATCCTGTGAAATCGGCAAGGTCATATCTTAAATAGTTTTTGAATGGCAGCGTTCTAAACAGCGACCGCTCAGAGGTGCAAACATATAGAAGTGAAACTTTAACGCGTTTTTCTCGAAAAGACATTTTTCAAAATTGCTGACATCATAACTCAACGAGAAATTGACCGATCGACTTCAAATTAAAGCTGGGTATAGTTGAATACATTTTTTATACAATGGACTACGATCTTTTTGACTGGTTGAAAATTGTCAATTTGGCATTAAAAAAGCGACCATTCTTTTCGTAAAAAAACGATTTTTTTTTAAATTACGCCATTTTCTCAATTTTTGATATTTTTCAAAGATCATAGTTAATTGTATAGAAAATAAATTTAAGTTTAGTAAACATTTTGAATTTCTTAGTTTCAGATACTCATTCGACCGGAATCATGCCAGCAGTTGAGGTACTTTTTTCAGCACTTCCGCAGGCAGCACATAACTCCGTTATTTTCCAATATTTCTGTAAAAACAAATTTTTTTAATATAACTAAAAATATGCTTTGTTACATCCATAGAACGTCGAAACATTCAATCCAGTACTTTCTTTAAAAAAAATTCACGAAAATCTCCTAATTTTTCAAGCGTCACGCTGGTATAGCCCCTTAAATAAATTAACCTGCAACTTTGAGAAAGCAATATTCTTAACCACAATTTTTCATACTACAAAATAAAATTTTTTTCATCAAACTGCTCATTGAAAAGTTATACGCAATTAAATTTATGCATCAAATGACCTGAAGATATACTATGTATGTACATATGTAAGTGAGTTATACTTTCTGGGTTGCTCATACGACATGGTGTACCTGACCATTCATTAAATTATTTATACTTTCTCCGTTACTCATAAGACATGGTGTACCTGATCATTTATTAATTTTTTGATTTACGCTTTCTGCATTACTCATACAACATGGTGTACCTGACCAATCGCATGAGTTAAGAATACTTTCGGCGTTGCTCATACCACATGGTGTACTATATGAGCACACTAATTAACTTTAATTAATTTAATTAACTTTAACTGTCTATAGCTTTAAAAGCAATTACTTAATGGGAAATAACGCACACCCTAATATACTAAAAATATATATGTATATATATGTGTATAGAAAAGTGTAAACAAATGTGTGTCTACTCACATATTTACACATTTGTAATCGTATATTTATGTGTCTGCCGCGACGAGTGTTAAAATTCCGACCGCTGACTTTTGGCTCTTGCCGCCTCTCTTTTCACTCCTTGTTCTTGTTTCAAGTCTAGTTTACTTGCGCGTCGCTTCACCTGCGATTTGTTAGCCGCCACGCTTGCTGTGCAGACCTTCTTTCGCACGAGAGTTAAAAGGTTGTTGGATAAAAAAGCGTGGAAAATTATTTAATGACTTTCAGAATTTCAAATAGAATACTTTGGTCGTGATTTAAATATTCACACATGCCTATTTCATATTTATAGGCGTGAATGTTGGCACTTCCGACCGCTAACATTTTGCTGCCAAACATAAGCTTCTAGTTGGCTGCAGTTCTTTCGGCGAATTTTCACATACAATCACAAGTTATTCACATTTACAAGTGTATTTGCATATCACCGTCGGTCTGCCAGCAAAGCGGCTTGCCAAACCCATGAATTTCAGCATTTACTGTTGGCAATTTGAGTGAAATGAATTAGCGCTATATTGGATTGACACAAATTTGCAATATTTTTAACACTTAGATAAATAAAAGATTACTTTCTGAGTCGACATATTGGCTGGCGCTAATTGTATTCGGAGAAAAGTGAGGTTTTGATGAAAAATTCTGTATATTGACTGTTAGAAAATGTTCTTAAAATACATCGGAAGTACATTTTAATACTATTCATACACTAATGCCTTAAAGAGGTTACGTGGGTTTTGATGGCCGAAAAAATTATTGTTTTCACCAATTTTTTGTTCATATAATAAAAGAAATAACTTATTACAACTTTTGAACATTTGAATAATATTTTATGAATTTTAACAAATTTTCGGAAATTCAAACATAGCCAGCTGGTTTTAAGAGGCCAAAAAAGTCTCCTAGCGGTGATCAGCCTAACGGACGAAATATTCCTCTAAATTCAAAAAAATTAAATTTCATCGGTTAGTATGTAGATAAGTGAAGGTCGTGACTAATCGCAGAATTTTGCAAAGATTTAATTTTTGGCAAATTTCCAACGAATTAAAGCTTACATTAATTCTAAGTATAGTTCTAATTTTTATCACAAATTGTCTTGCAAAAATTAGCTGTAATCGCAAAAAAATAATCTTCGAACAATCACGAAGTCATCCTTGGCATCCAACGCACAATACACCACACCAACGCGATCCACTCATGAAGACACCACACACTAATACACATGAAGATATACCACCTATGCAGACATCACAGCTCTACACTACAAATAATCAACACCGACCGCCCATGTCCAGCACGCAGTGAAGAATATATAGTAGCCGTAGCTGAGAGTGACCGAAGGCCATGCAGAGTCGATTCACAGCAACTACATAGGACTGATGTATGCAACGACTTAGCGCACTTTACGTCGAGATTTTAAATTAGAAGCCGCTCGGCTTCGCTTCGCTCTATGGGCTCTTGAAAAGTTCCAAGAAGATCCGACGTTTTCGAGCCAAATTTACAGTTACACTATTTCTGTGGGTTTTGTATAGTCTTAAGTCTAACCGGACGATATCGCTTTAGTAAATACAAGGACCTCTCTATTTTCGGTTGACTTTATATCGTTAAATCGGTGGGTGCATCAGATATCTAAATAAAAGTGAGTTTATTTTGTTGTACATAATTTTCATACCTTTACCCAATACGTAATGTAACGTTTTCCAATCCTCTAATTGGCTTTTTGTACCAAAATCTCGTTATTGACACATATCTACCTGACATAATTATGATAGATATAGCAGTTTTTCTAAAGTTGTTAAATATTAACTATAAGATATATTAACTATAGACCTTACTACTTTTCGGGGATCATATAGGAATTTATAATCAATTTCATTAAACTGCTTTATTATAAAAGCTTCAGGTATCCACTGATTTGCTCATCTTGGGTACTCTATTTTAAAATTCAGTATAAGTACATTTAAATACCAATATTGATTTTCGCAGCCCACTAATATTCTTTACAAAAATTTGGATGCGGTTAGTCAAGCGGTCAATCGTAGAACCAGCAAACAAATAAACAGGCACATAGCGAAGAGTAACCACTTCAGAAAAGAATTAATCCCCAATTCATTTGCATACGCGCCGCTCACACTTGTCCCTTATTGCCTTTAAGATCAACTTCAAACGATTAAGTCATAACCGAAAGCAATTAACCGGCAGCGCAAAGACACTGTGTCTGTCCATTTGAAGTATGGCATTTGAGCTTTCGTTAAAATGTCTTTGCGGCTATCAAAGTGCCAACACCGACCGGGCTATATCAATAATGATTTATCACCGAAGAAGGCAAAAGACAACAGTGATTTATATTCGACAGGTGGAAGAAGCGAAAAAGGAAAGAGCAGTAAAATAAAAGCTAGTGTCAAATATGTCGACAAAATCTTATAAGAGCTATGGAAGTAATGCATTTCGGTGATAAAGAAATGCAAAAGAATGTGAACGGAAAAAACGGAGTTGAAAGTAAAGAAAATAAAAATGAGTGTAATTACTTATATACACATATACACAATATGTGTGTATAGATTCGAAAATAAAAGTCTGTTGTTGTTGCGTAACTGCCAATACAATCCAGCTATGCATCTACACATGTCTATCTACATTTGACACACATTCCTCTTTCTTTTATGTCAATCGTTTTCCTCCCTTTTTGCTTTCATTAGCGTAAGATATTGGAAAGTATATTCGTTTTATTCGAATTCCTTTGGTAATAGATCCATGCCAAAGTGCAATTTGTCTTTTTAGCCTTTGGTGAAAGTTACTGAAGCCTACGCCAATGGCTGCCACTACCGAATATCGCCTTTTCAGCAGCTACCAGGCAGTTTTTTAAACCACTTGCTTTTGTTATTGTAGCCGCTGAAGTTGCTGTTTGCCAAGGCTTACCATAGGCAAATAGAGGAAGCCAGAGTTGCTAAACTAAACGATCAAATGGCCGACAGTAGTCGAGGAAAGAGGAAATTCGAGCAAAAAAATAATTCAGAGGAAAAAATGGTCACAAAAAATTTTGAAGATGAATTTTTTTACTAAATCAATAAAACTAATATAAATATTTAGATTTTAATTAATTTTAATGATCGGTGGTTCCTTTTGAAAAATTTTGGATTTACTCGAACCTTTAGCTGATCTTCTGAAGAACTTTCAAAACAGATGTCTAGCGCCTACATTTTTTTCTGCCGAATATTACCTATGTATAAACCAAAAAACCGAAAAAAATATTATATTTTATTATTAACATGAACACAGAAAAAATTTTGATTTTTGACAAAATGACGACTTGGCTAATAAGCTATTTCTCGTAAAAAAAAAATCATAGCTCCTATTTTTCGATCTTCAACTGGCATATATAATTAAGAAAGCCGCATGAAAAATTCAAGTCAATCAGCCTAACCGCTTCGGAGAAATATTTTCACCGATTCTGAAGACCGCTTTCTGAGAAAAACGCATTTAAAACCTTTTGTCAAATCAACTTCGAATTGTCGGAGAATATTTTCGATTACATTTACAACGATTTATAAGCAAAATCAAAATCGTTTTTGAAATTCACAAGAAGCTATAACCCTCGAAGGCTGTTTGCTCCACTGTACCAGAACATAGTTCATCGCTTCCATAATCTGCCTATTCAACCACTTCTACACACATACATACGGATACATATATGGTAAATTTGTTTGCCTTGCTTTAGTTCAGCGTTCGGCATTCAATCGAATTGACATTGGGTTATCCCAATTCGACTTGCAGCTTGGCATCAGCCAGTGCGGCATTAAATGCAAGGCTACCTGCCACCGACACTGAGTCACTGACACCAGCAGCTCTGGCGGGTTACGGTCATGGCTTGGCTTTGACTTTGACTGCAGCTCGTTTTGCATTTTCAAATTTCGACTGAGTCAAAAGCAGAAAAAAACCACAAAAACAAAAAGCAATAATAGTAAAAATGAATTATATTTTTTTAACAGCCATCGATGGCAAGCTGCAGTGTTTACAGCGCGGCTTTACTTCGACATTTCGGCTTATTCACATTTATCTCCCCTCCTTTAGGCACTCTTGCTATTCGTCTGTGTGTTCGGTCTACGCCACCTCGCACACATACGCATACAGTTCGTAATTCTTCAATTATACAAATGGCATTTCTACGTGCAGACTTTCCCGTTGTCTGTGGGAACTTTACGTCTTGTTGACATGTCAACAAAAACAAAAATAGAAAGCCAAAAAATTAGAGTGGTATAAATGGCAGAATGCAAAAAATCGAATGTCAGTGGATAACTGTAGACAGTGGAAATATGCAAGCTTCCCGTTAGAAAACTTCGTATGCGCTTATATAACAGCAGCGTCGCTGGCGCTAACGCTGACGATATTTTGATGATAGTCACTGGTGGAGTGTCACTGTTCCCTTCAGATAACGATGTAGTGATATTGAATCATAATGAATAATTGATGGCTTCGATGCAGCTTTGGCCGTTGACGAAATTGAAGTCAGTTCGCTTACCTAACTTTGGCGAAACAGAATATTGCTACGGCAAAATAACTAACAATTGTAAGGAGTAGAATTTAAAATGAAATATACATATGTGAGTAAAATATTACATTTCGAAAAATTCTTTGAAATAATACCGCAGTCTTTCATTGACTAATTGGTATAGAATTTATTTTGGCGATGATTTCTCAGTAAATTCGAAAAAGTATTCACTCGTCAGCTAATAATTCTTATTCATCAAATGTTAAGGCTGCTCCCCTACGACCAAATTCTTGATTCACACCTATGTATTCTGTCAACATGAGCACCGCCTAAGGTAAAGAATCGCCAGAAGCGGCCAGTTTTTGGAGACGCATTGGGTTCCATCATCACCATGAGCCACGCACAAACCAGTTTAGGTTCTTTGCGTTACCAGATGGGATTCAGTTCAACACTTTCCACTGCTCTCCTGTTTCCCAAGACACTTTTTGCCGATATGCGATACGTGGTTACTGCCTTGATTGCTACTTGGATATCCACCTAGATATGAGATAGAGACCAGCGTCATTTGCAATATCAAAGACCTCAGCTTGACATATACCGAAGTGGTCCAGCAACTTAAAAGGCTGCCTTATGCCTAACAGTGGATAGTATATCCCCGCACCAACTCCACCCTTCATTTTCGAGTACACATTTCGGAACAGCTCAAAATATATTCTTTTGACTAATTTTTACTTAAGGGGGTACTCTCAATGAAACGCATACATTTTACCACTTTTTAGGAAATTTTTTTTTATGCGACAACAAAATTCAATCAATTTAATTTTTTAATATATTTTTATTTGTATTTTTAAATGTACAAAAACAAATTTTTTTTCGGTTTTGACATTTTTAATATATTTTTAAATCAAAGTAGTCCCCAACAAAAAAAAGTAGTTCACTGGTCATGGTGATAGCGGCTGTTTAAGTTGTCTGAAATAAAAAAAATCGAATGGATTATTATTCAGTAGTTTTGCGGCTATCGTCCCTACCAAATATAATCAGTTTCATTAAAAACAAAAAAAATATGTCGAACTTCAAAAAAAAGTCACGAAAATGTTGTTTTTTTTCGTTAAAAATCGTTTAAAAAAAATATGAAAATATTTTCGAAAATCAACAATTCTGGTAGGGACGATAACTATAAATGAGTAGAAGAACATATGCAAATTTTAAAGCAATCGGTTGAATACTTTTTTTAGGACCATGACAGTTTCAGAAAATGATGATTCGAGAAAAATGCGTTTAGAAATGTAGCAACTGCAGACTTGTCATGGCGCCTGGTAGATAGTCACTTACGACACGTCGGCGACTATGAGCTGTAACTTATCAAATACTATGAATTTCGGTCTGAATTTTTCACAGCATGTTTTCAATAGGTTTTACTGTCAAAATATAAAAAAAATCGATTTTTCGAAGTGATTACATCAGAATACCCCTTTAATGTAAAAATTAACTCGCGCAGCTAACATATCTTTACGCAACCATTTACTTTAAAACCTTCTTTCCCAGTTGAAAAGTGGGTTCATGTAGTCGGTGTTTGCCCAACCGCCATTAACCACCAAACTTTACCCGAAGTTCTATATGTAAATTGCTGCACAGTTTTCAGCGAAGTGGTCTATAGGTGGCAGGTGCAGTCCCAGTTCAACAGTTGCCGTTGGAGTTGTTCTTAAAACTTCCGTTATGCACAGCTTCCAGGAGGTGGATTTCCGTAAGCCTGCCCGTCATACTACTGCACCGTACAGCAGAATTGATCTTACAATAGCTGTGTAGTGCCACTTCATGAAAGTCCATGTTGTGCCGATCTTCCTTCTTTCACATTGTGTTTCCTTAGCAGTTTGCTGCCCAAGACTACCCAAAGGGCCACCTTATAGTCCGCCTCCACCTGGCAACAAGGGATTACTAACTGTTCCTGTCTATGGCTCACGACTCTTCCTCTTGCAATAGAGACAAGGATTTTTATGAGAGTAGCATTGTGAACGTATAATAAAGTTCGAAATAACAACAAGTTATCGATTAAAATCAGTAAATAATCAGCGTGATTAGTTGTTTCGATTTAGTCATACCCATCTGTACATACGAAAATTATTCCCTTAGTTTTTGAGATATCGATATGAAATTTGGACACACGCTTTTCACCTAAGAATTTATTCATTTGTCGTAACCACCGTTATTGGACTACTCTGGGATATAGCTGCCATACAAACTGACCGAACTAACCCAACGGTACTATCTTCAGCCAAATTGTTCAGAGCCATACTAAGCAATTAAAGTCAAGACATAGATTTTTTATACTCTTTTAGGGTATTAGGGTGGACCACATACTCTCGTACATTACATACTTGGGAGGGACGGTTTCAAGTCACACTAGAATAGGGTTGATTGCGCAGAATTCCGCTACTCACCAGTGGCCTACAATATCTATAAGGACGGTCCGAAAATCAAAACCGGAAAACAATATAAGTAAGATCCATATATACTCCAACCGCTGTTCTAAAAAGCAGGGAGGCAATAGATAGTAATCGCTTCTATCGAAAAGCAGCTGCATATAGGTACTGCTTTCCAGCACAGAAAGGGCTCAGGAAAAACGAAATAGCTGATCGGATTTTAAAAGTGCCATACTTCCGAATACCGAACCAGTACAGGAATTACGGAGGTCATTAAGAACGATATACAATAGAATTTATGAACGGGCTAACAGACAGATTAGAGCGTGGTGGAAAGCCTTAAGGGGTTAGGGGTAGTCAGAGGCACAAAAAATGAGAGTTTTCAGTATTTTTTTTTTTTTTTGCTATTAAATCATCTTATTTTACAAAAGTAGTAATATGGCATTATTATAGAATGTGTTGACGTGAAGTCACGAAAATTTCAAAAAAAAAAACTTAATTTCCAAAGTTATAGTTGTTTGTGTTGACGCTGTTCCAAAAAAAGGTACTTGCGGTGACAAGCATAAGTCCTTGGAGATTCATCTAAAATCAATCGGACAAACAAAATTAGTTTTATAAATAAATAAACTCGGGAATGATCGAAGAATTTTTTTTATTTTCAAAATTAACAAAATGGCTGCGTCAGGAAATTTTTTTCTAAATTTTTGCGAAAAAATCAACAGTTGCTTGGTGTTAAAAAATTGAAATTTTCGAAAAAATAAAAATCCTTCGATCAGGCCCGAGTTTATTATGTATTCTAAAAGCTGCATAAATTTCATTATAATAAACTGAACGGTTTTCGAGTTACAGTTGTCACCGGTTCAAAAAACATAGTTTTGAGAAAAACGCGTTTAAAGTTTCAAAATCAACGTGAATTTCAGGGAATATTTTGAAGAAATTACACTTAACGAAAATGCAAAAAAATAATAAATTTTTTGAAAATTCGAACTACCCCTAACTCCTTAAAGACATGCAAGATAACCGAGATCAATCCGTTGACGTCCAGTATTACGAATACTTCACCTCACTTAAACTGGCGTGACAGCCAGCCAGTATAACCTAACCTATTAATGCAAATTCCTTTATAGAAGAAGTGGTCAAAGGAAATAAGATACTAGCACACAGAGCTATATAATTATCGACTTTCAACACTTTAAAAATACATACATATGTACTTAATAAAGTTTGAATGTACTTTGGCAGTAAGTAATTAAATATAAGTATAACTGTATTTTTTATTTTTTCAAAACTAACTTATTCAGCATTTAGTTGTATTCAATTGTAATACTCGTATATCCAGAAGACGATAAACGTATCCCAGGCATTTGAAAAAGAAACTGCGTTTCCACATTAGTGTTGATTTTTTTCTTTCAGTCAACGCAATTCGTGCCAAACGCTAAAAAACTTGTTTCAGCAATGAGAGTCACCGCCATGCGGCTATTTGCACTGGGAATGTTTTATGACATAATTACCGTTGCCAAACCAGCTAAAACCTAACTCGAAACTCTTAAATGAGAAGTCATACCGCACCCGTCATACATAACCGTCCAGATATTGCACCGTCCGATCATAATTTATTCCTTTCGACTGCGCATGGTCTGGCTCAGAAGCAGTTCCACTCACAAGACGGCATCCAAAATGGCTTGATTCTAGGTTAGCATCTGAACGGTTTTACCATAATGATATGCGAGCTTTGTCAGAAGGATGAGAAAAAGCGAAAAGCATTACCTCAAATGATCCCTGCGTAACTATTTCCTTACAATAAAAATTCTATTTTGATACAAAAAAAGAAAAAAAGGTTAACTTCGGCTGCACCAAAGCTAGTATACCCTTCACAGGTGCATTTCTTTTAGTAACTACATATGTCTTCAGCTTGTATGGCAACTATATGCTATAGTTAACCGATCACAACAATTTCTTCGGAGATTACTTTGTTGCCTTAAAAAAAAATATGTGAAAGTTTTCCATACAAGAACTTGATTCTGATCGTTCAGTTTGTATGGCAGCTATATATTATAGTGGTCCGATATCGGCAATTCCGACAAATGAGCAGCTTCTTGAAGAGAAAATTATGTTTGCAAAATTTTAAAACGATACTCGTATCTTAAAAACTGAGGGACTACTTCGTATATATACAGACGGACGGACAGACAGGCAGACGGACATGGCTAAATCGACTCACCTCGACATGCTGATCATTTATATATATACTTTAGAAGGTCTGCGACGCTTCCTTCTAGGTATTACCAACTTTGTGGCAAACTTAATATACCCTGTTCAGAGTATAAAAACAGCGAGATCGTAGTTGCGCATCTAATAGTTAATCAATATAATATTTTTCAACAATTTTAAATTTTTAAAATTAAATTAAATTTTAAAACGAAAAGTAAGAAATAAAAAATATGAAAATAATAAAAAAGTAAAACTTTCAATGCATTTGAACCTCCGAAAAAAATAGCGGCACAACCTTTGATAGCAACACTTTAACATTTGTCTTTTAGCACTAATGCTTTTCAAACTTAGGCAAACGCTGGAAATATTATGCAACTTTGCACAGCGAACACGAAAGCATGCATACATAATTCATGAATACGCAATCAAAAGCTGATCTGAAACGAGCTACGAACTCAAACACACGCTCGGCGGGACGAACTTTCGCTGGCGAAACTAAAAATGTGAAACGAGACATTAATTTGTGATTCATGCCAGTCGCACCTTGCGTGTGTGCGTGCAGGCGCCTTTAAATATGCACACAACAAGCAACAACAATTATTCTTGTTGTTGTTGCGTTGCAAGTAGACATCTTAATTTATGTATGCGTATGCGTGTTGACGTGTATGTGTGTGTGTTTATTTACTTGCTTAATGCATAAATGCGCTGCCATATGTTTATCGTTGTTGTTGCTGTTGTTGTGTGCAGCAAATTTACCGCACATTAAACAAACATTTGACTAAGTAATTTTTTGCCCATTTGCCCTCCGCTTCGCCGTTAACTAACCAACAACAACAACAAATAAATGCAACTAAATGCAAAACAATTTCCCAAATGCACTTGAGTGCTGCTGTAACCGCAAGCGAGAGCCACACATACACACGCGGGCGCAAGCAGTCATATGAATTTGCAGTTATTCCGGCACTAATGCCCACACAGCCCCGCCATCCGGCACTTAAGTGCACACATGCATGCCTGTAAGTATGTACACAGACGTAAGTGCGCTGCACTTAATTGTTCCCTCGGCGCTGTGTGGCGCAAATGACGGCTACAACAACAACAAAAACAACAGCAACAACAGCAGCATGCATAAAGCGTCGCAAATACTGTTTCGCCCAATTAAATGCTCAGCCGGATGTGCGCTGACACACACACACACACACACCTAAGCGCCAACACACACACAAACAAATGCAAATTCGCTGCCGCGTGCCGCCTCTGCCGAGCAGTGAGACAAAACGCACCTGTTGTTGCATTTAACGCTCGCCGCATTCGCATTGTGCTTCTTTTCTCGTATTCTTTTCGCTATTGTTTGTTTTGTTCTTGGCATTGCGCTGTTTATCATTGTTGGCGCATTCCGCAAAGGTTGGCGTCTGCTCCACTCCCGCCACACCGCAAAGTCAAATTATTATGCTAATGGAACATTTTTGCGTGCGCGCAGGCGGTGCAGCGGCAAGTCGGCGATGTTATTTCAGCGCATAACTGTTTTGCCGACACCAAACGCGCTGCGTCATATTGACTAGGTTGGCGGCTGAGTGCAGTCGGCGCTTAATTTGCAATTCTCACATGACTCTTGTGCAGATTGACGCCCCCTTTCCCTGCCCCTGTTCCAGCGCTAGACTGCAGTCGCCACGGGAGAACTGTAAATTAAAAGCGGCGCAGCAAACCAACAATTTGCTGTTGCTAAGCAGTCGAGTGGCAGGCCGCGAGGTCGTTATTCAAATGCACTTGTCTTGTTTCGTTTTGAGGCGCGCTTCACGGAGCCCCTAAAAATATGCATTTGCACAGACATCTTGAAACAAAGTGTGTACATAAATTTAAATATACAAATGGAGAAGAAGCTTGCGTATTCAAATTTCATATTGCAAGGAAGGTAAAAACTACGAAGCTAAGTACACGAGTACCCAACAAAACTTTAAGTTGCCATTCAAGTATAATTAGGTTAGGTCACTCTGCAAGTTCATTAGTTAAGAAATTTTACACGATTAGATTAGTTGTCCTAAAGTTATGCGGAGATATCAAAATACCGCTGAAATTTCTAGCTTGCAAAGCCAATTTCGATTGAAATTTTTTAAAAAATGCTAGCTTTGTATATTTTTATATAAGGGCGAGTAAAAATAAATGCATAAATTCGCATTAAATGTAAGGTTTTGTTTGGCATAGTTATAAGGATCCGATATAGGTGAAATATTTCGAATAACCTGCTATTTTTAAGCTAATTTCATGATGCCACTCTCATGGAATCTCGTGTCTGTATTGACAGGAAACTGGTATAATTCATATTCATATATTTATTTTGAGACGAATCGCTCACCAACAAAATAGTTTGGCAAAGACAGAGTAATTAATCACTTGGTGCCAGGTACGTACTATAAGCTCACTGCATAAGAAGTCACTATCGATATGTGTAATGTTGCGTTATCCTGAGGGAACTTAACAAGTCAATTTAAAAATCCCCGGCCTACAATAGTGAAACATATTTTTTTACAAAATTCGCCTTTTTTTCAACATAGTTCCCTCTAAAATCTCTATCTATCTCTCAAACACTGATTATAGCGACTCCCCCAACTTTCCGATACCATTTATGTATAACGATTTGTCCTTTGCTTCAAAACAAGTTTCAGTCTCGGCGATCACCTCTTCGTTCGACGAAAATTTCTTCCCAGCGATCATTCTTTTTGATCTGAGGATCAAGAAATAATTGCTAGGGTACAGAACTGGACAATATTTTTGCCATCATTCTCACTGACATTTCGCACAACGTATTGTCTTGGTAAAAGAACCCTATATTTTTGTTCAAATGCGGTTGTTTTGTCACGATTTTGTCCTTCAAACGGTCCAATAACACTATATAATAGCCGTTTCTTTGCTTCCTTTTTAAGGGTAGTCAATAAAAAAATTCAATATACAGATGCTATAACCTCATCAAGATCAAAGATCATTGCATACTCTTTTTATGCTTAAAATTTTACCGGTAAAGGGTATTACAGCTTCGATGAAGCGAAGGTTAATTTTTTTTCTTGTTAAAAAGGCAAATGATTTTATGTACATTGTTTACTTTTTGAGCAATCCAAACAATGCTTAAGTGATCGTCGGACTAAACAATTACCATTATTTTATCGATATTTTCGACAATTAACCATCCACTCGCAATGGACGTAACCAAAATTATTGATTATTTTTATTCAAATCTACTTTTAGTTCACAAATAACTCACTAATGACTTAAATTCAAGAACTGTCAACATTTCTTACTTAAATAGAGTAAGGAGAAAAAAATCTCGAATTCCCATAGGCATTATCCATAATTGGTCTTCCAATTATCTATCACATAGGTCATATCACATATTGGATATACATTATTCTTCATATTTTACCATTATCCATTATCCCCTGTGGCATATAGTACATGACATATTCCCGCCAACTAATAATAGTTGTACTTCACTACAAATCTGAAGATAAACAATTCGTACGACCGGCTGCCATTTCGTATGAGTAACATTCAATGCAGAATGCATTGGTTACGTATACCACATGTGGTACCTTATAGGGCGCACTGAGTATGCACAAAAAATAAAGCTTATTTTAGGAAGCTGCATTTACATTAATCATTGCCAACTAAAATTTCACATTCACTTTTGGATATTCTTTTTCGAGCGTCCGAGAAGCAGCTGGCGGGGTTAAGCCAAACTCACTTCGCGATTGTTTCGATTTTTTGCCAAACGTATTTCGAAATTTATTGCACTTTCTTTGACTATAATTGCAATTGAAGAATAACTGAAATATGGAAAACTGCAATAAAATTTATGAGTACGTACAATGGCAAAAGAGGTTGTAGGGTTTATTATAAGTGGTTTTTAAGAATACATTTTTTTTAGATTTCAGGTGAAAAGGATGAATTTTAATAAATTTAAGTATTCTGTATAAAACAAAATATAATAACAATTTTAAAGCTACCCACATGTGTGAATAATCAAGGTTAAGTCCACAAAACTCATAAATGTTTTTGAGCTAAACATACAGCAACTCATCCACTCATTTTAAGTGGATCAGAACAAAATAATACTCACTTTTTTCTAATCTTCGAAAATTTCAAATAAAATATTCATATTGAAAGATTTTCAATATTAATATGTACTTCCGCAGTGAAGCCTCATTGAGCATAGCTATGAACAATGTATGAGTGCTTGAATATCCGCAAAATGATATGAATATTTCATTGCTTTCCAAATCACTTTATTGCACACATACACACAAAGCAACAGCACACTCAACCACTTTTACACCTCACACCGCAAATTCAGCAAAAGCAAAATTTCAATGACTTCTCTGCACACAATGCCACTGCCATTAGACAACACAATTTTTAGCAAAGTAAATTATTATTCATTTCTGCAGATTTCGCCGTAGACACAAGCTCCGTCAAGCTACTTCAGGCGTCTGCTAAGCACTTCTGCAATTGATAGCACTGACGAAGCTCAAACACTCCAACAATGCCAAATTCTCTTCTGCCACATAGAAGCTGAGTAAGTTGGTAGAAATTCGGCAGCGTTGCCATAAAAGTCATTGACAATTGCTCTGTATATCGGCACCTGAATTTTTCTTCTTTTCATCTTACCCTCATTGCGCTCCATATTAAGCGATCTAAGCGCAATTGTCAGCTTACAAATTACTTGTGACTGGCAGCTTCTTTGCTGTGGCAGTTCATCGATCCCGCTAACTATTTAATATTTTATAACAGTTATACTGGTATTTGTAATTCTTTCGCTATTTTTCGCTTATATTTTTAGCTTATTTCAACACTCATTATGCGGTTATTCCACCCTCGTGGCGAGCCCGCAGCGTCAATCATTGCGTTAATGGATTTTCATATTTCATTATTCTATGTTTATTTAACTTGAAGCCACGCATTTTTATAGTCTGGCGAATCTTTTATCTTTGTCTGGTATAATTGCTATTCATTGTAGTCGAAAATAACCAAGGACTGTCTATGAATTCAGAGTTAGTTAAAGTTGATATTGCCATTCAAATTATTACGAATAAAGATTTAATTTAACAACAATAAGAATTTACCATTTTTTTAGCATTGCTTGTGTTCTTTTGAAATAATTATACAAGCAATTGAAAGTTGAGAATTATTGGCGGCGCCTCCAATAGTTGTCTCAATATAACAATAGATCACATGACGATCTTGATATACCAGTTTGCGTACAATATCAATAGTTTCCAGAGCAAAAACTAATTTTGGACAATAATCACGATCATACAATCGATATACAGTGCTTTTAGAGATTAGGTAGGTTAGGTTAGGTTAAGTTAGATGGCTGATCTAGAAAGATCGCACGTGTATTGGTATATGTAGCCCTTTGTAAAGCCATAGAAACCAATAACTCCTGTGTTCGAGCTTATAAATTAGCAAAAAGTTGAGTAGCCAATACAAATTTGCAAAGACATCAAATCTCAACTCCCGCCAATTCGGTAAGATGCCTGAAGGAATGCGCTCCCTGGGGTTTAAGTCTTGTCCTCCTTGAATAGTTGGGTGCCCAACTGAGTGAGAATCACACCACTGTATTTAAGTTTATGAGTCACTAACACTCGTGATTAATTTTACCAATTAAAAAACATAATTTTAGCGGATACGAAATAAGTGATAATTTATTTGTAATACAAATTCCGGTTACAACAAATGGAATCTTATTGAACAACAAATGCAGGATCGATGTGGAGCGCAGCGATGTCGAAATAGTTGCGGATCACGGCCGATCCAAAGTTACGCAGAAGCGTTTGTGCTCTGCCCTCGAAAAAAGGGTATAACTTATGCGCTTAGGCCCGCAGACGAATCGAAAGTCTCAGCACGAGCGAGGGTGACGAAAAAGTTGTAGGTGCTGGCGAAAGGTGTCGACGCGGCGCAGTGTCAACGAATTGCGTAAGCGAATGTGTCTGTTTTCTCGTTGTCCATCCTTTTTGATAAGCTTGTTGTTGGTGTATAGGCTTGTGTTGTCGTGTTCTCAGCTGGGTGTGGTGAACTAGGGTGCGTCATTTTATCCCGGGTAGAGTGGGGGGATGCTTAACTCATTTAAACATCCTGGGCCCCCTAGGCGAATATTTCGCCTAGTATTCTTCGTATGTATGTACATATGTTGGCGTACTGCTAGTGGAATACATGACGACCAGCGGATATTTGGAGATGGAGTTCTAATTGATATATGCATATATATGATATATGTATATGTGTAGAAAACGGCCTTTTGTTTGTTATGACCTTTAATATACGTGTAGGTGCTTGAGATAATCACCTTTATTTTGCTTGTTTATTTAATTTCCCTGGCGACTTATTATACAAGCATTTGCGATTTTTTCTTTTATCAGTTTATTGTGCGCTTTATTTATTATTTGATTTTCTGTATTGTTGCCGATTTTTGCAGTTTTATTTTATTTTATTAGTTTATTAGTTTTTTTTTTTGTATCGGCTTATTAAGGACAGCAACTTCATGCCTGGCTCAGGTATGGCCAGAATGGGTGCGCCTTTGAAAACATACCCTGTGGTTAGGGCTATTAAGTGAGAGGGATCTTGCGAGCGCACAGTGAATCGACTCTTCTTTACAATGACACAATTTTTCACAATTAATTTGAAGCTTTTTACAGCTGATTCCCATAATCACCAATATGAGGAGCGCTTATGTAGATGATTTTTTAGAAAATTTGTAATTTGACAAATAGTAGTGCGCCACCGCTTAAGTATTCGTTCAGGATTGTGCGCTTTTTTTTCCATTATTGGCGAAAGTCATCCTGCGGGGTCGAAAGGTTACGAACATATATTTGTGTTTTTATATGAGGTTGTCAGAGGGAATCTGACTTGGCTTTTTCTACCTTTATGTGGTGTATTGCAAAATTGTGGCTCTAGTGGTTGTCGTACGACGTACCGGCCGTTATTTGATCGAGTAGTTGTGGCTTTAAAGAAGTCTTCACAATACTGATCTTCAAGAGTTTTGTTAGTTATAGGGGGAAGTTTCCTTAACTTTTGAAATGTCCTTAATTGTGAATTAAGGTATTTGTTTTTATTATACTCAACTTGAGTTGGTATGGTGGTGACCAGTTCTGTAACTAGTCCATTTTGTGTTTCGCTGTGCAGCGTTTGAGATTTTTGTGCCTTTGAACAGCATGGTGTCTCTTGGCAATTTTTAGTATTTTGGCTTTCGGGATTTGCTTTTGTAATTAAACCCGTGGTTCTTTTTGTATATGCGCTCCTTTGAGGTGCGATGGGATATGTGCTGTAATGAAGCATTGTATGATGTCTTTTATGACAATATAAGCAGTTAAATTTGCTTTTGCAATTTTTAAGATTATGTGTATGGGACAAGCAGTTTGTACAGAGTCTTCTTGATCTGACAAAATTGTTCCTTTCGTTAATGTTTAATTTTTTAAACTTCTCGCACGATTTAAGCTTATGCCCTCTTGTGCACAGTTCGCATGACGTATGTTTTCTCTGTTCGGATGTGAACGATTGTATTTTGTTAAAAATTCTATTTGATTTGTTTTTGCTTCTAGCTTGGGGTCTATTGAAGCTTTTATTTTGGTCGTGTTTAATGGGCTTAGGTTTGATTATTTTTTCTTCTAACCTTTCCGCAATTTCATATTGGGTGGTGAGAAAATCTTTCATTTGTTGCCACGTTGGGCACTTTTTCCGTGATGAGAGCGATTGCTCCCATAGAAGTAACGACTTTTCTGGTAATGCGGCGGTGCAAATGTTTACCAGAATTGGGTCCCAGCTGTCTGTGGGAATATTAAGTGTCGATAGAACCGACAAACAATTAGAAACAATGGATTCTAGTTTAATGAATTCTACACTTGTTTCTTTCTTAATTTTAGGCAAGTTTAATAGTGTCGTTACTTGCTTATCGACCAGTATTCTTTCGTTTTCAAATCTAGCTTCTAGAGCTTCCCAAGCCAAATTGAAATTGTCGTCATTTAATGCGAACTGTTTAACTATTTCGCCTGCTTGACCTTTTGTTTTGTATCGGAGGTGATACAGTTTTTGTGCCTTTGATAGTTGTGGATGGTTGGTGTAAACGGCTGTGAACATGTCCCGGAAGGACGGCCATTCTTCATAACCTCCGTAAAAGGTTTCTGTATCACATGCAGGCACCTCGAGTTGGATGCCTGAACTTGCCTCTTGATTGTCTTTTTGTGGCAGCTCTACTCTACTGTGGGGAGTAGGTGCAATTGCTTTAATGAGCTTTAATTGATCGGAGATCATAGCTTTCGTTTCTTCGAAATGGTCTAAGCAGTTTTCGTAAATATCATAAGCCGATGATTTAAAATTATGTGGCAAGTCTGAATCGTCAGATTCTAGTATGGCGTCATGAGCCGCTTGGAGGCGAGTCCAAAAATTTTTAAGATTTTGGCTTTTTATTTCTAATAACGATTCCGAGTTTTCGTGAATCGGTGAAGCGGCAAACCTAGTGCAGTATCTTGTTAAACTGTCACTTTCTGAAATGAATTTAACAACCTGTTTTGAGCGTGTAGCTCCTGCAGGTGTATTTTGGTTTGTATTGTTATGAACCATTTTTACAAAATAATATTATTTATTTATATTTTATTTTGAAAATATATTTGAATTAATTACTATTAAAAACCGCGTTTTTTGTTTATTAAAATGTTTGATGTCCGTATGTTTTTTTATTTAGGTACACCCTAATACTTGGCTTGTATGTACTTGTTTTTGTAGGTACTTGTGTTTTGTGCAACTGAGAGCTCGTTAGAGAGATCAATTTGCTTTTTGTACGCAATCCTGCTTGTTTTTGTTTGTCAAAGAACAAGAGGTATTGCGGGCTAATGTTGGCTTTGAAAATGCAATATGCATGTGTATATGACCAAATTTGTATCGAATTTATGTTTAAAAATTATGTGAACTTTCAATAATTTAATAGTACTCCGTGTAGGGTAAAATTGTAGGCAGATTCTATGCCGTATAATTAAATGTACAAATATATGTATGTATGTTCGCTCTGAGAGAAGAGCGCAAAGCGAAGTGGGTAAAGTGCACCTATGTTCCAGAATGCACTTTGTATGTTATTTGTTAATTTGTTATGTTTATTATGTACTTTGTTTTTGTTGTTGATATAACATACTTGTATATTAAAAATATGTATAGAGGTAAAAGGCAATTTCATATATGTATGTATGTATGTTTGTATGACTGTTTTTGTTTTTTGATTGCTTTTTATGTTATACATTTAATTTTTGCCTTTGCTTACTAATTTTAAGCAATCCTGCTTATTACTTGATTAAGTATAAGAGGTATTGCCGGATACTAGTGCAAGTTAATTATTGAATATTTATTTTCATGGATTATTTATTGTGTTTGGAATACACGAACGTAAGCATACTTATATAGGCAATCAATTTAATACTTATTATGAGCAATTATGTGTATACACATATGTATATACTGTAATATCAGTCATACATATTAGCATAATTGTATATTAAATTAAGGTGAACATAATACGCTCACTTGGTACTCCGTATATGCATGTACATATGTTGCCTTAATGACTTCTTCTTGGTTTGTTTCCCGTCCTGTGCTCCCTCCTGGCTGGCTACCTCCTTGTACTGTTGTTTTGTTGTATGTATGTATATTGGTTTTAATGTTCGCGCCCGTTTGTTTGTTTTATTGGTGCTTTAGTTTTTCGCGCCCGATTGTGTGGATTTTTGTTTCTTTATTAATTATGTTTTGGTTTTAGCTTTCGCGCGTTTGTGTTTTTTTGTTTGCTGGAACTGTTTTAGTGTGTATGTACGAATGTATGTAATATTTTGAATGTACTGCACTGCACTTTCTTTTGTTTCTTGTTTTTTTTTTGTTTCTAATAAATAATAATGTTGGTTTTTTTTATTTGTTCTGCTTGTTCACTGCACTATTTTGTTTTTGTACTGCACACTTTTATTTGGTTGTTTTTTTTTTTTTTGTTCGCCACTGGACTTTACCTCACTGCACTGTTTTTCGTTTTGTTTTATTTTTGTGGTTTCTTTCCTTTTTTAAAATTTTGTCACCACAATTGTTTCTTGGACAAATCCAATAGTGCCATTCAGTATGGCTCGAAGGACCATGAATAGTTGGGTGCCCAACTGAGTGAGAATCACACCACTGTATTTAAGTTTATGAGTCACTAACACTCGTGATTAATTTTACCAATTAAAAAACATAATTTTAGCGGATACGAAATAAGTGATAATTTATTTGTAATACAAATTCCGGTTACAACAAATGGAATCTTATTGAACAACAAATGCAGGATCGATGTGGAGCGCAGCGATGTCGAAATAGTTGCGGATCACGGCCGATCCAAAGTTACGCAGAAGCGTTTGTGCTCTGCCTCGAAAAAGGGTATAACTTATGCGCTTAGGCCCGCAGACGAATCGAAAGTCTCAGCACGAGCGAGGGTGACGAAAAAAGTTGTAGGTGCTGGCGAAAGGTGTCGACGCGGCGCAGTGTCAACGAATTGCGTAAGCGAATGTGTCTGCTTTCTCGTTGTCCATCCTTTTTGATAAGCTTGTTGGTGTATAGGCTTGTGTTGTCGTGTTCTCAGCTGTGGTGAACTAAGCTTTCTTATTAGGGTGCGCCAGTTTTTCCCGGGTAGAGTGGGTGGATGCTTAAGTCATTTAAACACTCCTAAACGTGGGACTGTCAAGAAGGAAGTATTGAGTTGTTTTCATCTCATTTTCATTTCATACAGTTTCTGCAAATGGTGTCTGGTCAACTTGCGAGAGGTCAGCCTTACTGAGCTCAAAGAGATCACTAGATCTCCTGCGATCAAGTGCTGGTCAAGCTTCCGCGAAGCCCAGCTCTCTAGTAGTAGAACACAAGAGGATATGGGAGCACCGACCCGCTCCCATTTTACCAATAGCTGTTCTAGAGTGCTTTTCCTTGCTAGCTTATTAGCTTTACAATCTCTTGCTATTGCGCTATGGCCCGACACCCATACCGGTTTTATCACAAAAATATTCGATGCTATCGAGAGCAAGTTAAGGCACTCCTTAACTAATCCTGAAAGCACTGTAAATGAGTTCAAGGCCAGTATCACCGCTATGCTATCTGAGTGAATAGTCACTTCTCTGAAGGAGGCTGCACTCCGGAACAGCAGATCTATTGCTACCTTAGTGGCTGCAACCTCGTCTTGAAAGACACTCCAATAGTCGGGAAGTCTGAAGCTGGAGTTGAGAGATAACTCCTGACAGTAAACCCCTTTACCAACCTTCCTCCCAAGCTTTGACTCATCCGTAAAGAAGCTCACTTCCCATCCCCTCTAAGGGCTTTTTCTCACCCAAAGCTCTCTCGTCGGTATATGGGAAAAGAAGACTTAATGATCTAAGTGATCCGATGTGAAGTCAAATTGTGGGAGGATATCCGAGTGTTCAGATACGCGTTATTTTAAGAACCCAGATTCTCTGGGTCTAATAGCTACCTTCGCAGCTATACACCTTCCGACGATGCCTATGGGCTTAACTATGGTTTTAGATTAAGTCCGTCAATGCACTGTTTCTGAGTTAATCCACGTCGAATGTTGTAAAAACGTAATCACGCGTTGTTTGGAATTTAATTCCACTTTTTAGCCAATATGAATATTTTAAGTTACTGTAAACAACCCAAATAGCAGCCTAATGTCAAAACAAGCTTCTGATTTTGTTTGTTTGATTTCTCAAAAGGCAATGGTACAGTCTCGAAATTAATTTGTTCAGATCCGATCATAGTGATGAGTGTGAGCATACAAACTAACCGCTCAAGATAAAGTTTCTGTATCGAATATTTTGTATTTGTTAAGAGTATTATAGCTTTGACGCAACCGAAATTAACGCTTTACTAGAGCATAGAATTCAAGGAACAGATAAAAAATACTTACTTCGATGAGATTTATAGTACAATTTTTTTTGGAAAAATCAAGAAGACTTAATACTTATCATAAGCCTTATCACAAATCATTATTACATTCCATTAGCAATTTATTTCGAATATTTTAGTATAGAATATTTAATTCAATACCAGAATTCATTGCACCTAAATTCAACAAATGCCCGTCGTAGGTTTATTATTTAATAAATTAGGTCACAATGGGTCAAGCTGTACCGAAACGGTAAATATTGTTACAGCTACTTTTGTTAGCAATTTTTACTTTTATTATCGCTCGCAGTTTTCCAATTTACTACATTCCCTTGTAAATATACAACCAAAGGGCTATGTGCCTTAGTGCTGCTCTGAACTTTCGACTTTTGAAAAGTTTCGCAGAAAACTGCAACGAATGCCGCCACGTGACAATCTGATTAGCTTCCACCACTTACGCTAGCCAATTAACAGTTTTAATGTTTATTTAATTTGTTTAGAAAGCATAAAGGTTAAATGGGTCAGCACACTACAAGTAAATGTGTGTGTGTGGGTGTATGATTTTAATCGAGTTGACACTCTGCCCTCTCTTTACAGCTGTCCCAGTTATCTGTCAACTGTCCCTTGGAACTCGCTCGGCACTTTATTTAATGACTGCGATGGCAAAAGTTTTGCATTTTAAGCAAATAAAACAAAATTTGGGCGTTCGTTTGCCTCGTGGCGCTTGTTGGTGGCGCCAAACTAAAGGTACGACTTTGAATTCCCGAGGCCAGCGCGCGTTGATTTTCGGGCACATTCTTATAAACAAATTAACTTGTGGGTAAGTAAAGGTAGCAAAGACTTGATAGAAGGGGTTATGCAGTTGCACAATGTTGTTTTGTCGCTGTCTGATTATCTTAGGGAATTTAGGTCGGTGCTAATATTATCTTACAATAATTCAATTTGAATAGATTTGCTGTTCATTTTCGAAAATCATAATTTAGAGAAACAATTGGTATTATTGTTTTGTCACTGCATAAATAGTTGAGGCTACGGGCTTCTAGAAAATCAACTAAAGTGTGACAAGTTGTGTACTTCAATGGCATTGTAATTATGGTTGACTTTATGCTCTATATAACATGGATATAGATTTTATAAAACAAATTTGTGTGTGAAAATTTAAACCGATTGGATTATTTAAAAATGGAGAATCAATGTTTGGCACATTTCGAACACTCTCATAACTCATGTCAGCCTTATCGTAAATATTGAGTATCATGTACGAATAGGCTACAGGAATATCCTTTGGATATTTTGTCTTTTAGAGGTTTGGAGAATTAATATCTTGGACAGGCACAAGCAAAGGAACTATGGTCTCTGATATACAGTAATTTCAAAGATATCATTTTCGAAGAAATATTTATTTCAAAAGTATCGGTGTGAATATCAGTTGATAAAACATAGTTGTAATTAGTTATCTCGTATATATAAAATATATAACAACACCAAATATTTCAGGCTAAAAGAGCTCGACTCTCACTTGGTTCTCACTTAGATAATTGTGAGACATCTAGGAACCATTTTTTGGTGCCATAGTTGCTATAATATTTAAAAAGTTATATTGGCTAAAGCATTTTTTCCAATGAACCCCAATAACTTTTGATGCAATTATTATTGCGTCCTGCAAGGTAATTGAGATAATAACTCCGACAAAAATCATAGTATTATCGTAGAATTTTACGTTGGTTTTAAAGTAGTGATTTTGGCTTGGAAGGTGAAAAACGTCGTGGGCGGCCAAAAAGTCTGAAGATAAGGAACTAAAAGCATTACTCGATGAAGCACAAAAAGAGTTCGCAGAATGTTAGGAAATCACGCAAGCAGTTATGTAAGCAGCCGGATACATTAAAAAGCAAGGAAATATGGTGTCATAGAAATTGAAGCCAATATACGTTGAAAGACGATTCCGCTTGTCAGAAATGTTGCTTGAACGCTACAAAAATAAATTCATTTCAGTAAAGCGGAACATCTATGATGTCATGGTAATACGTTGTACTTGGTGGGATACGAAAGCCCAGACATTTCTCCTTTAGACTACCATTTTTGCCGAGAGATGTAGAACGGCCGACAGGCCGGCGTAGTTCTTTTGGGATGGAATCAGCAAATTGCTGTAAAGATAAGAAAATGTTAAGGCTTTAGAGGGGCAAGACTTTGAATAATACTGTTGTTGTTTCTAAGCTATGGACAATTCGCAGGTGCTCATTTCCTTTTCATAATGTTGAATTAAGACTTAAAAGTCGGACATTACTTATGGATGATATTCTAAGTTTTAGACTAGGTATAGTTCCTGGTAGCGTCTAGTGTTTTAAGATAATTTCTTTGGAGAAACTGGTAGTAATTCCTCGTATTTTTGTTTCGGTAAAAGTCCTTTATCCATTCGCAGTGAGCGAAAGATAAGTCCCTTCGATTAGTGTCTAACAATAGGGATGACGTGATTCTGAGAGTTCGTGATGTTTGTTTGTTTACGGATGTGTGTCAAATTTGGTCAGTGTGTTTAGTAAGGTACAACGCTTGAAAATTGTCCAAGACTACTACGTACGTTAAGGTTCTTCGGTGACTACTGTAATATTAAGGTTCTCCGTGAAAAAAATTAGTTCATTTCTGGCTTCGTCAGCAAACGAAATTGTTGCTATTGGTTTGAATCAAATTATCGTGTGTTTCAGAAAACGCAATTCCATCCACAAAAATTTACCGTTTGGGGCGGATTGTGCTTTGCGGCATCATCGGACCTTATTTCCTTAGAAATGAGAAAGGAATTGATTTTTTTATTAACTTTTCACTTGTTTACAACACTTCTAGAATATTTTCCTAAATTTTCATGTTGTTTCGAGTATCAGTTTCGGGGATACAAGCTTGAAAACTTGTGCGCTCGAGACTAGTTCAGGCTAAATGTGCCGTTTTTAAACGCGTTTTCATCGAAACTATGCTTTTGAAGTCGGTTGGCCAGATTTCTCGAGAACTACTCAACCGATCTTTATAAAATTTTACATAGGTCTTTGAGATACAATTCTAAAAGACGAAGGATTTTTTTCCCATTAGAACTATTAAATAGCAAGTTGTCTTCCCGATATAAGTAATCATCGGAAAACAATCATATAATTTTTTAGGAAGAACACACTTCGCTCACATAACTATTAACCAATTACCAATATGATCATAACAAGTGAGCTATCCAATTATCTCCACATTTTTTCTCATTAAAAATTAAACCAAATAAATTTACCACAGTTCCTAGCTATTTTCTTTTCCGCAGCTGAAATGTGCACCAACTCACTGTTTAACTAGCAATTATTTTTCAATTTGCGAAAATAGCTCATATATCAACAAATTTTGCGGCAAATTGTCCCTCTTTAGACCAATTAAATGACCATTTCCTACGCGGATCCTCCGTTCGCTCGCAATGCATGGGAAGTTAATACATTCATGCTTGCCCACGGCTGGATATAAAAGCAGTGCAACCTTTAAGTCAACTTGCAGCAGATGCATAAAAACCGTTACGACAGCAACAAGCGAACTGTCGGAGAAGCAACTATAAAACCCAACAACAAGTCTACAACAACCGAACGAAATGTGGCCGACACACACGCAAACGCACGTCACAACTTTGTTGCAGCTCTTAAGTAAGTTAACTGCATACCTCCGGCTAACGGCTACTGGAAATAACTGCGCCACCGTTAGCACCCAATTTACATGCCGACGCCGCTTGAATTTCACAACCGTCACTATCTGTGTCGCAAACTGCTACTGCCACTGAGCCCGTTTGCTTTCTCTTCCAGTACAAAGATACTTCGCACAATTCTCCTCGGTGCTGATTGTCCATGATGGGCGCGTTGACGCAGCCAGCGCCTTGCAGCGGGAATACCTCGAGGCGGTGCACCTGGCGTTCCGCAATCTGTCCCAGCAGGGACGCCTAATTGGACTGCAATGGATTGATGTCAGTCAACTGGATGGCGGTGGCAGAGGCAGCTGCCGCAGCAGCAATTGCGGAGACAGTTACAACAACAGTTGCGCTGACAACTTGGCCTACAACGATGAGTTGGAGCTGTGTGTGCTGCGCGCTGTTGGCATTGTAACCGAGGTGGGTAAAGCGTCGCGCTGCCTCCTTCGCTAGCAACGGTGATAACAGCGCTGCGCTGACAGCCTTCATTCGCCTATTATGTTTTTAGTATATTTGCCTCCGCTTAAGTGCGTATGTTTACAGTTGCATTTATGTTCGTTGGGGCTTTCTTGAGTTTCGCGTGTGAATGCGTACTTAGTGCGTTGAGTGCGTTTCGCTTACCTTCTACTTACAGCCATTTCTCTTGCATTAATGTTTTTTCTTCAGTGTTTTCAAGTGTAATCTTTTTTGCAGGGTTTCATCACCATTCTTTCGGACACAGTGCGTTTCCTGCACGCTCGGTACTTTGCCACACGCAACGCGGAGTTACGCCTCAAGGATAAATTTTATCTATTTTTTTGTGAGCATGAACGCCCCGAAGAGTTGCTATCAACCGAGATACTGCAGTGTGAGTAAAAATGTTATAAATGCACAGAATTACACAAATTCCATATTCGCAAGTAAAATAGTTCTTATTTCACGTAGAGAAGTTTTACCTGGCAAGTAATACGGCATAAATATTTATATCGTACAGAAATATGTACAATCTCAGAAAACTCCTATACGAATAAATTACATAAGGTTTTAAAATAAGGTGGTTCCGCTTTTTTGCGCTTTATTCAATGCTTTATAAAAAGTGTAACAGTGATCGGATTTAGTTCAAATATGCGCCGTTTCGTTCGATAATCTATTTCCATCTAGACGGTAACTTCATAATACCCCCCTCGTAGAAGCCCCCCTCCTTATTTGCGAAGAACTCGGACAGCCACTTTTCAAAAGCCTCTTTTGAGTTCAACTTTACACCAACATGGGCGTTCGCCATGGAGAGGAACAGGTGGTAATCACTTGGCGCTATATCCGGGCTATATGGTGGATGCGATAAAACCTCCCATCCGAGCTCCCGTAGTTTCTGACGAGTGATCAACGAAGTGTGTAGTCTTGGCCCTTCCTGTTGGCCAATTCTGGACGCTTCTGGTCGATCGCCTGCTTCAAGCGGTCCAGTTGTTCGCAGTAGATGGTAGAATTAAGCGTCTGTATATATGGGAGCAGCTCATAGTGGATGATTCTCTTCCAATCCCATCAAACACAGAGCAAAGCCTTCTTGGCCGTCAATCCCGGCTTGGCCACGGTTTGGAACGAGTCACCGGCCTTCGACCACGACCGTTTTCGCTTCATATTGTCGTATGTGATCCATTTTTTGTTGCCAGTCGCAATCCGCTCCAAAAATGGGTCGAGTTCGTTTCGTGTCAGCCGCATATCGCAGGCGTTAATTCGGTCCAGAAGGTTTTTTTGCGTCAAATCATGCACCACCCAAACAGCTTTTTTGTGTATCCAGCCTTCCGCAGATGGTTTAAAATGGTTTCGTGACTAACTCCCATCTTCTGGGCGATATCACGAGAACGTTTCTCTAGCGGATTTGCCTTTAACGAAGGAAGACTTTAAAATAGCGCGAATTTTCGCATTAGTGAACTCCATGTTTACACGTCTATAACTGTTGAAAGCAATATCCAAACTAATCATGCATAGCGTCGTTTTGTAGGTTATGTCAAGGCCATTCAAAGATGTATAGTATTGCCAAATACGAGCTCTGTAGCGCTTTATACATAGCCGCGAAACTCAAAAGACAAAAAGGGTGACATTTAACAAGCTAATATAATATATACATCACAGTTGCCATTTGATATTTATATTTTATACTATACTATAGTACATGACGGATATAGCTGCCATTTGGCAACAAAATACCAAACTGTACTTTACGAGTAAATAACGACTACCTATCGGAAGCAATTATGTCGCCTGTCGCTTTTTGGTATAAATATATCGAAATCTATAAATGTTATAGGTAAAAATGTCAAATTCTGGAAAATGTTCAAAAAATACGATTAGACCATAGCAGTGGTCAGCCATCAAAGGTTGGCGTCATCTAACCTCTTTTTTCTGTATCATTAAGATACAACATTGGTATGAACAAATCGCTATGTTTTCCACTTTACATAGGTCTTCGCTATGATTCTAAATATCCTGGAAATTGCTCCAAAAAATGGCTATATTACAATGTGCAAAAAATAGTACAACTTTTTTTATAATTTCAAAATTCTTAAATTATTCTTCAAAATATATGTCGTTGCCCTCAAAGTAATTCCACTTGGTCACAATACACTTGCGCCAACGTTTCTTCCAATCTTCTAAACAGTTGTTTAAGTCAATAGACTTCAATGCGTGATTCACATTTAATGTTCTTCAATTGACTCAAAACAGTTTCCCCGAAACGGTCATTTGAGTTTGCTGAATGTCACACGAAGCTAAGTCAAGCGAATACGGTGGCTACGGCACAATATTGGCTGAAAAATTTGCGAAAAACTCACGAAGAATCAGTGCAGTGTGCGACGTAATGCAAAAACTAAGAGTTATCGGCCCATAGTTCCGGCCTTTTTTTACGAATAGCTTCGCATAAATGACGCATAACACTCAAATATTGTTTCTTGTTGACAGTTTGGCCGGTTGGATAAAATGCTATAGTCGAAGAAAGCAATCAACCTAGCCTTGATTTTTGACCTGCTTTGACGTGACTTTTCTGCCTCGGCTCAACTTTGCCACGTTATGCGGTGGACCAATCGTTTGCCTTTTATATATTGGGAGTTGATAACTCTAATCTTGCAATCTGGCAACTCACAGCTTTATCGTAAAGTTTGACATTTTTGTTATTATACATACTAACAGGCGTTTTCACATACAAGCGCTATTCGTGTTGTTTACAGTAACTTAAAATATTCATCTTGGTCAAAAAATTTAATTGATTACCAAATATTTTCGCGCGATTATTTATAACATGAATATGGCGTGAGTTATTTCAGCAATAGAGTATCGACGAACTCAATACATATTTTGGCGATGGAGCTCTATCTAGGGCCAGTGATTATTGATTCTATGCAGAATTTAATCGAGCTCTACTACTGATGCTAAATGAACGATCGACATGTGACTTATCGTAAGTTTGAAACAACTGTAGACATTAGTGGGACCAACATACATTCAATACTGCATCAACATGCAAAAACAGGCTTGTGTCGACTGGACGAGAGAAATGTTAAAAAAATACAATAGGAGACGATATTCAGTTCGTATAGTACAGCAATGGTTCGCTCGATTTCATTCGAGAAATATCGATATGAAAGATGCAACTCGCCCTGGTCGACCAATCGTTGAAAAAGTCGATGAAATTATAGAAAAGATTGACCAGGACCGTCACATGAGCAACCATGACAATGCTAAGGAACTAAATATTCATCATCAAATGGTTTTTTACCATTTAAAAAAGGCTGGCAATAATGTGTGAAAAAGACCATGATCCAAGCGTGGTGAAGCTCAATAAATGGTCGCTTTGAAAGGTTATGCTGAGTGTTTGGTGGGATTGGAAAGGAATCATCCACTTTAAGCTACTACAGCCTGGTCGAACGATTGATTCTTAATTTTACTGACCACAACTGATGAGATTAAAGCAAACAATCAAAAAATAAACGGCCTGAACTGATCAACAGAAAGGGCTTCGTTTTCCATCAGGACAACGGTAGACCACACACATCTTTGATTACTCGGTAAAAACTGGGAGAGCTTGGCTGGGAAGTTTTGCTGCATCTACCATGTAGCCCTGACATGACACCATCGGACTATCATTTGTTTCAGTCAATGCAGACCTCTCTTAATGGAGTAAAGTTGGCTTCCGGAGAAGTCTGGGAAAATTATTTGTCACCCCACTGCCTTCACTACTTGTTTGGGCCCTTTACGATACTTGTACATACATTTTCTATAAAAACGATATGCTTATATAACAAAATATTTAAAAAACCCGGTAGATATGTATGTACCGCAGCTTATAGTACCAAACATTCATAGAATATAAACAGCGAGTACAGTAGCGTAACTGAATTATTCACTTATTATTACTTTTACTGCAACAACCGCCAACAACATTGTTTATTCCTGTAAATACTTCTATATTTGATTTATTCTAGTTTACCCACACCACCTTATGGTGACACCGGAAACGCTCACGGCACAACAAAGCGACAACCCACAAGGTATTTCTAACAAAACAAAAGTCAATTCAAAGTATACTTACCAAATAACCAATACAACAGCAACATTTAAACTAACTAAACCAACAACTTCAACAATGTCGTTATCCACACTCGCCACGGCATCTCCAAGCGCGCACCGCGACATCAACATCCAACTGTGGACACAAAAGTTTGTCGGCGCCAGCGGCAATTTGGAAGCGCTGCTGCTGGACGCATTCTTGCCGAACGAAACTTTCGCCCGAAACGTCGAACTTTATCCAAATAAAGTTAACAACCTGCGAGGGCGCACAATCCGTGTCGGCTCCATTACATACATACCATATGTGGTGGCTAATTATGTGGTATGTTATTCAAAGCTAACGGTATACTTATTTTAAGCTTAGAACTAGCAGCACTTTTCGGCGTGAGATTTCATGGAAGGGGCGTAGCAACTGCTGAGGCTGGTGGGTTATCACAGAAAAGTGGGTGTGTTCGCAGTTTGAATGTAAACACGTGTTAGTGGGCGTGTGCTATGAGTGTTCTCAAGTTATTTGCTAAGATTATATGTATATATGTATATGTTAGAGAACAACAGTAACAGCGAGAAAGCATAGCATAACACAGCATGACGACAGTGACAACTCAGAAAGTTTTGTTCGCACACAATTGTTGACTTAACGGTACAGCACAAACGCATATATTTTGCGTAGTGATGTGCAAGTATGTGTGCGTGCCATTAAGCGCTTGTAGCTATTTGCCTGAACTTGTTTATTATAAGCTTTTGTGTTTGCTCAATATATGCAGATGCGCTAACTCACTTTTATGCTTTAGCTCTGATTTATCAGTTATTCATTGATGTTCCTCTAATAACCAATGTGGTTATGCTTTCTTGCTCATGTAATTATCTGTTGTTGTGTGCTCGTTTAGTTGACAGTTCGATTAATTTAAATCACTTGTATTCTCTAATTTAATTGCCGTTGCAATCGGAGAAAATTCGTCTTGCATTTGCAGTAATGCGCTTATGGTCAGCCTAAATTGACTTAGCCATTAAAACTTAGTCAATTCGGCGGCTCATTAAACATTGACAATGCTTTATGACCCAAACTCCTCAGCTACTTCACTGACATGTGCTTTCATAACATTTACATTGGGGTGTCTCTTATATTTCGCGTTTTTTTACTACTAACAGCCTACTATAAATTAATTTCTAATAACTTTGTAGAAACCGTTTCATACACTTTATGACGACAAATGAAAGAATGCACTTACTTCTTTGAACTCTCTTCATTCAAAGGCCCATAAATGAAACCTCGCAGTTCACTTCTTGCTAGAAATTTGAACGGGACTGACAAAGCCTTATTATCGCCTTCAAAAAAGGCTCCAGCGCCAATAAAAGCATGACGCTCTTTAATCCAATTTTTCATAAACTTATTATACGAGTAAGCCGTCGACGAGTTGGCCCGCAGTACCTTCGAACGAATTTTGGTTTCTACTGTTATCAAGCATTTCTTTTTCGACGTTCACTCGACGTAGGTTTTGCAAAAGATTCAGGAATTTTAGTACGCCTTTAGTATTGACACATTTCTTACCCAAAACTTTAACCAAAACTTTAACCAAAACTTTAACCAAAACCTTAACCAAAACTTTAACCGAAACTTTAATCAAAACTTTAACTAAATTTTAATCAAAACTTTAACCAAATTTTAACCAAAACTTTAACCAAAACTTTAATCAAAACAGTAACCAAAACATTAATCAACACTTTAACCAAAACTTTAATCAAAACATTAACCAAAACTTTAATCAAAACATTAACCAAAACTTTAATCAAAACGTTAACCAAAACATTAACCAAAACTTCAACTAAATTTTAATCAAAACTTTAACCAAATTTTAACCAAAACTTTAACCAAAACTTTAATCAAAACATTAACCGAAACTTGAATCGAAACATTAACCAAAACTTTAACTAAACTTTAACCAAATTTTAACCAAAACCAAGACACTAATTGACATATGGAGAACAAATTTCACAGGAACATAAAAAGGGTTGCACCAATCCAAAACCGGATCAATTTTGATTAGATGGTGGTAAGGTAAATTCTCAAATTTTGGCATCGAATTATTCTACTTTTACGAATGGAGAGAAAGAGAACGTGCTTCCGCTGAATATATTTGATATAATCACATCAATAAAGAGTATATCAATTAAGTGACACCCTTACATACTTATATACATACATAAAACTAAGTACATACATTTATACAAATTAATTTAGCACACTAATTAATTAGTTAAAAACCCTCCTGATTAATAGCCGGCTGGTATAGGCGATGTTGACGCGTTAAATTCCAGTGATTACAGTCGTACTATCTCCTTTTTGGGTTCGGAAGCAGAGCTTATGAAATCTTTCTGTGAAGTGCGCAATTGTCATATACGCTTGGAACCTTGTAAGTACAAACTAAATAAATCAGGGTCTTTATTTAAAAGTTATTGTACAGTAAGTTAATGTATAAAAATTGGGGCAAGCAAGCACAAGATAATTGTTTGGCTCTATCTCTATAATCTTAAATTTAATTATGCCATAAGTTCTGTTACAAATTCAGACCATCATAAAAATTCAAATACAATACGTCTTCTAATAAAGTTAGTTTTGTTTATTATATGAGCGATCAAAAAAAAATTTATTCAAAATTGTCACCTTTTGCTTTAACGCAAACCCTCAATCATTTCGGCCATTGATCGAAAACAGCACGCCCCTGTCTAATGGTGCTTACGATGCTGATCAAACCAGAGATGTTTTGAGGCAGGCCATGTTCTCCAACTCTGACCACAAACTTTAGTCTAATGTATTAAAATCGGGACCTCCAGAAGGCCAAACATTTGCAGCTACGAAATAAGGCATACTGCTTTTAAGCCACTGCTAGCTGTTTAATGTCTTGTGTGCTGGAGCAAAAGCTTCCTGTAATATCCTATGCTCTTCGTCGAAGAAAGTATTACTTAGCTACTTTAACACGCCTACTACTTTCATACTACTAACACCATGTTGAGGCACTTTTCACCCAGTTTACCCTCTGTTCTCATAGAAGCGGAGAGTTATAACGCCTTTATAGAAGACTTCCCACCAAACTAATGGATCGTTCCCAAAGTAAATTCGTTTATTAGTGCAATTTAAACACAATTTTTTTTTTTTTTTTGTCAAATATTTCATGAATTTATATATTCTCAATTTTGATCCCATACCTTTTGTCTTCTTTTGAGAAAGAGATTAATTCCACGCTCATAAAATGTTTGATCCCATTCAAGCTGCATAAGCTTTTGGCAAGTCATAAAACTTGTGTGAGGTCTCGCATTATTCTGTATGACTACATCACTCAATTTGTCCAGCTGATCAGAAAACACTTTAGAATTAATCGTGATATTGTCGGACAGAAGCTCAAAATAAACTACTACATAACCTTTTTTGGCGTCATGATCTCTTTTTGTAAACAAACAACTTTTCATTGCCAGTCACAACGCGCTTCAAAAAAGGTTTTTATGTTTTAAGGATGATGGGAAGCCCTAGGGAATTGCTCTTTACGACTATTTGATATCCTACACAGATTGGTATAAGAAAAACTCAAATATAGTCAAAAACCAAATGCAATCAATTTCCATTATCTTTAATTTAGACTGCTTTAGCAATCAATTCTTTTGCATATGGAAATATCTAGCTTCAGCCTGTTTTTATGTCATCTTATAGAATTAGAATTCCAATGTGTAATTTTTATCACTTATAAAACTCTAGACGGTGCTGATAACTGGGGATATATTTATGAGAACGAGAGCGCGACCGGTATGTTGGGTGATGTGTACACACAAAATGTCGAAATCGCCGTTGGCTGCATTTACAACTGGTACAACAACATCACAGAAACTTCCAACATCATTGCACGATCATCTGTAGCGATTTTGGGACCAGCGCCAGCGTAAGTCACCATAAATCATAAGCTTATAGCCGAAGTACAAAGAGAATTTGTATTCTTTTCATATGTTTTTAAGACAATTTCCCGCTTGGCGTGCCAACATAATGCCTTTCAGTAACGCCCTCTGGATTTTCTTAATACTGACGATTCTTCTTTGTGCCGCCGTTATGTATTTTATTCGTTTTGTAGCCTCTCTGCTGGAAAAATGGCATAGGGGGGTACAATGTGATTTTCAACATATATCAGCATTTGGACAAGCGACACTGGATATGTTCGCGGTTTTCATACAACAGCCATCCGGGCCGACAAGGTGAATTGGTATTTAGGAATTTGGTTGTGGTTGTTGAAAGCTTGAGCTTAATATTATCTCTAGTTACGTAGAAATCGGTCAAAGTAAGTCAAAATTCCATCGAAAGTTCTTTAAAAGCCTTTTCGAAATCGTTGAAAGCTCGATCGAAAGCTTTACTGAAAGCTTCATCGAAAATTTTATTGAAAGCTTCATAGAGAGCTTTATTGAAAACTTTGTCGCAAACTTTCTCGCATAATATTCTAATGTTGTCTTCCAAAACTTGCCCTAAAGGCGATATTATTTAAGAGAACAAAATATTCGAATTCGATTAAGAACAATTATGTTAACTTAAAGAGGAATTGTATTTATTTCATGATCTACATATAAGATGAGTTAATTTTATCTGGTATACTACGAGATACTATATTTATTTATAAATTCCTATTTTTTTTCATTCATAAAGTCTAAACACATTTGCCGCCCGTTTCTTTCTGGCGATGATACTCTGTGCCACTATTACCTTGGAGAACACCTATAGCGGGCAATTGAAATCCATACTAACTGTACCGCTATTCACCGAAGCTGTTGATACTATGGAAAAATGGTCGAAAACCGACTGGACTTGGTCGGCGCCATCCATTGTATGGATCCAAACTATAGACAGCTCAAATATCGAGAAAGAGCAAATAATGTCAGAGAAATTCGAAGTGCGCGACTATGATTTTCTATACAATGCCAGCTTTCGTTCAGACTACGGACTGGGTATCGAACGTCTTATGAGTGGGTCTTTTTCTTTTGGTGATTATGTAACAGCGCCTGCTTTAGAAACAAAAATAGTAAATTTTCCTTATTATTTCCAAGGAATCGCTCTAAATCTTTACCAAAATTTTAAGGTATCAAAAGATGATTTATACTTTGATTGGACCCGTGCGGTATCCATAAGGGGTTGGCCACTGATGCCGCTCTTTGACAAACATATACGCGCGTGCGTTGAAACGGGACTTTTCGTACATTGGGAAAGAAAGGTAAGGAAGTGTAATTAAATAAAGACAGTTGTCTATCTGTTAGAGATAGAGATTCGTTTGTTCAAACGTAAATTTATCTTTAATTAAAAGAGAGGCTTCATTTGACTCTGTTTAGTCATCAAGAATTTGCACTTCGTGCATCCTGCCTCTTTCAAGAGATCTAAATTTATTCTCCCCTTGATTTTCGACAAATTGCCAATCCTGCTTATGTTCCTAGATGTAGGCAAGAGAAAATATGTGCAATTGTTCTTTTTAGAAGTTCTTTTTTAGAAGACTATATTGTCGGGAACTATCTATCAACTCTAGTTAAGGGTACATAACTATTGTAACGTCTTCCATATTTCAGTGGCTGCCACTAAAGCAACAATTGATCTACTGCTCCGTAGAACAGCCTCCTTCAGAAGGGAGATTATTAATTTGGACAGTAAGATGGTGATACTAGCCATGAGCTCGTCGATCGTACTAGTACACTTCTTTCTTGTCCCGCCATTGCCAGAATAAGGTATTCAGATATTGATGCAAATCGTTTCAGTAAGTTATTGGTATACTTTTCTCCGTGCGAATATTTACTTTTGTCGCTTCGAAGGAAACTAAACATGGTATTGTTTAAGGTTTCATATGAAAGCATCAGTACAAACTTATATGGGTTCTTGAGACCGACAAATTTCCTATCACTCAATTCTTCATCGACAGTAACATTAACAGTTAGATTACTTAGATTATCTCTTTAAAGATGCTCACAAAAAACAGGAACAGTTTATAAGGACATATTCGGGTCAAATTCGAACTTGTGTATAAAAAATTGTTTTATGCTTACAAATATGTTTTTAACCAGAAAAATATATTGCTTATTTCAACCTTCAGTTTGTGGCAAAATACTTGAATCGGCAAACACAGGAAATTATGCTCAACTTGGCTTCGGGGCACATCAATAAATTACCACCACAAAAGCTAACGATAGAAAACATTTCGGGCGCCACATTTGCATTGTTCTTCGGCTGTCTGATTGCGAGCTTCGTATTTATGCTGGAACTGACTGCTTACTACTTTAATAAATTTCAGGGCTTATGTATTCAAAGAAATTGAAAAACGTAAGAACGAAATTATTTCAAGTTTGTAAAATTACTATTGAAAATGTTGCTTGGAAAATGTGAGAATAAAAAAATATAGATTAGGTTGAATCAAAAACTAGCTCATCGAATTCCTGAGTTTAATTAATAAAAATGCAAAGAAAACAAGTAAGGAAAAGCTAAGCTCGCGTATAACACAACATTTTATACTCTTGCAACTTGCAAGTATTAATGCCGGTGAAGTACCTTCAGGTACATAAGGCCTGATAGTTATATGGGGTCTGGGGCGAGTTCACTCGATTTGATGCATTCTGAGCACAAATATGCAGCGTTATAAGAAAAACTCGCCCCCTCAATTTTATTAAGATAATTCACATATTGACCAATAAAAACGGTATAAAGTCACCCGGAAGTTCGAAAATCGTTATGTTAGGTATATGACAGCTTAGAGAAGTCAAAATCGTTGAAAACCATTTAACATCTCAAAAGGAAACATAAAGTCTAAAATGCAACAATTCTTCAAAATCTTCATCCAACGTTCAACCACTCACCAATTGAACTGCAATCATCTTAACAAAATCGATGCCACTTTGCTGCACTTAATCCGACCAAATAGCAGACATTAGACGCACATAACGAGCAATCAAGGCTTCAGTGCCATAAACATCCAACTGAAGTCAAATCTCGCTACCTTCAAATATCAATTTCAGCTTTAATCCAGCACGTTCCCTAACATAGACACACACACACACACATAGATTACATGCGTTAAATACGGCGACATACAGCGAAAGGCATACGCACGAACCCATTACAGACGGAATTGATGAAATGCAAGCATGTGTTGGCTTTATAACGTTTTGGCCATGTCAGCGATCAAAGGCTCGATGTGGTTCAATCTGAAGTTGTATGGGCACCGCAGCCAACTATGAGCACTAAGAAAGCTAATCGAAACAATTCAATGGACTCAACAACAAGAGAGCAGCCACGACTCAACAACAACGACCGAGTTGATTTGCCACAGCAGAAAAACAGTAAAGCACTCAATCAAGCGACCGTATAGACCATTACCCAAGCTGCCACAATAAGCGACGATGGCGGTGTGGGCAAAAGGAGTGCATGTCTCGTGGCAAATGTAAACACAAATGGGGAAATAGCAACAACATCATGTCCAACAAGTTTGCCGTAAGTGAGCCTAAAACACCACACATGCACTCATACACACAAACACACGAGAAGTGGGTGATGTTCGAAGTTGTAAGCGAAAGCTAAGGCGCAGATTAAAAGATTTGCCGTACCCGCGCCCACACAACAGGCCACGTGTGGCCATGCCGATGCTGCGTTATGATACATATCTACAAGCATACACAGGGATCACGGAGACGCGGAGAACATTAATGTCAGCTGCGAACCTCGTCGAAGGCGCAACAAGCCAATGAGGTCGCCGAGCTGGCTGACGGTTGTGATATGATTGCGGGCTTTTCGTTAAACTGTATTCGGGCTGATAGCACCACACTCGCCTTCGTTGGCTATGACAGCTCGACAACAATGAGTTCAACAGTGCTGAGCACTATGTGATGTCAAGAGCTTTACAAGTCACAGTAATTAAGCGCTGGAATGGTTTTACATCGCCGATTTGCATGAGTTGTATGTTTTTATTGAGGCTTTATCAATGGGTATTTTCAGCAGGTTGCGTTGGTCTAGCCATTTATGCGCCACGCAAAGAGTTTGTGATGACTAGTAGTATTCATGAGAAAGAGCTTTACAAAACCTTATACGAAGGCAATAAGGAAAATTGTATTAACATTTAGTGAGGATGAAAAGTTATCGATAATTAATAACAGTTTGTCATTAGCGATATTACCAACAATCAGAGAGCGGACTGACGATAATCGATTTTCTTACATTATGAAAGGCAATACATACTTAAATAAAACTCAAAAGTCAATCACAAGCCGTGCTGCGTCAGCGTCGATGGTTAAATTGATTGCGTCAACAATATGATTAATAAAATTTCGAAAATATCGTCTGATCAAATTTGACCCGGACTGGACATACTCGTGTAAAGTGTGCTTTCCATATGCCAATCAGCTGCCAAGTTTGTTTACGACCCGAGACGTGTAACGGTTTTTACCATGAAAAAAATAACAACGAGTTTGTTTGAAATTTTCGGTTTGAAATGGAATTAAGGGTACGGAATTATTGAAAATGTTGCAGAAATGTTTTAGAGATTCTATGTTATCACGAACACAATTTAAAGTCGCCAAGTCATCTACAAATTGCCTAATGTGAGCCATCTGTCCACATCTATAATGATAACGGAAAATGTAAAGAAACAGTGAATGAAAATAGTCAAGATGGCATAAGAGAGATAGCAAAAAATGTCAAAATTTCTTATGGGACGGAAAAGGCAAAAAGGCGTTGCTGGCAACATATAAGGCAATTGGCCGGGGGGTTAGAATCTTCGCCGAATCAATATGGCCTGGATCCAGCTGAACGCAGGTGCGGTAGATACAAACCATCCTTGCAGCCACCTCTTTGAAGAAGAACCGCCTCCTAGAAAAATCAGGAGAACATTCTTCCAATACGTCGAGGATATATAACGATACACCGACCGAATTTCGGGCGAGACTAATTTCGGACAGGCATTGAACGCCAATAATAGTGGAGCTATTAACACCTTCACTAACCCCCTCCCAGTGAAGACAGAAGAGAGACCCTAGCGCTGCGTCCAGACAACGAAACAATATAGCGAATGATGCTCCAAAAATCTATGGGTTTATAGAAAATTAGATTAAATATTTCTTTGAACCGAAAAGAAGCCCATTTTGAAGGCGATAATCCTTAGTCCGGGTCAAACTTGATCAGATGGTATGAAGCTACCATACAAAGAGATCGATCAAAATCAAGTCCATGTATGAAAAACATTTTATTTCACAAGTTTTCTGCCAAAATTTGCTAAATTTAGCAAGGACTTTTGCTCAAGGCAACGCTGCAATATTCAAAGAAGTTGTTTAGATCCGACTACCATACAGCTGCAGCTGTCATACCAATGCATCGATTCAATAAACCTCCCCCACATAAATAATAAAAGTTTATAAAATCATAGTTAAAAAACTTCCGCAGCTTTTTTGAACCGACTTTAATTTCATCGCAATAAAATGACTAATGAAGCGAGCATTAATTACCAAATGGACGGTACCATCGACTGGCCACCGGTTGGCATTCGACTCACTTTGTTACATACTGCAATTTAGCAAGTGCCACAAGTGCATAGTGCAAATTCCTCGCATGCTGCATGTGTGAGAATTCTTTCTAAAGGAATGCCACTGATTAGAGTGGATGTATGATGAAGGAGCGAGCCGGGATGCCAATGGTCGGAGCGGGCGGGTAAGGTATGTGGATAATTGCTTGAATGTGAGCGCACCTAAGCATCTATTTAAAATATGCCTGTGTGTGTGGGTGGGGCACACAGGCATTTTTGTTGGCGTTGGTGTCCTTGAAGAATTGGCATGGCACCAAGGCACTGAGGCGACCGAAACTTTGATCTGCTTGCAGCAGCAGTGCAACAGAACAACAACACAAAAAGAAAACTATTTCAAAATTATGTGAAGTTCAAGTGTTTACAATACTTGATGGAATAGTTTTGGGCAAATTAATGCACTTTAAATGCTCGCTTTGCTTTAACTAAGCGTGATTATTAACAGTTGCCATTTCACAATGATTTTAGGCAATACACGATTGCGTAATACAATTGTCGCATATTCGTAGCAAAAACTTGTTTATTTATGAGTTAATTAGTCTATGGCAAACTTTAGCTTCTTTTTGTTTTTGTAAATGTAAATCGCCCCAAATGATAATCACCGCTCATCGCACAATAAAGTAATGTGTTAATCGGATTTCGCCGCGGTTCGCCAATAGAGGATTTTTATGCGTTTTTAATAAATTATTTTGCGCAGAACTAAATGCAATTTGTGGTCTTTCGCTGCATTTACAATAATTAAATTTACACGCTTAACTCGTTAAGTAAATAAGCGGCCATATAATAAGCATATATACATATATGAACATTAGGGTGCGCGTCATTTCACACGTTGTGTTTTTTGGTGATTACGCACGATGAAGTTTTAGTTTTCACCCTAATAAAATAAAATAATAGGGAAACAAAATCTTTCTTTTTAAATCACTAATATATGGGGAATTTATATCATCATTCGAAGGAGCATTCTTTGGCATTTATTTTTTGAAAATTATCTCTTTCAAATGTTGGCGCAGCTGGTCCATCCGTTGAGCCCAATTTTCACTGATTCGTTCGAGCATTTCGACTGGTAACTGGCAAATAACGCGCGGGATGTTTTGCTCCAAAGCCTGAATCAGGATTGTCCGCATAGCTTTTATACCTTGGCGACCAATCGACCGGCCCGTCATGTGAAATTATCTGATTGATGTGATGTGTGAGAAGTGGCCTCGACTTGTTGCATCCAAATGTTGAAGAGATCACGATCTTCAGTTTAGGCATCAAATAATCGGTCACCATGGCACGATAACGGTCGCCATTGACAGTTACACTCTCATCAGCATAATTTTTGAAGAAATACTGAACCAAACCGTTGTTTTTTCCGGATGAAATAGCAGTTCTTGAAACTCTTCAGGTTACTCTTCGTCCCAAATGCAGCAATTTTGCTTGTTTACATACCTAAAGAGCTAGAAATGGGCCTCATCGCAAAACAAAATTTGGCTCCAAAACATCAGATCTTCCTGGAACTTTCAAATGTATTTTTCATAAGGTATAGATCAGTATAGCATTTTGGAAGACACTATCATGAAGGCAATATAACGGACCTCGTTTACAACTGGCGGTTTACTAAATTTAAATGAAGATATATTCTCAAAATTGTTTAGAAAACAGTTCATGCTGGAAAAGCAACAAAAATTATTTTTCTCTCTAAGGACTATACTGATTATTTTTACAATGTGGTAGGTGTCTTCGCTAAGCCTAAATCCAAGTCGCTTACCAGGACTAAACCTTAAAAATATGGCGGTATTCTAAAAAGATAAACACATTCGTAGTAATGTTCTGATTTATAGCAGTAGAAAAGGGCATATATAATATAATAATGGAAAATATACTATATACTATATATCTCGTACGATCAGTACAAAATGAAAGCATGACAAATTTTTAGAAGGAAAAATACTAAATGCAAATTTATTTAGGAATTTATTTAAAACCCAGAAATACAATTATGGCGATGAAAGATGATATGATAGATTTCCTTCTTCTTTAACTCCATACCTGTTCAAATAACTCCAACTATTTATTAACATTTTCCAGTTTGGTCACATTCTAACATTGAGGACTTATAAATATAGAATTGATGTTTTAAAGGTACTTCAAGTTTTGAACAAGAGTGACTGCTAGTTATACAAGTATATCCTCTTTTACTTGTTTAAAGTATATTTGTTAGTTCAGAAGTATACGAGGTCTGTAAGCTGGAACCCGTGATATATTACGCGTCAACCAACCACCATCATATTCTAAAACAAAACTGAACTTTGAAGCTAGTGCTCGTGTTGCGACTCTATACTTTAGGCAACCTTATAAATGTTTAAGGGAGGCTTGAACGCCGCATTTACTACTTTTTTATCTTCGACTTGACGACCTGATTTTTATCATAATCGAATCGTCGAACACGAGTTCGACTGACTTACCAATGTTTAGCAAAAATGTGATTTATTTGGCTTTACATTATTTGCACATTTTTATACTCTTACAACATATTGCTACAGAGTGTAATAGTTTTGTTCAACTAACGGTTGTACGTATCACCTAAAACTAAACGAGATGGATGAGATCGGCAAATAACCTTGCCCACTCTAGTGTATGAATTATATATGTATATATATAATATCTGGTTGACGTTTTGCACCTTAAGGCTTTGATTTTAGCAAAATTCGAGAGTATAGAATGTTCAGTTGCACCCGAACTTATTTTTTGTTTTGTGAAAATGGAATACTGATTTAGAATGGAAAAGTAAAAAAAACATTATTATAAGTATTGACTATTGGTTTTTACACATTTTGACCACCTTTCTGGCAATTTGTGGATACCACGTCAATAGAAATGTTCGTATTTTGAAACAAATCAATCAGACACTCAATTTTCGACTTTTACCTAGCAATCGAAGTGCTGCTCAGCCAATGCGTGTGCCATCGTTGGATACCAATGATAATCGGAAAGGGGCCAAGACTGCTGAATACGGCGGATGGGATAAGTATTTTAATTGTATCCTAAACCGATTTTGCTTTGAGCAGGCGCATGGTTTAAATTCATCATTTGTTGTTTGTAGCGATTAGTGCTAGTTTTAACAGGTTTTAGAAGCTCATGATATACCACACACTTCTGATCCCACCAAGCACAGAGTATTGACTTCTTACCGAATCGATCTGTTTTTGCAGTCGATGTTGATGGTTGTCCTGGATTAAGCTTTGACTTTTTCCCTAGAGAATTTTTAAAATAAATTCATGTTTCCAGTTTGGTCACATGTGTTCATGTTTCATCACCAGTGCCAAATCGATGCAAAGCTGATTTTTTTCGTGCCTTTGAAGTAAAATATCTCAAGTTTTTCTCGATTTTCCATTTGTCTTTCATTCAATTCATTTGACACCCGTTTAATTTGGATGTTTTCCGTAGCTTTCAAAAGCTCTGAAATTTTTTGTTGGGCATCATTTAACATGACTTGCTTTTGATTCAAAGTATTATCTTGATCCAATATTGCCTACAGTTCGAACTCTGAAAGCTTTTCATGTTCTTCATTTCCCATTTTAATATACCTCATTAATAATTGCTCGTGAGAGGATTCTCGAAGTACTAAGTCAGTTTTTATTCGCTTTCGTTGTTTGTCTTAATTTTAAGAAATATATCTATGCGTCGCGTAAATTATCTGTTTCCATTTCAATTCAATTCAGCCATGACAAGCGTAATTATTTCCAACCAAACGACAAAAGCCAGAGCTAAGCATCACAACCTCAAGTTGTCATAGACTTAACATGACCACGCCGCCGCTTCGCCATTACACATGTCAAATGTGCAATGCAACCAGCATTTACACGACCTTGAATTACACGCCGTCCGACAACAGCAAATGTGCCATGCTGGCAGGAGCGCTAAGCGTTCATTGCGCCAGTACGCGAACGCTGTTGAGCGCCAAGAGTGCTAAAGGGAGGAAAACATTGACGCACAGACAAAGGCATAATATTACAAATAGTAGATGTACGCCTACGCGGTCATATATTCCATCGTCGCAGCTCGTTAGCTACGCAATTTACCACATTGTGGTGAGCAGCCTTGAAACTGTGTAGTGACAAACTTTCAACAGCCTCAACCAACAAGCAACAACAATTGCAACAATATGTACGACATGCGTGGCAAATAGCGGGATAATAAGTTAAATGCTCGTTGCTTGCAGCAAAAGAGACAAAAAACAATAAACAAAAAACTATTGCAGAACGCATTCAGCAGCAGGCGTGTGGGCTGCTGGTACGCTGCGTATACGTAACATTTTGTACTTGAGCAGCGCAAGTTTATAGCCAAGCGTTTAATTGCATGTTACACTTGTCGCGAATAGAAACTAATTACAATTCATTTGTCTTTAATATGAGGGAGTTGCCACTTGGTTGTAAATGACTGGTAATTTACGGGAAAAGTATTAGTTATTAAGGATAGATTGGAGAAATCACTTGATTGCTATATATTATTTGTGGTTCTCGATCTATATGAGCTATTTCTACAGCTCTTCAATAAATTCTGAAAGTTTGCATTACGTGATCGGCTTAAAATCTTTTAAGCCTGTTAAACCACAACCGACTTTTCTCGAAAACTATATTTAACGCTTCCAGCTGCTTCATGAATCACGTTTTTATCCTGTGTAGTGTGTATTTTTAATTTCTTTACTAGTTTGCACTTGTTTGTTATTATAGTAACTTTTTCCTAATTACAATAATTCACTACAAATTGGCAACCGCAACCAAACACGTGTCCCGGCACACTACAATAGCTGTCATTTACATATGTACACACGCACACTTACAACTCGGTGTTTCATTGACATGATGTGCTTGTTGTTAATGGGTTAGGTAATGCCTTCTATTCGTTGTTGTTGTTGTGCTATTGTAACACGCAATGTTAGTTTCAGATGTCCTCGCATGTCCTTTAAGCGTTTAATTAGGTGTCAACATGGCATTTAATCAAGCCAACAGTGGCAGTCATTTATTGCTGCTGGTATAATAATAAACACTTACTTAAACACTTATGACACTGACGCGGACTATACTGCATAGTTGTGATGTACTTTTTTCGTTTTCATGGATGACTTAAACATACATAACATATATAAATGAATGGACACTTTATATATGAAGCTTTAACGATAGTTTCATGAAACAACAGAAAACCGGTAGATGGCGCTGAGTCCGAATACATACGAAACATCTTATTCGAAATTCAACATGTTTCATATTGAAACAAGAAGAAACATGTACAAATGCATTTCTTAATGCACAAAATATAATAAAAAGCTCTTTATTTTAGTTTTAATCGCTTAGTTTGTACGGCACCTATATATATACTATAGCAGTCTAATCTGAAGAATTTGTTCGGAGATTATGAGGTTGCCTTTGACACTAATCCATATAAATATTCGTGAAGATATTTTGCCAAATAAGAATTGGTTTGGATCTGTCAGTTTGCATATGAAATGAGCAGCCTATTGAGTAAAGAGAATATTTGCAAAATTTTGGGTCGATATCTTAAAACCTGTGGCAATATCCTCCAATACAGGGTTTGTTCGGAAAGTAATAGGACTGAGTCGATTTTTAAAAAAATATATTGAACCAATCGTTACAATTCTTTAAAAACTTTCAAAAGTGGCTCATTCTGCGTCGATGCAGCGCTTTCAGCGCGATTTCCAAGCATTGAAGGCATGGGGGAAGGCATTCTCCAGAGAGCCGAAGTGCACGCTTCATGGATCACCTCTGTCGTCTCAAAACGCAGGCAAAGAAACCAAAAAAATACGAGGGGCCACATGTGGTGTCTGTAGGGCGGTTGCGGAAGCGTTGGGATGCCGGCCTTGGTTAAGTAGTTGCTCACAAGAAAGGCGGTGTTATCGGTCATCAATGAGCAATTTTGGAACCATCTTCGCACACCACACGGACATGAATCAATCGACTAAGCCCGTCAAGATGATTTTATATATATATGTATATATATATACTTTAAAATTTTCCTTTGCTTCTATTTGGGTGTTACAAAGTTCGTGGTACACTTAATACATCCTATAAGGGGTATAAATATACATACATAATTTTCTTAGAGCTACATTTATCTGGAAATCCAGCTAGATGGCGCTGGTTATTATCGAAATACTGATATATAGTCAAATTGAGTATGGCAAAAATATATAACTAGGTGTACTTTTTATACTCATTAACCCTACTACGAGTATGATCATATAACCCCACAGGCAAAATTGAATTTTGAGTCATGTAGATGATCATCTATTCATAACCATTTTCTTATGTCAAGGTATTGTCTATAACTCATTCTCCGTACTTAATACCATTTCTTCTTATCCTTTATTGGTGTATACACCGCTTACGGGGTTATAGCCGAGTTTACAACAGCGCGCCAGTCGCTCTTTCTTAGCGCTGTTTGTCACCAATTGGAGATTGTATCCACCTCCTTCTCCACCTGGTCTTTCCAAAGGAGTGAAGGTCGTCTTCTTCTCCTGATATACCCGGCGGCTACTGCGTCGAATACTCTCAGAGTATTTTCATCTATTCGGACCACATGACAAAACTAATGTCTCTTAATTCGCTGAACTATGTCAATGTCGTCATATAACTCGTGCAGCTCATCATTCCATCGACTGCGATACTCGTCGTTGCCAATGCGGAAAGGACCATAAATCTTCCGCAGAACCTATCTCTCAAAACCTCAGATTTTGTCATCGTCTATGCCTATAGCAGGACGGAAAAGATGAGTGACTTGTAAAGTTCGGTATTTGTTCCTCCATAGAGGACTTTACTTCTCTAAAACCTATTCAATGTGAAGTAGCACCTGTTGGTAAGAATTATTCTGCGCTGGATTTCTAGACTGACGTTGTTAGTTGTGTTAATACTGGTTCCAAGATAGACAAAATTATCTTCGAAGTTATGACTGTCAACAGTGACGTGAGAGCCATGTCGCAAATGTGACGACTTCTTGTTTCATGATTGGAGATATTTCGAATTGCTCGCTCACTACCAGACCCATTTGCTTCGCTTCCTTATCCATGCTGGAGAAAACAGGATTGATGGCGCGGTTGTAAACTCTTATAGAATTTAAGTTCTGTTAAGTTCTGCAGCTCGCATTATTCTCTCTAAAAACAAAGGCAGCTCCTTTTCGTGCTGTCAAAAGCAGTTTTAAAATCGACGAAGACGTGTCATTTTCCAAGATTTGGCGCATGGTGAATATCTGATCAGTTGTTGATTTGCCAGGCCTAAGGTCACACTGATAAGTTCCAACCAGTTTGTTGACGGTGGGGTTTAATGTTTCACACAATACGCTCGATAGAACCTTATATGCGATGTTGAAGAGGCTTAATCCAAGTTAGTGAGCGCAGATTGTGGGGTCTCCCCTTTTTTGTGGTTAACACCATTTCCTGGCTCTAATTAAATAATGGCTTTCTGTATTCGTCCATCCTTGAACATAAATGTTCAGCAGAGAAATTGAGAGATCTTGAAATCCGCGGTAATACACTAGATTAAAGCGTCTAAGGGGGATTCTTACCACAGGAAACTACTAAAACTGAAATAGAGTAACTTTTACAAACCATTTAAATAAAGTAATCAATCATTAATGAGGACTTTACAGACAAGGAATGGTGAAACTTAGGAATTTTCTTATTCACCGGCAAGTGAAAATTAACTGCAAATTTGAGAAGCCGCTTCGTATCATAAATCATTATAGTATAAATCAGGAATTTGGAAAGTTATAACTTTCAAACTGCTTTGCTTTGAAGAAATATTTTAGGGGAGGCTTAGACCGTTCTCTGCTTCGTTCAAACATTCTTTAAAGAAATCTTTTATTTAAAGCTATCTTTTATTCCTACGTTTTTATTATAACGTCTTTATTCTATATTTACTTTGATAACACATGTCATATATATGCCATTTCCTTGCCCCGTAATACACCCTGACATCATATGTAACTATATCAAACAAGAAATGGAAGTGTTTCCGTTTAAATTAAAACTCACAACTAAATCGCCACCTAAGTGCTGCTCCACTTCAAGTGCGCACCGTCGAGTGGCAAATAAATACTGGAAATGAAATTAATTTCCGCATGCCGTTACGAAACTAGAAACTTTGCGACCACCAAACAGCAATACAACTGCAACAACAACACACAAAACTAAAATAACGCAAACGAGTGTAAAAGGTGCACACAGTGAACTTAACGGTAAACCAAGAAATCGATTGGAAACATTTCATCGAAATTGCAACTTAAAGTGTCAGTGCAATGTGATGCTCGAAAATGGGAAAAGAGTTGTTGCTCAATTTCATCGACAATGTAAGCCGCACAGGCCAAGCGTGCTAGTCTTGATTACACTTGCACTGCGGAGGAATATGAGCAATTCAAGTGCTGGTGTGCTGGGAGGTGGCACTGCCGGTATTTCGTTATACAGAGAGTTTACAAATGTCGTTTTACTAAAAAATAAAGAAAAATTAAGAAAAATAAAAGGAAATGAAAGGCAGGAATAACACCACAATAATGATTCGGTACGATATGGAAAATGTTGAGCTCCTAATGTATCTGCCAGCTCAAATAACATTTCATTTCCATTGTGATGTGCAGTTGAATGAAAACTGGACACTTCCTCGTAGAAAAGCATCACTTTTGGATTAAGAGATTGGCAATGCTTTAAGCCGTTTCTTGGAAATGAAATATTTTGTTTATTACATACGCATGATGGTTGATTGTGAGATCTTTGTATATCAGGGAACATGACGTATTGGACTACTATTCATTTTCACAATTTAGAAGCCGGCCTTGATTAGGTAACTGTTCACAAGAAAGGCGGCATGAGTCGAGGCGGTATCATGATGCAACTTCCAATCGGCTGCGATGTCTTGTCGGACATAATTGACCCTTCGTTTGAGTCTCTTCAGGGCTTCTAAGCTTGGCGTTGACGTTCGGTTTAAGAGGAACAAATTCATGATGGACTATGCCTTTGATATCAAAAAATACCATGAGCATTGTTTTCACTTTGGATTTGCTCATTCTTCCGTTTTTTGTGCGAGGAGACGGCGGCGTGTGCCACTCGAAAGATTGCCTCTTTGTCTCGGAATCATACTCAAAGATCCGTGACTTGTCACCTGTGATTACGTTATTCAAACGTCTCCGTTGCAGATTTACCGAATTTCACACAGAATTTAATGGCTCTAACGAACGCTGCATTTTCGGCTTGCACCACTCACAGAAACACGTCGCACGAAAATGTTTGTCCTGACTCTCTAGGTTCTCAGAGACAACTGACCAGCCGCTCGTTCATTAGCTAGGAACGCTCTACCGAATCCAGTCGGTGCGCGCACGCCTTGAAGTACAGTCACGGCGGAAGAAAATCAGTCCTATTACTTTCAGGAGAAACCCTATATTCGAGTGGCGGAAAGCTTTCAGTAAAAGTCGTGAAGTCATCGAAAACTTGTCTCTTCCGAGTTGTCCATCCACTTCTGTCAATGTCTATAACGTCGAGAAATTTAAAGAAAAAGTGCTTTGAAATCGTCGCGTTAGTATCAGATATACATCAGAGAATCTCAACATCTCTTATGTATCGACTCAATCCATTTTGGTTTATGTTTTGGGTATGAAGAGTGTCAATGATAGACTCGATCCAAAAGATCTTAATATTTTTCATTAACGACGTCTTTGCAACACAAAGAGAAAAGAAGAGGAACCTACATTCATCAAACCTTATATTAAATAGTTAATGGTTACAAGACATAGTTTTATGAATATGACGTCGGAACTTTCCAAGAATATAGCTATGAAGATTCGCTGAAGGCACTGAAGGCGATTCCAGCTGAGACTTGCTACAAGTATATAAACAATTGGATTAATATTATAATATTTTGAAAAAGACTTGTATTTAAAAATTTTAAAATTTTAGTTTTTTTGTCAATCCGGTTCATATTTGATCATACTTTTTTTCAAAAAACTCGACCAGGGAAACCCCAATTCCTTCAATGCCAATTTTTTCGGTAAAAACTATTAATTCATTCATATTTAAATCGAACTGTACCATACTTAAACTCAGCTAATCTTCTCTTAAGAAGCTTAAATAAGTGTTTATAGCTGAAATTCGGTACCGAATATACATGTACATACATCCAGAATACAAATAAACACCCAGATGTGATCGCTCCTTATTTTTTCCTGTATCGTGCTGTAAAAAAACCTTGCTTGCTTACTTTGCAGAGTATTTTGCTTGAGCGGGTTTTATTTTTCGAAATTACAAAGGTATGTAAGGTACCACGATATGTCTGGACAGCAAAGTTCATAATGGAAATTAATTGTGTTTTCGAAAACACATTTCAGATTGCTGAAGTCTCTCCGCTAGTGATATAAGAAAAAATAGACGCTCGTATCTTACTAAAGTTCTGTGAAAACGTGGTTTAATCAATCGAAACGGGCGTGCTCCGTGAAAAAAAAAACTTGTGCAAATGGTGCTAAATAAACAGCTGACATGATCTTGAATACAACGCTAAAACAGAAAGAAGGGAAGAGAAATAAGCAATGGAAACTAAACTTCGAAACATAAAACATTTTTTGTCTTACCATTAGCAAAACTTGAGAACGAACGTGCAACGTTTTTTCACTGAAGAACAAGAGTTAAGCTTTACAGTTGGTTATAGAATCCATAAAATGTAGAAACAGAGAATAATTCAGAGCCGAACGTATTTTTGATTTTAACATTTTTTAATTTTTGAGCTGGCTCGTATCATTATGAATCGCGTTGTAAAACTGGCGAGCTAGAACTTCTCCACATACAAATATTTAGTCTACCGTTAAGGAGTGCATATATGAATGTATACAGGTACTGTTATTTTTAATACTTTCTGATTAAACTTATTGAAACAGCCAGCAAAACATTATTGCAATTTGCTTTTTCGCTTAATCCAAATCATCACGGATATACCGTTATCTGCGGAGATTGTAAATAATCGGTCAAACTCTCTAAAGAGCCCGGGACGCATACTAAACGCTCTGCTGGAATGCTACACAATGGCGGATGTATGCGAGCGTATCGACCACATTTCGCATTTGTATATTCACCTTTAGAGAATTGCTGTCTCTTCAGTAGGAAGGCCGGCGATGAAACATTATACGAAGATACATTCGTTGGTGTTGAAGTTTCTAAAACGAAACTTGCTTCGGACGATCTTCTAGCGTTTATTTCCATTAGCTTCGAATTCATATTAACTGGTTTTGTGTAGGGTGTCGCTAGGGAGGTAATCTCGTTCATGGTCTGCGACTTATTTGAGGATTGTGTGGATAAGATATTCTCTTCATCGAATACTGCACTTTTAAAGCTATGTGATGAGGATTCTTTTATATGTACTTGCCGAGGTGCTCGTTTTTGTTTTGATAATCTTTTGGGGTTTTCTTCAAGCATTTTTTCATTAGGGAAATTCTTCACACTTATGTATGTCTTGACGCCCAACTCAGAATTCGTCCGGCTTTTGAATTGGGCAGCCATATTGACGGAATTTAGTTTTTAGCTTCAAAATTTCTTATTTATGATTTATACTAGAGAATTTTTATTCGTTTTTCAAGGGATGGAAAAAAACTCAATACATTTTGATTTTGTCAACTTCGTGACTTCATTGCCCTATCGTTTATATTTCAGTTACAATGTAATAAAAATGATTTTTAATAATGATTGTTGTGGGCAATCGGCTGATATCGAAAAGAAAAAGCAAAAGAAGTTCGATAGAACTATGAAATCAGGGTTTTGCGAATAATATTTTTGTATAGTCATATACATAAGTGGCCTCCTTGGGGTTTACTCTGTATTGCTATGCGAATGAAATGCTACAGTAGGCAAAAAATAGTAAGATTTTTTAATTTAAATTTCGCGTCAAGGCCCAATCTTCACAATACATATATTTTTTTCTAGATTGGTATGACTTTCAGTGACACCTGTACCGATTGTCACATCAGTATAATCATTCTTCTTCCTCTTTATTGGCGAAGAACTCGCTTACGCGGTTAAAGCCGCCAATCGTTTCTTCCCCCGGCGGGTACTGCGTCAAATACTTTCATTGCTGGAATGTTTTCATCCATACGTACGATAAAAACTAGCCAGCGTAGCCGCTCTCTCATAATTCCATGCACTATGTCATTGCCGTCGTATAACTCGTACAGCTCATCGTTCCATCGGATGCGATATTTGCCATTGTCAAAGCGCAAAAACCTTTTTCTCGAACACTCGGAGCGTCGACTCATTAGATGTTTTCATCGTCCATACCAATGCACCATATAGCAGGACGGGGATGATGAATGATTTGTAGGGTTTGGTCTTTGTTCGTCAAGAGTAAAGTCACTTCTCAATTGCCTACTCAGTCCGAAAGACCTCTTGGCAGTTATTCTTCGTTGGGTTTTGAGGCTGACATTGTTGTTGGTGCTAATACTGGTTCCAAAATAGACGAAATTATCTACGACTTCGATGTTGTGACTGTCAACAGTGACTTGGAAGCCTAGTCCCATTTGCTTCGCTTCCTTATCCATTCTGGAAAGAACACAACTAACGGCACGGGTGTCGAGCCCAACGATATCAATATCATCGAATCAAATTATTTTCGCCAGCTGCAGATTGAAGAAGTCGCACGATAGGGAGTCATATTGTATGAAACGCTTGATATCGAACCGCTCGGAGAGATCCATCCCGCTGTCAAAAGCAGCTTTGAAATCGACGAAAAGGGTGCTTGTGTCGATCCTCTTTTCACGGGTCTTTTCCAAGATTTAGCGCATGGTAAATATCTGGTCAGTTGTTGTTTTTTCAGGCCTAAAGCCACAATGATAGGGTCCAATCAATTTGTTGACGGCTTTAATCTTTCACAAAATACGCCCGATATAACCTAATATGCGATGTTGAGTAGGCATATCCTATCATAGTTGGCGTAGATTATGGGGCCTTTCTTGTTGTGGATTGGGCGGAGCTCACTTAAATTCCAAACGTCGGGCATGCTTTCGTCCAACCATATTCTACCAATAAGTTGAAGGATGCTCCTTATCAATTCTTCGCCGCCGTGTTTGAATAGCTCGGCCGGCTATCCAACGGCCCCCGGCGCTTTGATGTTCTTCAGACGGGTAATTGCTATTCGAACTTCTTCATGGTCGAGCAATGGAATTCCTGCACCATCGTCATCGATTGGAGAATCGGGCTCGACATCTCCGGTTGTTTTGCTTTCTCTGCCATTCAACAGGCTGGAGAAGTTTTCTCTCCACAATTTTAGTATGCTCTGGGCATCGGTTACTAGATCACCTCTGGAGGTTCTACGAGAGTATTCTCTTGTCTTGAAACCTTCTATTAGTCGCAGCATTTTTTCGTAGAATCTTCGAGCAATGAGGTCGAATCAATGTGTAGAAGTTCACGCAAGTAAGGAAAGTTCTCCGATTGCCATTCACTTGGGAGTGGCCAGATTCGATTCTTTTGCATATGGCCCAAGCAGCTTAGGACTTCCGGACCAAGTATCTCTCTAGGTAGCCAAAAAACATCCGTTTGAATTCGAGCTAAAGTGAAAAAGGCGAAACATCACAGGGTTGTGCGCTGTACTTGGGACCCGCCACGTAAAAAACAAAACCGATGAAAAGGAAACAACAGCCTTCAGGCTATAATAAGTACTAAAATAGAGCTGATTCAATATCATACTTTTTTTATACCCGTCTAAACCCACCATATGTCGTCCGGCTCATATCAAAAAATTATGCTATTTCATTTTTGCTTTTTGCTTTTGTACGCGTTTGAAAAGCCAATTGAGCTAAAACCTTACTAATTAAAACATCGAAAATGCATGATTTTTTCGTTTGCTCTCTGAATTGCCGCAGCGTAAAGGTAGCAATTAAATGCATGTCTATCCAACCGGCATATGACAAACCGCCAAATCGACCAGCTACACTGTTTCGCGTTCGCGTATCTTTTTTCATACATGTGCTGGTACATACAAACATACATATTAACATACGCGTGCAAAAGTTGACTATTGAATTTTCCAATCAAATTGGCAGTTTTCAATCGAGTTCATTCATACAAAATCCATTCAAATGAAATGCACGCGACACAGCGGATACATGCAGAGTACAGACGATACATACACATATGTACATATCTACATTGATTTTTATACACATGTATAACTGTGTATGTGCGCTGAAATTTAAATAAACAACAACTCCACAAATATTTTTTCTATTTAAGGCCGTTTTTATGCCATGAAATAAACAGGCAACGTCTGCCAACAGCTAAAAACCAGCACAAATGATAGTCTCTATTTGCATATTTTCAGTTTTTTTTTTGCTTTCTTTAAATCATTTTCAATTGACTACCCATATCCTACACAAAGCTTTTAATTAGTTGCCAATTTGACTGCGAGAATTATTTCATTTTTATCTCTTCACATTTTGCTCTTCGTTAAATTTCACATCAACAAGCAATCGCCGTTCATTATCATCAGCCATTTCCGCTTCCGCTTACTAATTCAACTCGTTTTTACGCATCTGGTATACACATACATACTTACAATATTGGTATATGTGGTTATATGCAACCGCATGAGGTAAGTTGGCCCCCTGTAATTTCAATCATAATCACCTCGCAGTGATTAACTCCGAGTCCACAATTGCGAGAACCTGTGCGTATGACACTGCACTGCTGGCGTCGAATAGCATTTCTACTACTGCCTCCAGGAAACTGCATCGCTTGAGAACCGTGGCTCACCAAATGGAATACTGAAAAGTCCATACAGCCTTCAGACACGAAATATGTCATCAATGGTCAGTCTCTACCAAAGTTAAGAAATCTTAGCCCAGATTAAAATTTCCGCAGCTGTACTAGCTTCCAATATCAAGATTCCTACTCAGTTTAAAGAACAAGCTACTTAAACATTAAGACAAAAAACACCCGGAAATTGTAATAAATTCCCCAATGATGTTTCAAAATTTGTATTTTGGCAAGACTGTTGAACGCGATCTGTAAACCAGTTTATTTACAAAAACTGCTTAAGTCTTTACACCTCAGCAGTGCGTTGCGATTTTTACAATGGATAAAAATATCGAACAAAGAATTGGTCTCAAAGTTTAAATTTTCCAACCAAATTTTGTGTGCGAAATCATTGCGAATATTGGAAATGGCTTCCGGTGATTCAGTTTGATCAAAAACAGAAGCCTACGTGTGGTACAAAGTATTTAAAGACGGTCGAAAGATCGTTGAAGGCATGCCTCGTTCTGGACGACCTTCGATCTTTTCAACTAATGAAATTATTAAAAAAAAATTAGGGATATAGTGCTTGAAAATCGTGTGGTAAGTTTTACAGAGGCAGCAAGAGAGCTCAACATCATTCGCGAGTCCGCGAATTTTTTTCAAAAAGAATAATGTAAACAGATTTCTTTGAATATGCTTGATCGTGCGAATTCCGATTCCATGAGACACGAGTTTATGAGTTTGACATACAAACAAGTCAAGAATCATCGGAATGGAGGGGGAAAAACGAGCTTAAACCAAAAAAACCGCGCCAAAGCCGCTCAAAAATCAAGGTTATGCTCATTGTTTTTTCGATATTCATGGTTTGGTGCATCATGAGTTAATTCCTGAGGAACAGACGTTCACTAAAGAGTCCTATTTGGTAAGAACAATTCGAGATGCTCCATCGCATCGAACCGCGATTGTAACCGTATTTAAAGCCGAAAATACAATGAATACCATCGTTTTACCAAATGATTTTAAATCGTTCAAGTACAACGCTCTTAACATCGGATACGAATGGCTCGAAAATGGACGATGCAGTTGGTGCGAGAATATACTCTCCAGAGTTAGACATAAGGCAACCTTTTAAGTTGCCGGACCACTGCAGTATATTTCAAGCTGAGGTCTTTGCACTGGCGAAAGCCACGGAACTGGCCTCTAATCCACCTGCATGCAACATCTACGTAGACAGCTAAGCAACAATAAAGGCAGTAACGTAGTATCGCACTCGATAGAAGAGACTATAGGAACATGATGGAAATACCAACTGGTCACTGTCTGGTGGCGACACACGCTCGCAGGAAGGTGCTAACAGATCGAGAAGATTGCAGCAAATGTCTAGAGCAGAACATCAGGGAAACAATGGAGCATCTCTTGTGCGCTTGTCCCGCATTGGCAACACTACGCTGTAAGCATCTATGTAGGGTCTCCACGGTATGATACACGGGAGGAGGTATCGATAGTGAATCCACATAGTCTGTTAAAATCCGCGTCCAGTGCAGGCATCCTAAAGTATGACTACTCCTCTTAGGACTAGCAACTCTCCATCTGATATCACATAGGACCAAAACTGGTCTATGTGTGGCTTATTGGTCTACCAGATTAACTTAACCTAATCTAATACAATTTACGGTAATAAAACTAAGTTTAAGTTTACGCCCTTCAATATAAGTCAAGAAGATACCAAATTCGGTTGAAATTTATTCACGATTTGATAAATTAATGGATGTTTAATTCTTTCGCAACATATTTTTAACTGATATTTTAATAATTATATTATTATTTGCTAAAAATATCTAAATATTAGTGAAGATATAGTGGAATTAGAATTGCTTTTTGGCTTTCTTCACCTACTCAGTAGGCATTTGTGTGTCGTCTACAGTCCACAACATCTATGTTCAGCTCTTGTGTTCTCTTTTATATAAAACAAACGGTTTTTGAATATAAAAAACGGTTAAATCAATGTGTAAGAGCTTGGCATATGGAGATAATAACATATTTACGAACAACTAAATATCCTCTTAAATAACCATATTCGGCGTTTATGTACATATATATTTCAAAACATTCAGCACCCATTACGTTATGTCTCTTTTCTGTCCGTCAGCCATGTTTACCACATTCTGTGTTGTCATTTCTTCACTCCCACTTCTCTTAAACACACAAATTATTGCTATTAAATATGATTATCCGCCATGAAAAGTCATCTTATGTGCTTATTGGCAAAAAGAAGCTTCAGCGATATTGGCAATGGAAGCCAATATGGCAACCCATAACAGCTGTTGCCAACAGCAAGAGAAATGAATGTTGTGCTCAATAAGAGAATATTGCGTGAACTAAATTTGTTCGACATAACTATTTGCGTCACATGAAATATTCATAAAGTGGCTTTGTTATTTAGATATCAATATTTGCAAGTAAGCACGCATAAACTCGTAAAAATTCTAAACCATGTACCCACACATACATATGTATAGCTATGTATTTATTTTTAACGCTCTGGCAACATTTAGCGAAGTGTAGATTGGTTTTGTTCATCTAACGTTAGGTTATACATATATAAGACCTAGAACAAATACTATACACATTGTGACAAAAAGGCACGCGTAAAATCTGGCACGATAAGCCCTTGCAATACCATCTTGTAAAATCCATGTATTGTTCTTCCACAATTCCGTCCGTTTTCTATAGATGTTCTCACGCAAACACCTCAATACCTCCAAATAGAACTCCTCTAACCCTCCGGAACAAATGCATGATGCATTAAGCCACGAATATCGGAAAAACAGGGAGCACCACATTGATTTTTGAGCGGCTTTGGATAGGTTTTTTTGGTTACGGCTCGTTTTGTTTTTCTCCAATCCGATGATTGTTGACTTGTTTGCATGTCAAACTCATAAACCCATGTCAATTATAATGCTCTCCATAAATGTGAGATCGAAATTCGCATGTCCAAAGAGACTTGCCTACAGTACTCTTTTTTAAAAAAATTAGATTTATTGGAACGAGTCGAGCAAGAACGCGTTTCATAATCAAAATATCCACCAAAATCATTCGAAAGGACTCGCGAGAGATGTCGAGCTCATTACCATCACTCTAACACATTGCTTGACTATTTTCAAGTATCATATCTTTCACTTCTGTAATATTTTAATCAGTCGAAAAGGTCGAACCGATCTCTCGACCGCCTTTGAAGGTTTTGAACCACTCGTGGGCTTGCGATTTTGAATCACTGTAAGCCTCTTCCAACATATTCCGCACATGAAGTTTGATTAGAAATACAAAATTTGGGACAAATTCTTTGTTCGACATTTTTATCCATTGTAAAAATCGCAACGCAATACTGAGGTGTACCGACTTAAGCAGCTCCTGTAAACAAACTGGTTGACAGATCGCTCTCATATTTGGCATAGTATAGTAATTACCGGTAATCCTACCAAGTTACCATTTTTTTGAAATATCAATTACCCGGGGAATTTAGATTACAATTTCCGGGCACTTTTTTCACTATGTTTATCAAAATAGTCACGACTTGCAGATATCTGTATGTATTGAGTAAAAATGGAGATATCTTGATAAAACAATTATATATCCTTTATGTAGAAATGGTTTAAATTGGTCTATTATACCTAATGTCATGATCTCGTCTAATCCAGCGACGGTGTGAGATATAAAAGATTTGTACAAAAAAAGTTAGTTGGGGCATATAGTGAAACTACCTTGGACCAAAGAAACTTTCATCGGTGGAACAAAATGATCTCAGAGGCTCGAGAACGACGATAAACGTACCGGAAGCCCGAGCACGACATAGACGAAAACATTAATGAAGTGAAGAATAGAGTATTGGCCAATCCCCAAATCATCATTAGAGAAATTGCTGAGGAACTTAACAAATCGATTAGCTCGTAACATTCAATTTTAACCAATGACCGATTCATACCGGGCCGCCAAGAAGTTTGCTCCAATATTGCAGTATTTCGATAAAAAAAAAGCGTCGAGTTGTTGAACTTACAACGGGCGACTATCAAGTGTTTATGGTTATGACGTGGAAACCAAAACTCACCAATAGAAGCTGCCGCTTGAGCCAAGACCGAAAAAGCGCACCAAATTAGGCCGAATGCGAAGGTTTGGCCAACTGGTTTCTTCTATTGTTTTTGTCAAAGGGTTTTAAGGTTAATAAAGAATATTACCTGCAAGTTATATGCAATTTGTGACGATGAATCCGTTTATAAGGTATGGATTTGCGAAAGAACAAAAATTAGCTTTTGCACCGGACAATCGTTGCTGCGCGAATTTTTTGCCAAAAGCAACACATTAGTGGTGCCGTAGCCACCATATTCCCCAAGCCTCCGTCCTATGAGTTTTTTTCTTTTCATACTGAAGAGGCGCATTAAAGAACGATGCTACGCTGCGATTGAAGGGATGAAAACTGCATCGAAGGAGGAGCTGAACACGATCACAAAATATGACTTTATTTTAGAGATTGGAAAAAACTCTGGAGAAGACCAAGTGGAAGTGATTACTTTGAAGGGTACAATATAGATATTTTTGAATATATAAATACGACTTTGTTAAAAAATACAAAATTTATGATACTTTTTAATTTAAACTTCGTATTGACGGAATAAAACGGAAATATGCTCTTGAGATTATTGATATGACATTAAATATTATCCCCTAGACTCCTTATACCGAACGAACAAGCCGCGAGACTATCAAATGTTCGGCTACACAAAAATATAGCGCTTCCTTACTTGTTTTACTTGTGTTGTAACAGCTTGGTGGCAAATCCTTATTGGTTCAAATCATTAAAATATAGTACGGATATATGCAGTATCATCAGACCAATTGGATAAGTTCGCTATTAGATTATATTATTGGGTCAAATATGAGGAAATGGAGAGTAGCGACTATTCTTTGACACTTTTAAATTCGCAGCTTATATACTCGTTAACTTAACTTGTCAAATGTTTGAGAAATAACAACGTTTTCCAGTTAAAATTCCTATAAGAGAGTACGTGGTTACCTTATTAAAATCTTGGAATAAATTTTTACTTTATCTCTATTTGATTATACCAGTCGATTCGATTTATACCAGTTATGTGTTCGATTCGCTACTCTAAGGTCGAATCAATAACTGCTTTTAGTTTTAATAATTGGATAGTATTAAAAAATAGTGTTAGCTTATGTATACATTTTCTGGACTAGAAATGTGTTAAGTAAATAAGACTAAGTTTAATTAGGTTAGAATATATAGAACTATATTAAGCTGACTAGGCGTGCCACAAATCCTGTACACTGACATTTTGCATATTGGTGTTAGATCCAAATAAGTGTTAGTAATTTGGCGTCGCCAACGTCATTAAAAGCTCTGGATCGAGAAGGACTTCGCGAGGCGTTTGATATTAAGCGAAATTTGAAACAAGGAGACTCCCTACCTTGTGACTTCTTAAATATATTTCAGGAGAATATAATACGAACTAAATATAGAAGATACAGTCTTGTATAAAAGTCTACAACTGCTAGCGTACACCGATTATATTGATATCATTGGCCTCATCAACCGCGTCGGTAGTTCTGCTTTCACCAGGTTGGATAAGGAAGCGAAACGTATTGGTCTGATTATGAGCGAGGATAAGACGAAATATCTACTGTCATTAAACAAACAGGCATCGCGTTCGCGGCTTGGCTCACACGTCACTGTTGACATCATAATTTTGAAGTACCAGATAATTTCGTCTATCTTTTAACCAGTATTAACACCAACTACAATAACTCTTGCCAACACGTTCTTTGCACTGAGTAGGCAATTGAAAAATAAATTCCTCTCTTGGAGAACAAATACCAGAATCTACAAGTGACTCAACATCACCGTCCTCTTGTATGGAGCGGAAGCATGAACAGCGACATCATCTGATGAGTCGGCCTTAGAAATGTTCGAAAAATAGGTTTTGCGGAAGATTTACGGTTCTTTGCGCATGATGAGGTGTACGAGATATATGGCGACATTGGCTCAGTTCAGCGAATCAAGAGACAGCTTGGTCATGTTGTCCGGTTGAATAAGAACACTCCATCTTTGAAGGTATTCGATTCAATACTTGCCGGTGAAGCAAAGCCCTTAGAGAGATCAGGTGGAGAAGGAGGAATAGCAAAAATAAGAAACGACTGATGCGCTGCTGTTAACTCGACTATAACCGGTAAAGAAGAATTTAGCGTCTCAAGCTCTAAGGTGTTTAACCGAAATTCTGTTCCACTTTATCAGAAAGGGGTTTTTATAGGGACGCTACAAAAGTAGACCAATAGGGACAGCAAACGACACCATATTTTTTCCCGCTCTTTTCTTTCAGTAAGATTTACCATTACATCATTGAAAAATATAAGATCCAACAACGAGTCGAAATTATTAAAATTGTTTACCGAAAGTCGGAGTTAGTGCTCTCAACTTTAAGAGCGCTACATCCAATTTATGGTCATCATAATCGTCCTATCAGATGAAATATTGAGTGACTAGTGGAAACATCTGAATCCACAAGCACAATACAAAATATTCCAGTGCCAGTGAGACAAAATTGATAATATGGCTGCCACTGGCGCATCAATTGAGAAAGACCTAAATCAGTATAAATTTAGCGAAAAGGTTTTGGCCTACTATAATCCTTATAAGATCAAAGTGACGAAATAACTGAAGTTGCTTGACCACTAGAATTGTCGTATGTTCGTGAATTGGACTGAGCAACAACTCCCGGTCTTTCATCGAAAAATCATCTTCAGTAAAGAGGCTCATTTCTGGCTGAATGGCTCGTCAATAAGTAAAATATGCGTTTTTGGTCAGGCAGTAATTCACATGTACTTCATTAATCACCATTGCATACCGAAAAAATTACGTTTTGGTGCGGTTTGTGGGCTCGCGGCGCCATTGGAGCGTACTTCTTCCGCGATGGTCAAGGCCGGCACGTTACTGTGAATGGGAATCGCTACCGCTCAATGATAACCGCATATTTTTAACCCGAATTGGATGATATGGACTTTCCACAATATGTGGTTCCAACGGGATGGCGCCACAAGCTACACAGGGAATGTCACAATCGATTTATTGAAAACCAAGTTTGGTGAACGTGTTATCTCACGGAAAGGTGAACCAGTCAATTGGCCGCCTCGGCCGTGGAATTTGACGCCGTGAGACTATTTCCTAAGAGGCTACGTCAAGTATATGTTCTATGCCAACAAGCCAGCCACTCTAACGTTCTTTTTGAAAAACCCGTTATAATCTATATTTTAGAAAGCTATTTTTTAAATATTGACCATAACCCCAACTCCGCCCACTTGTGGTGTGTTGACGTTATTTCATAAATGGAAAATCTTTCAATTTCCTACTTAGTATAACCATCAAAAAGAGTCATTCAGGCAAATAAGAGATAAGCACACATATATATTTCTGTAAGCCAAACTGCAGGAGCTGAGTAAAGTGTAAGGACCTGGTACATTTGGAAAATTGATATGCACGTGGATGGTTCACATTGAATTTGAATAATTGTCAGGCATATTAGACCAATATGCATATGTTCTACTTGCGTATATATGTATATGTGTACATAATGTTGTTGTTGCCAAGGCGGAAAACATCATTCAATCAAAAATTGGACTCTCCCGTTGGTGATAATGCTTGCGGAAGAACTTAGTTAAATTGAGGTTCGAGGAGCTTTTACGAGCGCTTGCTGCCTCATCGATATTTCTCAGTGGCGGATGAACCTGCATTGATCTCCGTTGTCGTGTTATGGTAAATTCACCTTTACAGAATAACTGACGTTTAGTTACAAAGTCAGCAGCTTCATCGCCGGTTCGCAATTCTATTATGCTGAAATCACGTGGCAAAATTGGGTCGATGAGTTTTTTCGTTTCTACATCAAATTCTTTGCTCTTTCTCTTTTCCGCAACGCTCAAACGTATGGTCGATGATCGCCGTGGAAATGGTGTGGCCGCTTGTTTGATCTGTATATATCCATAGTCCTTAGTTACAGGTTTATATGTCAGATCGATGTTCTTTTGGTCGAAATGAGCTCGTCGCTGTTGTGATGTATCCGAAGAATCAGAGCCTCCATCGAGTAAACCGTTCGAGGATATCGAACTGACAGACTTCCTCTTCAGCGAAGATCGCATTGCACTTTGTTTCCGGCCTTCATCACTACCTTTTTGGTTTATCGACGTATTGCTGCGAGTTGTGAAATGTAGCGACATTCCTTTTTTTATTTTAATAATAGTTTCTTTTATCAAAATATTTAGAAACAAAATTGTTTAAAAAATATAATAAAGCACACACGTCTTTGAAGACTGAAAAAACAAACTGAATGTTATCTTTTTACTTGAAAATCAAATATCAATGTTGGAGTGTTTCAAATTTTGCTGATCTGAATGATCTAGTAATTCTGAAGTAGAATTGCTTGCTCAAAGTTAAAATGTACTTAGGACACAGCTCGCATATAGTATAAGGCCGGTCAGTAGACATTGCCTTGCACACTCTTCTCACATGGCTGGAGGGAGCCTTTAGGCTAAAGAATTCCGAGTGGGGAGAGTCATCGATTTACGGATGGATAAAAGGTTGCGGGAAGGGTTTTGTGCAGGAGAATACTGTCGAGAACTATGTATATCTTTCAACAACAGGTGCAGGCTTTCTGAGCAATACAGGGTCTTCCTAACGGAAGTGTAGATCTATAGCTCCGGAGTGCAGCCTCTTTAAGAGTGATGACTATCCACTCTGGTGGCAGAGCGGCGATACTATCCTTAACATCCCTGATCGTACCCTCGAGACTCCTGAAGGGATGTCTCGAATTCCTTTCTCTGGCATCGAGTTACTTCATGTTTAGACCGGTTAGATTCCCGACCATGGGTTAAGTAATTCTGTCTCACTAGCTCCACTGAGTACTTGCGAGGCATTACTGAATGGTTTGGTCTCATGTGAGCTCGAGAAGCGCTGGTCAGATATTAACATCTGTGCGTATGCTAGATCTTTCTGGTCCAAGTTAGGACTGATCGCAAGGGGTCTAGCGAGCAGTTATAGGAGTTCTAATGTTCTAATTGGACTTTTCCAGATCGGTTCTCTTGCCACGCATTGCCTGAAATATCCATTTTTTATCAAACGATTGAAGAATCGTAATCTTTGGAGATTATAGAGCCCGAACTTTCAAAGGAGAAAGCGCTTCAGTATGTCTTGTTGATGACGTCGGTAAATCATAAGTAGAGTTAACGAATCTTGCAAACGTCACCGACCGAATTTACGGTGAATTTAAATGGTGTTGTCGTTCTGCAGCCTTCCTAAAACTATTTTAAAGAATCCGTGTACCTACCCTACACCTAGACCTGACCGCACTTTTATTATTGTCTAGCCTTCCCAAAATATTTTTAACAAATGATACCGAGTTGACAGTACTTAGCTGAGTAAAAAGAAGGATCCGTACAGGTTAAGTAGACCTGACCGTAAAAGAGAATTGTTCTTTCATCCCCTTCATCATCCAAATTAATGTGAAATTCTTCGTGCCACTATTGACAACCGAAAGTGATAACGAATCTTGGAATCAGCCGAAAACTTGCTAAAGAAACAGCTGTCAAATAATGGCATTACAACACCGCCGATCTTAAAGCAAAGATTTGATGAAATACCTCTGTTCTCTATTATCCATATTCTCTGCTACTTAAAAAGTGTGCCATTCGTCTGTTTAACTTGCCTCTCATACCGTCCGCAAAATTTGCCCCAGTTACTCATTATTTCCTAATACACCCCTCGCTATAATCGTTTAACAAACCATACTTGTATATAGTATTTATACAACTATATATATGGTATGTACATATGTACCAGTATGTGTGTGCCCACTAATGCTGCATCTGGTTTTAATTAGTGTGTGCAGCCGAGTTGTCCTCAGTCGGTCAATTTACCGCAGAAACTTCATCAACAAACTGTGGCATTTCAACCTGTGCTGCACTTTGCCGCATTTTAGTACTCGTAAATGTGGCAATACACAAACTATACATACATATGTATAAACATAAAGATACCGTTAGACGCATTGAATGCCACTGCACGAGCGCTGCACTCGAATGCGGTTAACTGCCTTCTTTTTGTGTGCTCATCAGCAACAGACAACCGGTGGTTCACTGCCTGTAACCCCGCCCAACCTCATTACTCTCCTAAATAGTTTTATTGTTTTTACTTGATAATTGTCTACAATCAATCGATGTTACAGTTCTTGTTGGTGTTCACAGCTAAATGAATGGAAGCTAAGTGAATGTCTCAATTTGGATTTCATCGATCTAGTCAACGAAAAACGTGGAAAAGTTGAAAATAAAAAGAAAGGCCATGGATAACTTTCGGTGTAGCGGAACATTTTATGCTATCGAAACAAGAATCAAAGCCTGTGAAATACCTTCAGGTGTTGGCAAAACTTTATTTTAAACAATAAAAAACGTTAATTTTGGTTGCACCAAAGCCAGAATGGTGGGTTTCCTTCAAACCTTCACAAACACTTACAAGAACTTGAAATCAATCGTTCCGTTTGTATGACAGCTACATATATGCAATAGTGAACTGATCTGAACAATCTGATCAATCATGCTCAAATAAGATATATTATAAACTCAATTGAAAAAGCTAAAGTCAATATATTGAGGTGATGAGGTAAGGTTAAAGACGTCAACCAAGGGATCGGGATCAATTACTTTAGAGATTGCATAGCCCAAGGACCAAGAGAGACGAAATTATCTATGACTGTCAATAGTGACGTGGGAGCTAAGTCGCGAATGCGACGACTGTTTGCTTGATGACAGGATATATTTCGTCTTGCCCTCGTTCACTACCAGACTCATTTGCTTCGCTTCCTTGTCCAGTCTGGAGAAAGCAGAACTAATGTTGCGGTTGTTGAGGCCAATGATATAATATAATCGGCGTACGCTAGCCGATGTACGCTCTTATAGAAAATGGTACCTTCTCTATTTAGTTCTGCAGCTGGAATTATTTTCTCTAAGAGTTGATTGAAGAAGTCGCACAATAGGGAGTCGCCTTTTCTGAAACCTCGTTTGGTATCGAACGGCTCGTAAAAGTTCTTTCCGATCCTGACGGAGCTTTTGATATTGCTCAACGTCAGTTTACTCAGCCGATTAACTTTGCGGGGATACCAAATTCAGACATAGCGGCATAAAGGCAACTCCTTTTCGTGCTGTCAAAAGCAGCTTTGAATTCGATGAAGAGGTGGTGTGTGTCGATCTTCTTTTTACGTGTCTGTTCCAGGACTTGGCACATGGTGAATGTCTGTCAGTTGTTGATTTTTAGTTTGTTGGCGGTGGGCTTTAATCTTTCACACAATATGCTCGATAGCACCTTATATGCGATGACGAGGAGGCTTATCCCATGGTACTTGGCGCAGATTAATGGATCTCCCTTATTGTAGATTGAGCAGAGAACACTTAATTTGCAATCATCTGGCATGCTTTCGTTCGACCATGTTCGACAAAGAAGCTGATGGATGCTCCTCATCAGTTCTTTGCCGCCGTGTTTGAATAGCTCGGCCGGCAATCCATCGGTAATTGCTATTCGAACTTCTACATGGTCGAGCAATTGAACATCCGCTCCATCGTTATCGATTGGGAAATCGCGTTCACCATCTCCTAGTGTTATGCTTTCACTGCCATTCTGCAGGCTGGAGAAGGGTTCGCTCCAAATTTTCAGTTTTCTCTCGGCATCAGTGACTAGATCCCCTCTGGAGGTTCTACAAGAGTATGCTCCGGTCTTGAAACTTTCTGTTAGTCGTCGCATCTTTTCACAGAGTTTTCGAGCATCAAGGCATTTCGGCCCCTATCTTTTTTGTGTACAAATGCGTGCAAACGCTTTCCTCTTCAACTCTCGGTATCTATCTCATCCCACACTTCTTATATGGGAGGTATGTTTTTCGCACATTTTCGAACTGCAATGTAGGAATATCAAGATAATATTAGTTAGCTATCGAATTTGATTAAAATCGGTCGAGTAGGTCACGAGATATGGGGTTTTCACCTAAATGAGGGCAGTGCAACGTCCATCGTACAAACTGAATACTGATCAATATTGGGTGTAAAATTGTAGGAACCTTTCATATTTTTTGATCGATTTATCGGAGTAGTAGTTTCTACCAAAACCGAAACAATTTGTCCAGAACGTATTTGGTTATTATTGCTTATTAGAGGTCAAGGACATGCCCACTTTTTAAAAAATTTTACACCCATATATGTCTATATGTGTATTTTATTTCAGAGCTTATTTATGATACTTTGTAGATTTTCGATTCTTGATGTTTTGTGAGCGTGGCAATGGCCTGACTACGCCCATCTGCAATACCCCCCTTGGGGGCCAAGGAACGGATATACCAAAGCAGTAACTCGGAATTAAACTTGTCTATTCATCATGATCATTTATACAGATAACTCCATATCTACATACATATGTCCATTATTTTTAGGTTATAGTATTTAAAATATAAATTTTAATGCCTGGATTTAAAATAAAATCAAAATATTTAAATTCGAAATACCAGGTTTTTAATTAAAAGTCGTTTTGGAAAAATTATTTTAAAATTAATATTTTTTCGCCTTGCGTACTTCGTTCTCTACCTTTTTGTTACCTTTCGGAAAGGGAAGCTTAGTTTTAATATAATACCAACACAGTTTAGCCTCTTTTGCTCTAAATCACATTTAAGTATTTTTAATTAAGTTGTTTTGCTTCTTTCTTGTCCTTTTTCCTATATAATTATAATCAAAAAATTAAAAAAAAATAATTTTTTGTTACTCCAATTTTTACTTAAAAGAAATATTTTCAATGCCAGAATTAAAAATTGAAAATCTAGTTTTTAATCCAAAATTTTGTAATAAAAAGAAATCGCAACCCTCAATTGTGAATCTTATTTTTATTTAGAAAATGGTAAGGTATGGCTTACTTACTTTATCCCACCCAATTGTTCATAATAAAGTCGTAGAGTACACTATAATACATACATATACGCACACAAGAAACAAAGTTAATCAATCAAATATTTTTACATTTTTATGATTTTATTATATATAGTCAATTTCAGTAGTATTTCAAATCTCTAGCCGTCTACATATCACCTAATGTATGTTATAATAACCACTACATTTATTTACAGATTATTTCACTTTCACACATTTATTTGTATCCCTATTGCACAAAACCCATTTGTGTTATCTAAACCATTGTATTGTTATTAAACTTATTAGGTATTATTATTTAGGATTTTTTGTCCTTCGTTTGTTTTGATTTCTCGCTCTCAGGTTTTAAAGTGACGCTCTTGGGCTTTTGCTTTTCAAATTGTCCTGTTTCTTTTTTAATCAATGCTTTGAGCTCATCAGTCCAGCCCAGCGCCTCAGCTATTTTCCACACAGCGTCATCACAATCACCTACATAGGAGATATCTCGCTTATTCACCGGGCTCGTAAATTTTCCAACGAAATTCCTGTTGATCAGTACACGTAGACATGAAGGTTCTGCATACCCAACCAACGAAGCGAAAGGATACACCTCCAATGATGTACCCATAATAAAAAGCAGATCGCAGTCCTTGAAATCTTCGGTTGGCATATTATAGAAACTCTCGGGCATATTTTCACCAAAGAAAACAATATCGGGTTTGACAATGCCACCGCAATGGTCGCACAGGGGTAAAGTATCGGTGAATAATTTGTCTTTCATCCATTCTTTTGAATACAATGTCGTGCATTCAAGACAATGATTTGTGTGAAATGTACCATGCGCTTCGACCATCTTCTCCTCGGGTATGCCAGCAATACGCTCCAAAGAGTCAATATTCTGTGTGTAATGACGAACCAACAAACCTTTGTCATTTAAAAGTCGTATGAAGTAATGAGTTGGTGTCGGAGTAAAGTGTCCAGGGTACAACTCTTTGGCTAAAGAAAAGAATGGCTTTGGATTGTCCAAAAAATAATCCAATTCAAATATATCGGTTGGATGTGGTAGATCATATTTCTTTAAGTTGTCGTAAAGCCCCGTTCCAGGTGTTCTAAAGTCCGGTATGCCAGCAGCTAAAATAATTTTAAATAATAGTGTGTTTAGACAATAATTTATAATTTTTTTATTAAAAATTATCACTTGTTTTTTATTAAAGGAAAATAATAATAAATATTTGGAAAACTAATTATATAAAGAAGATGAAAGTTAAGAAAGAAAGAAAAACGACAAGTGATAACCATTTAAACTTACATGTTGATATACCCGCTCCAACTAACGTAATAATTTTTCTAAACCCATTATCTTTCCAGTGTTGCAGAAATCCATCAAACGTTAAACTTGGAATAACCTAGATAATGAAGAATATCATTAGCTTTCATAAGTTTTATAATTTGAAATATATTCTAATTTCACCCCAGTCGCCGCTGGTTCTTGATGTACTGAAAGCCTGGAGAACAAGTGGGTTAAATTCGCCCGAATAGATTCCAACACACCTAAAAGAAAAAGTAATTTTAAGACACATTTTAGAAATAAATTATAAACAAAAGCAAGAAAAAACGAGTATCTTCGGTTCCATCAAAGGTAAAATGCCCTTCACAGGTTCAAGTTTTCCTTGTAAGAACTTGATTTAAATCTTACGGTTTGTATGGCAGCTAAATGCTATAGTGTTCCAGTCTGAACAATTTCTTCGTAGATGATCAGGGTATAATAAAAAAAATTAATAAAATAGTAAACATTTAGCCCAGTAGTTTAAACCCAAGATCAGATTATTAGTGTGTAGTTCTTAAGTGGTTTTTACTGAAGATTGAATTAGGCTGTTTGCTAGATTCAAATTAAGTTAATCGTTAAAAAATCAAATCGCATTATATAATATATAAAAACTTATAGCATTTGGTTATAATTTTATTAAAAATAGGTTTATAATTGTGATTCTATGATATACCAAATAAACGACTGGTAGACAAGTTTATTTGTGCTCCCCAAATAAATTAGTACGTTTTTAACCCTACTGTACCAATTAAGTGGTTTCGGTTTTTGTATACACTAGTGCGTCTGAGCACGGATAGTTAGAAACCGGTCGCATGGCATCTCAAACGCAGAGATGCATTTGAATGAACTTTCACTTTGCAATACAACTCCGGAGATAAAAGTTAAGAACAAATCAAGGCCTTGAAATATATGAAGACGAGCATTGTTTTCTTTTCCTTTTGTTTATACAATCGAAACTGTAGACATATGTATGTATATTGTCCCTTTTGTTGCCGGAAACTTACTACTTGGGCTTGGTGCAACTTCCTCACGTTCTGTACTATCACTTCGGGGCGGATGATTGTGTTCATTTGGCTTTTTTGACGGCCCGGCTTCGTCTTTATTACTCATCACTTTTAATTTTGTTGTAGTAGACAGATGTCTATTAAAACGAAATATTGAATTTTTGTAAACCAGCGCCGTCTTTGATGAATAAACAGAAATTTATTCATTTACAAAACATTAGACAACAGAAACTTTGACAATTGAAAAACGCAGCATTTAAAATGTCACCACTTTCCAATCAGGGTTGGTATTGTTTTGTACTCGTGCATATTGCCATACTATTTTCTAATTGGTAGACACACCCGTATTTGTTACAAAACAACTTTGCTGATTAAAAAATATTTCGCCCATATTAAAGCAGATTTGGATATAATTTTGAAATTGTTTTTAATGTATAACTTTTAAGTTCAAACACTTAAAACACACAGTAATAGTACTTACTTGGCCGATAAGGCAGCACATTTTCATGTTTTCACCACAAAAGCCACGCTATCCAACTGGAAACTGCAACACTGCCAACTGTCAATTTTGTTTTGATAGCTTGACACTGACCAACCCAGCTGGTTTGTTTTCTTTTCCTGAAAATTTTTCATCCTTGAGCGTCGATTTTTATACAAATCAAAAAATAATTCATGCAAAATGCAATTTCACATAAAAGAAGTGTAAAATATATCAAGAAGTGTAATATAATGTGTTTTCCAAGTGTAGTTTTTGTGTTTTTACTGTGAATAAGTGAAGCTGGAAACGGGTGGCACGTTGCCCATTGCAGACAGCCTAAAATAACAATTGAACGGTGAGAAAAAGCTACCGCAGCGTCCTCTGGTGTTTAATAATTGTTTTTAATTGAATTTTGTAGGCATTTTATGAATTTGTACTTCGAACGCAGACAATAAAAATTTAAACTATCGATTTTCTACGATACCTCATGAAAGATGCACCTCAACCACGCCACTGCAATGGCTAACTACCAACATTACCCGCCACCGCAAATATCAACGCATGGTGGCACGCCCACCACAGTGCAGCAGCAGACTACCATAGCGACGGGCAGTACACCATTTACATTACATCAATTGACTGCTGTACAAGCTATACAACATCCAACGCATCAGGCTATGCTACACCCGCAACATCCGCTGGTACATCTACTTGATATTTCTACAACAAATACACCGAATCCAACACCAGTGCCGCCAACGAAAGTCGAGGTACCGGAACCCGAACCGATTGAGGTGAAAGTCGATGATCCGCGCAAGAAGAAGGAATGCCACGTCTGCAAGAATAAATTTCGACAGTTAACTACTTTGCGCAATCATATGAAAATCCATACCGATGAGCGGCCGTACAAGTGTAAGCATTGCGATCGAGCCTTCCGCCAAATTTCAACGCTCACCAATCATGTGAAAATTCATACTGGCGAAAAACCGTTCACATGCTCTATATGCGCAAAAGATTTTCGCCAACAAAGTACACTAATCAACCACATCAAGACACATAAAGGTTAAGCATTTTATATCCACACAACCGAATAAGTGCTATTTCAAAATTTTATTACAGAATCGAGTACCCCAACCTCATTGTTGAATTATCAGCCGGGTAATAAACTAAATCATCGCAATTCGAAATTGGCTCAAAATCAAATGGTAGACTATCAAAATCGATCAATAACAAAAACCCTTTATACTGGTAGCTACAGCTCACCGCAGGCCGAAGAGCTGGTCAAACCGTATCAGTGCAATGTATGCAAAAGACGTTTCCCACAACTAAGTACACTACATAACCATGAGCGGACACACATCGATCCTAAGCCGTATAAGTGTGACACATGTGACAAGTCCTTCAGTCAACTGGCCACTTTAACCAATCACAAAAAGATCCATACCGGTGATAAGCCATATGCCTGTTCCTTTTGTTCCATGCAATTTCGACAGCAGAGTACTCTAACCAACCACATGAAGACACACACCACAGGTGAGCCTTTTGTGTGTTCGCCGTTCGACTGAGAAATTTTAACTCCAATTTCCCCCTAACAAAGCTTTTATTTAAATTTACACGCAAACAGCCGCCAGCAATACGAATGCAGTGCCAACCACAACAACAACAATGGCAGCACCACACGGACTCAACCATATGACCACATCAAGTCTTGTAGCACATGGAGAACATCCACCACTCAATAACATGGTACATCAACAATTGCAAGCCGAACATCCACTTTTGCATTTTCTCGATAGCAACACCACAGTTAGCACCATTGCGAAGGAGCCATTCAATCCCAACACCAGTCGTCGTTTCAAAAACGAGGCCGATAGCTTAATGCTGGAGAGTCCGGACCGCCCATTTCCATGCGCCATTTGCCGAAAGGCCTTCTCACAACAAAGCACTTTGGCTAACCACATTAAGACGCACACCGGCGAAAAGCCATATAAATGCAAAGTATGCGAGTCGAACTTTCGACAACTGTCCACCTTGAATAATCATTTAAAGATACATACTGGCGAAAAGCCCTACAGCTGTTCCTATTGCCCTAAGCAATTCCGGCAGAAAAGCACTCTCATTAATCATGTCAGAATTCACAATTGTTAAAATGGCCATGCAAATAATTATCCAATAATAAGCATAACGACGTTGGTGGATCAAAAGCTATATGCAGTAATAATAATAGTAATAGATGTATTGGCTAACTAGCCCAATTGGAAAGTTGGAAATAGCAGATAACAATAACAATAACCCACACAACCAATAAAGATAGATATAAATCGCATTATCAGCATACCCACCACACTTGGTACCATAGGTGGTAGAAACAATGGAAGTAAACAAACACCATTGTTATTTCGGTGTTCAATAACTATAACCAGCTGCTAAACGTAATGAGTTACCTACCTGCTGTGCAATATGTATTGTCCATGTAAATTTATTATATACTAAAGAGCTGCTTGAGTAAGTGCGAATGCGTATGACAACAACAGCAACGCAGATTTAAGGAAAGTTTCGTTATGGCTTAAAATCATTCTGTATGCCATAAAATATAGGGATGTGGCAATAGTAAATGTTAGTATTTCGTGGTAAAAATTTCACTACTCTGATTTGTCCTTTGAGGTTAAGTAATTGATTTTGATTTGCAGTTTCCACCGTGAAAATATTTTATGTCTACCGTTATTTACAATAATGTTTGACAGTTCATTTTGAGTTAACTGTACTACTTCCAGGTTTTTAGAATTCCAGTGAAAACATTTGTGACAATTGCTTTAATTCTGAAGACATGTTGAATCTCGTTTAGGAAATAATTTAGCAAAATGTTAAAAATTTAAAATATTTAAAATTTTTCATTTCTATTCTGTTTAGTCCACAATAGTTTGTTTATAATCATAATTTTTATGAATACAAAGTTAGCGAAAAATCATAGAAGTCGTAAGCTACTCGGCACCACACTCAAAATTTGAGTTAGTCAAGAGCTTTGAGCATCGCAAATCCTTTGTTAAATTCTTTATGTAATATTTGACATCATATTTTACGTTTTAGTTGTCCGCAGCACTAAAAGTGAAGTTAATTCATAACCAAAACACGGAAATAATATACCCAGCAAGCCTACTCGAAACTCCAATGAAAATATTTCATGGAACCAATAAATACACACATTGCAATTCATTGACCAGAATATTAAGAAAGCGATCACACGTTCACAAGAGTTTCGGTTAGTGCTCTCAATTCGCTCTTAATAAACTCATTGAAACTTTAAAAGTAATACCTGGTAATTAACCAGAAGCTGACTTGCAGGGTAAAAATGCAGTTTCAAAATTTTCCAAATTATGTGGAAAAAGATTCGGCTATTCCGTTAAACTTGCTATATATTTCAATAATAATGTAGATAATATGTTGGACACTCAGAGATATACTATAATGGAGAGGAATTCTTATAATAAAAGTAGACGCCGACGAAACTACGAACCCTGTAATTTGTAGAAAATGAGAGGACAGAGCTTAGTGATTAAATACATTTTAAATGGTTTATTTTTAAATATTTCAAAGTTGATTTTAAACATTTCGAGATTGGTTTTAAATATTTCAAGTTTGATTTAAAATATTTAAATAATTTATTTTAATGTTTCATAGTTAATTTAAGTAAATCTTTAGCCAAAATGGCTTGATTTTTTCTTAAAAAATGTTTTTGATGTCAAATCAAGTAGAAAGCTTGGAAAAATTTGCTCAATTGACAAAAGCATTTTTCAGCATATTTATGACGGTAAATTTTCCTACAACAACTGATTTTTCTGCGTTGCTATGAAAATAAATAATTTGGTTTTCGTGGTAAACTTCTGCGAATTGCCGAAAATGTTACAATTTCCCTTACTCTCGCAAGTCTCTGCTATATATACATACACATACAGGGTGTTCTCTTTTGTTTCAAAAAAAGTTCGCTTCTTGTTTGTGCGGATGTTTTTGAGCGCAAAAAAAGGTAAAAAATAAAATAAAGTTAAATTAAAAAAAAAAAAAGAAGAACAAGCAAATTATATTTAACATGCATAATTGTACTATTACGTATAAAACCAATTATAATGTGCGTAGAACAAAAACGTTTAATAAAATCCATGTAGAATAAAGCGATATTTGTAAGCAGAAAATACCTATGCGACTTTTAATATTTCAACATTTCTGAGTTTTTATGTATATGTATGTGAATTTTCGACTTATTTAAAATCTGAATTTCTATGTAAAATTGTATTAACTTCCATTTGTGTATATTTGCAGGCATTTTGCAGGAATTGTAACGGTTGCTAAATGCCACTAAAGTCGGAATTTAGAGCTCTCAAGCTGCTATGTTACATTATCAATGAAATTTTATTCTCTTCGATTTTACTTCCATTTTCTTCTGCTTATCACTATAATTCTCAAAACGTTATTAATTTAGAAAAAGTAATTTTGAGTCTTTATCGTTTAATGCTGCTTTACAACTGGCTTCGCGGAATGAATGAGGTAGCACATGATGTTCTAATATGAAATAAAATAACCGAATGCGTCCGAAGAATTCTTGTATGTGAGCAACCGGATCGCAACCGAATTTTTATCCGGCCAAGGACTGTCAACTCAGCACCATTCCTCGAAATTACTTCTGGAATGTGTTCTGCCACTACAAGAACAAATTTTGTTCCCATGTACTGGCTGTTAAATCTATATCCTTTAAAAAACTATCAGCTCTGTCATTTCCATCTAGCCTATATGATATGCAACAACAACTAAGACGTCGTGGAAATGACCAGTGCAAATTTCAAACCGAGAAAACTTTTCTGAATTCAAACATTTGTATTGTGCGAAAATTAAAAATAAATGTTTTCATAAAAAGGAATTTCCCTTAGTTTTAATAAATTGTCATGGTCTCATTTATCAATATAAAAATATACCTTAACCACAGGTTAAGGCAGGTTATGTCTTCTTTCCCACGACAGTCGGGTCTAAGTAACCGGAACGGATCCGAAGTTTTATCCGGCCAACGACTGTCAACCCGGCAGCATGCCGTAAATCGTGAAAAATTATGATTCGTTTTGCATTAAGGGGTTATATCCTTTTGTCAGAAAAAACGCGTAAAGTTTTAAAATTAAGTTTAATCCGAAAACTATTATTATTGCAATAGTGGAATAGCAGTAATGATCGATGAACTAGTCGGAATTTTGTTATTTTTTTACAAAATAACGGCTTTCCAAAAAAAATCGTTATTTGTGAAAATATTTACACCTCAGAGTGAGAAATCTTATTCTTCGATCACTACCGGACCTAAGAAGATTGTGTGAAAATTTGAAGTCGATGGGTTCAGCCCTTTCAGAGAAGTTCCATACATCAAGTCAAAAAATTCTTACACATACACTATTATCTCCGAAACTATTTGCCGAATCAACTTAAAATGTTTATGATTCTGTTCACCTTACAGAAGGTTGCGCCAATAGCCCTATAAAGTATATGTATGCGACGAGCTAAGTCGATTTCGCCACATCCGTCTGCCTGTCCGTCCGCTCGTATATATACCTCTGTTTTTCTGGCCGCTCCGCAGCGTCTACCAAATGGTAGGACCGGAACCTTTCATTGCGGTTAGTCCTCACACCAGAATTTAGCTGCTCCGCAATTGCCGATTCTGCGACTTGGAGTCTGAAACACCAGAACACCGGCTAATTGACTGCACAATAGTCTGTCTATGTCTTTTGTATTTGTGAAGGGTATTATAGTTTTAGTGCAACCGATGCTAACGTTTTTTCTTGCTTTAAATATACATAAGTTCTTTCGATGTACATATAAGGAAAAAAGCCCTTTTTTTATTCTGACGTGGATTTAACCTCATGAGTAATGATACCAAAAATTAAAAACAAAAGAACATGACTTCAATAAGTAAAGGTTTGATCATTAAAAATATGTAGAACAAGAAACATAAAACTAAAGCCGCCAATCCAATTTCTGGAATAGATATGATGAAGCATAGGTGTAGAATATTTTATTTATAAATATATTCACCAGAGTATTAAAAATAATCCATACCTGGAATATAACACAATTGAAAAACGCAAAAGCGGTAAAGTATAGAGTTTCGTTTATTGGACTTGAAATGTTAACAGCATTTGTGTACTTATGTAGGTAATCATCTTCATCTTACTCCTTTTGTTATGTTCTTACAGAATAAATTTTATTTAGCGTACATAGCAATAATTTCTATAGTTTAATCGTGGCTAATAAGCGAATTTGTGTTGTGATTCCTGTCATGGTGCTTTTATTTGTTTGGAAAATTTCAAAATTTCTTTAATTTATATGCAGTTCAAGTGCGTGTTGTGTGACCGAGAGAGTTAGAGAGAGAGAGAGACAGACAGTTATTTTCTAAATGTAACCGTCGATGCTTGGTGCGATAATCAGAACATGTTATAAATATGTATTAATTGTTTAAATTTTAAATGTCTTACTTCGTTGATACAAATCACGACACGATCACGATACATAATAAAAATACATATGAGTTAAAATACATCATAATATCTCGCTAGCACGAACAACAGCTTTTCCACAAATCCAACACACAGCTAACAACATCTGCTTCTTCTTCTTTTAATCTTAATATATGTTTTATAATGATTGAAAAATATATACTTGTAGTATTTATAAAGGAATTTAAGAATTTATATGTAAATAACTTTTGAAAAGCCTTCGTATATAATGAAATCAAATTTCTTAGGTATGTTTACAGTGAGTTTACAATGAATGGTTGTAATACACAACTAAATTATAGTTAAAAATTCTACCGATTCCTTTTGCTTTCAAAGCAACTAACCTCAAAACAGCTTTTAAAAACTTATCAACAAATAGGAAAAGATTACGTGTGAATAGTTGTGTGAACCACATACAGTTCGATTTTGGAGTCACGTAAAAATCTCCAGAATGTTTAGTGTCAAAGTCTTACTTAAACGATGGCTAAGATTTTGGCACTTACAATTCTGGAGATTTGTAGGTCAGACTCCTGCACTATAGCATAATTAAATTTTTCAACTAGTAAAGAAGTGAAAACTGTCGAAGTTCAAGTTTTTAATGAAAATTTTTTTAAGGGGCACATTTTGTGTGAAATAATATTATACTAAAATTTTAATGAGATATCAAATTTTGACTTTTAATATAGTAGTTTTTGAGTTACAGCCTTCTAAAATGTACATAGCTGCTCAGCTCAATCAGCACAGCTTAACATATCAGTTTAACATTAAACGCGTTTTTCTCAAAATTAAAATTTTCAAAAAGAAAGAAGAAACGGCTGGCGCGCTGTTGTTAACTAAGAAGAAAAAAAATTTCAAATATGCTTGAGTGATTACGCGAAGACAAATGAGCCAATCTCTGATTTCAATCAAATTTGTTTGCATATTCTGCCTATAGTTCTACATACAATGACCCATCAATTTTTTTTTTTATCAAAAATAATATTCTGTCAGGCCGAAAATACCAAAAATGTGGGTAAAATTCTACTTTAAAAACAATACACTTCGTGGAATTTTGTTTTTTTTTTCGACCGCAGATCATTGTACAGACAATATCTTCAAGTGCAGTAATATTTTTTTATGTTTCATCTCGTTAAGTCGGAATCACAGCAGCAGCTTTTTCTAGCCCCGTCGAATAACGCGTGTAACTCAAAAAATATTTTTTTTTTCAAAAACTTTCTTGTATATTCTTCAAATCTAACCTTAAATAAATATTTTGTATAAAACAATTTAAGCATTTTTTTGTAATTGCCATTTTTCCGACACTCACAAATGTGACCCTTAATCTCTTAAATTCTTCAGTGGTAATGCCTAGGTAACACTTGGCTTAGAAGACAACGAATTATCCACACAAAAGCTCAAATAAAACTATTATCTCACTTATCAACATACACAGCTCTTTACACTTTTCACGCAAATACATAATAGACTTATGTATATAAACATATATGTACATATATGTATATAGTTACATAATTTCAAACCACCTGCATACAAAACAATATGCATGCAGTGAAGTGTGTCTCGAAAAGTTTACGACCTAAACGCAAAAAGTACAAAGGAAGTTTTTAAAATAGCTTAACATAATTCAAATTGAGGTAATACTATAGTAACATATTATTTTAAAGACGATTTTAAAGTTAGCGCAAAAATGTGTACCGTAAAACCGTAACTTAAGCATTATTTACGGTTACATCGCTTGATTTAAGTATGAATGTATATTTACTTGTGTGAAACATATTGCACACGATCTCGTTGCGCTGACAACAACAACATCAATGAATATTTGAACAATAAGCGTTTTACCTAACTAAACTTATCGATTCGTTCACCGCTTCAACTGAGTTGATGCTCGATTTACTTAAACATCCATTTCATTACAAAGCAGGCTGCTAAGCCAACGAATGCATAAACCATTGATTTTATGACCACCGTTTGTGGCACGGTGCGCGGCACAATGTCGGCGTAACGGCCGGTAGATGTAGACGGCGCCATTAGTCTGGGATTATAGTGGATTCGCTCCAAATTTGTTTGGATCACACGCAATTGCTTCGTTTGCTCCTCCAGTGTATGATTCATCTTTTCAATAGCTGATACCAATCTGAAATAAAAAAATATTTATTTAAAAAACAAAATTATTTATTATTTAAAAATTTTTATTATTAAAACAGGTTATCAAGAATAAAGTAAAAAAAAACAAATTTCCACTTACTTTCGTATTGATTTGTTTGATTTCTGTTGTGGCTCCTTGTTCACATCCGGATTTGATCCACTCGAATCGGTTTTTTCATCATGTGGCAGACCCAAAATCGAAAGGCTTTTATGTTTTACCTTCAATAGAGAAGATGATTTAATTAACTGCATTGGATCGGCAGGCACGATGCTCGGGTTACGCACCATTGGCGCCCGATGGCGTGTCTTCGTGAGCACTTTGTAATTCGCTTCGTACTGCTTCAAATCGTTGCGTTGATCCCACGGACGCAAGTCAGCGTAATTATACATCCACTGTAGAGAGTTAAAAAATTATAATTTTAATAGATCTAAACAGTATTCGAGATATTCACAAATATTACAACTATATGCATACCAACGTTACAATAACATCTCATCAAATTTGACTCGGAATGGACTAAACTAAGTGCGCAAAACGAATCGATAAAAATGCCTTTTATACGACATTCGGGTCTACGTAACCGGAACGGACCCGCATTTTTTTCCGGTCAAGGCTACAACAACAATAACAATCGATAAAAATTTCTTCCAACTTGGTTCGTTCCTTCTTGTTCGTGTGAAGTTTGGTTTCCAGCAGTCAATGAGTGTGTATTTGACAGCTGTTTGTTTACGACGCAACAAGGTTTGTCTGACGATTTTTTTCATGAATAAAATTAAACGAGTTTGCTGGAAATTTTGTATTTCCAATTTAATCACACCTACGGCATCGTAAAAATGTTTGCAGATGTGTTATAGGGAGTCTATTTTACAGTAAGGAGACAAAGTATTCAGTGAAGGTAGTGAACTCATCGAGAGCTTCGCTTAAGGACCTATAAGAATTTTTGATTTAGACGGCGTAACAAATAGACGATCAAGAAACCCTACCGATTCTATTCTCTACAACCGCACTTTTTAACTTTAACAAAATTAATTGAGTCGGCCTCACAGAACTTTTCTTTCCTGCTAATCGTTAGCGGACGTTAATTGCACAAGGTTGTTGTTGTGGCGGCATAAAACATTCCTGAAGCAATTTCAAGGAATGGGGCAGAGTTGACAGTCCTTGATTGGAAAAAAATTCGGGTCCGTTCCGGTTACTTAGACCCGACTGTCAGGGAACGGCAATTGCGCAAGGTGATCGCGGCTGGTACCGCTCCCTTCACCTTAACTGGAAGAATCGCCGCCTAAATTTCTTTCCGAAAATTTCAGTCCGAGTCAAATTTGATACACTTACTATTGATACTTAACATTTATAAAATTAATAAATTACGGAAAATAAATATACATAATTTTTAAGATTATTATTAAGATATTAAAAACTGAGGGAAAATTTAGATCACAAAAACAGTTATCACCTTATTCCTAAAAAAAATTAAATTAAATTAAAATATATTACACTACTAATACCAAATAAAAAAACAAATTCAACACAAACAGTTTTTTGAAACAGTTATAGCTTAGCTTAAATGAATTTTTTGTCTAAATTTCAACAATATTATATCTCAATATAAAGTCACTGGATTTGAAAATTATTATAAATTATGTATATTCAAAAATTTATTAGGTATTCTTCGTACTTGGAAGGCCAAAAAACATATACAGTTGCTTATAAACACACAACTACTTTGGGAATGTTGCATAACACACGGAAATATTAATTTAGTTTTATTGCATTACCTTTATAGTTTTAAAACAAGTGCTTAACTTCATTATGAATGATATATAATTATAATATTTGATCTCTTCTCCTAAAGGAAGCTTCAACTTTGTACACTGTTTTGTCGACTTACATAAGTTACAAGCCATGCTTAGCGTACTCACCTGTGTTATTATAGGATCGAAGTTGAAATGAACCGGCATCCATTCAATTGATAATACTTTTCGTTCCTTTGCTGAATTGCGCTGCGCTTCCTCCAGCACGGTCTTCTCCTCGGTTGCGCCAACCTGATCGTCGCTACGTATCGCTAGCGATACTTTCTCCCATAAACGTTCCGATTCGTTTGGTAGCTGAGCATCCAACGGCACCACATAGCGCACCAGACGCTTGTGCTTCGTATCGGCATCCGCTTTAAAGAGTACAGTTTCTTCGCCAGTTTTAGCTTCTTTGATTGTCATTTCGGTATCCCAATGACCACTTATGGTGGCCATGGTCTCTTTGCCCAACTTAATTTTACCCGAAATTAAATTGGTATAGTCCGAGCCACCCAGGAATGGTTTCAGCTTGAATTCCAGTTCCGTCTTGTAACCGGTGTTCTCGCACTCAATGTTAACTTTGCCGCCCAACTCCATGGACAGTGTACCAACAAGTATGCCCTTACAATGGGCATATGGTGTGTTCAATGTATACGTTTCACCACGAGGTAGCAACGTGAGTGTGGCAACGCCTTCCAGTACAGCTGATGTGCTGTTGCCATAGAACTTCGATTTAGCCAAGATGGAGCAACTGATGCAGAAACCATCCTGGCGATTGGTCACATAAAACGCCGACACTGGTGGATGATGTGACACCTGTTCGGCAATGTAGAATGTACGGCTACCGTTCGGGTGCTCCCAATAGCAACGGAACGTTTCACCCAATATTGGATTATAGGGCTTTTTTAAGCCTTTCGGTTTTTTGTAGAAACCTGATAGATACCATTGTACAACGGTCTTCATGCGCGTAAAGGGATCATCTTCGGTGACAGCCCTTTTAATAAATAAATTATTAAATAAAATTTGTTATTTAATTTTTTATTTATCATACAAAGACGTTAGCTTGTTACGCCACTCACCTCGACAAGATGTCTGCATGATAATATGAATCTGACAGCTTATCCAAAAATGAACGTGGCTCGAGTATGAATGTCGGCAAAACGACCTTACTCAAATCCATGCCTGGCCGCACTTGCTTAACCAGTATCCAAATCAAGCTTTTGTTCTCGTCTGCGAGCTCCTCCACCTGCTCACCCACCTGTTATGTACAGAGCAATATGTTAAAGCATTTTTTTTGTTCAAGCCATTAAGATGAGTCTATATTTATATGACGGACTTACAGAGCCGAACTCCTCTTCGGTGAGTGGCACATATGGTGTTTCGGGCTCTTCGTCTTCGACCACAGCCTCCTGATCTGATTCTGATTCTGTATCGACCCCTGACATAGCGGCTGGACCACCTTCGTTTTGGCTATCGCCATCAAGATCTGTTGTAAAGTTAGAAAGAAAAAAGTTTTCAAAATTAGTACACTTTTGTTTTAATTAGGGAATGCAACAGGATGATTAAGTTTACTGAACAATATGGGCGGCCACATTTTCTACGATATATCAGTTGCTACGGATGTATTATTCGCTTTGGTTCAAAATCAACAATTGTATTGAAATGCTAAATATTTTATATTTTATTTGATTTCGGCAAATGACAAGCAACTTCAGCTACAAAGAGCTTTTCAAATTATTTATACAGTTCGGGTGAAATTTGATGAATGTGTACAGATTGTTTATATATTTTTAATGTTACCAAAACTCAATATTATTTTCTTTTTTTACTGTTAAAATCTATTGGATTTGATTCCGTCATAAACTAGAGTAATATACTTAATCGATTGGAGTAATCGATTATTTAGTTGTTTTCTTCTTTTTTTTTGGTTTATTTTGATCATTGTATAAACCTACAATACATATACAATGATTTTGATTGAATTACTCTACATACATGGGCTGAAATGTATATGCCTCTTCGTCAGAGATCGCATCAAAAACAAACAACAGGAGTTCTAAAGGGCAGACCTAGTGTGAAATTAAAAAAAAAAATCGAAATTTACAGTGACTGAATTTTAATATTGGAATCAAGCAACTGAAATTCAGTCTAATAACTTTTTATTGATTTATTATGCTCTCCAAAAAACTGCTGAATGCCTCAGCACATATGTATGTACTTCTGTGGACAAAAAATAGTAAGACTTTTTAGTTTAAATTTCGCGTGAAAACCCATTCGTCGAAACATTTTTTTTTTTCGAGGTCGTCAGTGACATCTTTACCAAATGTCACATCAAATAATCATTAGTGTTTAGGATACACTTGTATTTCCGAAGTACATAAAGGGCATTCGGCAATTTTTACTCATTCAACAAAAAAGTTACATTAAATTTTGTGGGCAAAATCAAATTTCTGGTGCCGAAACGTTCAGAATGTTGGAAAAGGTTTTCGGTGATAATTGTTTGTAGTGAACAAATGTTTTGGGACGAACCACTTCCAGGACGGTGCTTAAAAATCGACAATCAACAGATCTTACTGGCATCGTTGGAATATCGGAAGAATCAGTGAAAACCACTTTGAAAGATCATTTGGGCCTAAGAAAAGTAAAAGCACGATTGATTCCAAAATCACTAAATTTTTTCCCAAAAACAGCATCGCGTTAGCGTCTGTGAAACAATGTTTTCCGACTACCATGGCGTCATGAAACCTGTTATTACTGGCGATGAGCCTTGGATAAATGCTTACGACGTGGAAACGAACGATAATTCGGCCGAATATCGTGGCAAGAGTGAGTCGTAGCCGAAAAAGCCCCATCAAACCAAGTCAAAAATCAAGGTTATGTTCACAGTTTACTTCGATTATCGAGGTGTGGTGCAAGGCGAATTCTTTCCCATCGGCCAAACTGCCGACAAGGAATACTATTTGAGGCTTATGTGCCGTTTGCAGGAAGTTATTCGTAAAAAGAGGATGGAATTATGGGCAGAGAACTCTTGGTATTTGTACCACGATAATGCACCGTCACATACAGCATTGATTCAATTCAACCATTTCAACCATTTATTGTGTCGCAACCATCGTATTCGACTGGTTTAGCTCTGTGTGATTTTTGGCTATTCAGAAAACTCAAATTACCTGGGAAAGCCGTTTTGTGTCAATTGAAATGTTAAACGTGAATCGCAACGCGCATTGAAGACTATTCCGAAAATTTTGTTTAAAAACTGTTTCGAGAATTGTAAAATACGTTGACAAATTTGAATTGGGGATATTGAGGGGGAAGACATAGATTTCGAAGAATAATTTAAGAATTACGAAATTCTGAAAAAAGTCTTACTATTTTTTGCCCATAGTAGTAAATACCCAAAATTATGAAATTTTGAGAGTCTAAACCCCTTGAAACGACTATAAGGCACGAGTGCAGTATGGATTCTTTACAATAAATACCTAGCATTGGATTAAACTTGATAAAATGACAATGCTGGAAAATATTTACAATTAGTCGAGCATTATTTAGCGTATGTACTATGCATGTATGATAACTGAAATGCAGCAATATGAAACGCTTGCGTGTATGCAACGTTTACACTTTCTACCCACAAGTCTAAGTTTATTGATTGAAATTTGCGCTCAACTAGCATACGAACAGTGCAGGTCGTCGCACAATGCAATTAATAGTGAACTAATGTAACGAGCAAAAAAAACATTGTTGTGATCAAACCCTTAACGTTGAGCACAAAAGGTGGTGCGCTCAATGCTCTGGATGCGCCTGATCTTGCCTGCAGCTCCACATTTTCGTCAACCGAATCAATGGATGACGATGTCTCATGTGCCATCGGGCCTAACGAAGCCGATTTCATAAACTGATTTTGGCGACGTGCCTTCAATTTTAACGATTGGTGTGTTTCCAGCATTGATGGAAAGTCAACACTCGAAACATCACTGAGATCACCCATTGAACTCATGCCTTCGAATGAATCACGTTTGCCTAAATGTTTGGCTTTGCGTAGTTTGCGTAAATTTTTCTCCGCCGAATTGGCAACAACACGCTCCCAATGGGTCATTGTCATGTACAGTTGCTGCAAAATTGGTGTCTGTGCACGAGATGCCAAACTTGTGTCCGAACTGGCGTGCGATTTGCTCAATTCGGGCACCATAAGATACTGCGAATATTGTTTCTGCATGCTACCGCACGGTGAGAAGCGTTCAGGAGGTGGGTCTTGTGAGAAATTTTTTAGAAAACTTGTCGAATTTAAAGGTTAGTAGTGAAATAGAATGTGCAACAAGATTAAATACGCGCGGCCCAACTTCGTATATTGCTTATGGCTCAAAAAGATCAACAAATAGCCAAAATGAAAAATTTCGTGAATTGTTTTTAGTTAGTCAAGATTGTTATAAGGAGTTTTTCAGGTAGCTTCATAATCTTACAAATATGAAAAATTGCTTTATAGTCGCACTTAACCTTAAAGTATACCGATTGGTTTCACTTCCACTAATATTTATATATTTCTTTATTATTTTTTTATACATATATATTTTTTTTAGATAGTATACGTGTTTGTAGCAATGCTAAGTCAGATAGAGTATGGTACTCTTCCACCCCTTACATGAAGTCGAAATTTGTTGCACATTCACTAACAAAGACTTACATTTAAGTCGTACACTCACCATGTTCGTTGAAATGCTTTTCGTAATCCGCCTCCGACCACTGGGTTTCATGCGATATCTGCGCATTGTCGCTGGCACTGGTGCCCTGTACAGCGCCCAAACTGCTGTTAGAACGCAAAAGCAGTGCTGAACAGCGCAAGGAGAGCTCCAGTGCATCCATCCAACATTTACCAGCCGCCTGACTGGGTGCGCGAAATATCAGGTAAGCGGTTGGTAAGGGTTGAACGACTGCGCCTGCAAAATTTAGATGGAATTTATAACTGTTTAGCGCAGATAAGGGCTTAATAATTATTAGTTCAACATTATTTTGATATTAAAAATGGTTAATAATAATTTCCGATATTACATGATAATAACAAATAAATAAAATTTGTAGAACCTATATTATCATATAAGTGAAATGACTAATCAGACCTATTGTCTCCTTGTCTGGTCCACGCGGCGCCCATATCGACTGCTCCAGTGGGTGGAAAAGCTTAAAGCAGAAGCCGTCTTTCTTGCTCGGCCGCTCGATGACCTGGCATGAGGTCAGCATAATTGTGCCCACCCAATGGCTGCTCTTCAGCTTGGGACTCTTGTAGAGCAGCATCATGCCGGGCTTTAAAACACACCACAGCTTTGTCCATGACTTCAGTGTGCCACGTACCTATTAATTAGTAAAGAAATTTGTGCCAATTAATATTTTAATTAAATTAAATTCAAGTTATTTTGCTGTCATTTCAAAGTGTCAATTATTAAAACAAGTGAGAATTATTTTATGGCGGCTGTTAGGTGAAGCTTTACTAGACATTGTACTTTGCACATAAGTTTGTTCCAGTTATCATTTGTTGTTGTTGCTGTTTGTAGGTGCAAATTTACTGCTTTCTAGCAAATTTTTTGTTCAAAGTGCAAATAATAATATGTAGAATAATAAAGTGAGTTTTCGTAAGTGTACCGGTTAATATACAGGTTATATATTGTATATTACGTCTATTCTGCATCATTGAGAAGAATATAGTCTTCATCTTTTCCTTATTAGTAGCTAGTGAAACAATTAACTAATTAATATTTCATATGCTTATTATGTATATGTTCATATAAGAAGACTTCCAGACTTCATTTTATCACATATCAAAATTTTTGTTGTAGTAACGTTACTTTTTTTAAGTAATTTCGAGGAATGGTGCGAATTTAGCTAGAACTACATACTAACGGGTGATCCAAGTAGAGGTACTTTTTTAATAGCCTTCTTTTGACAGATCACGCGTGAATCGTGTCAAGCTGTCATGATATTTTTGTTCCGTATTGTTTTGCATTTCATCATGGAAAGACTTACGCCTGAACAACGTTTACAAATCGTTCAACTTTAGAAAATTCACGTTCTGTAAATACATAATGTGTTTCGCGCGCTTTGCTGAGCTTATGGTCAACATAATCGGCCGACTGAGGTTACTATTCGCAACACCATCACCCATCTTGAGACCCACCATTCATTATTAGACAATATTCGACCGAATAAAAAATACAGACTGTGCAAGAACTGAAGCTGCTCAACCTTCCATCGCTTCACACTATGGGCTCTTGAAAAGTTGCAAAAAGATCCGATGTTTTCGAGCCAAATTTTATTCAGCGCTGATGCCCATTTCTGGCTCAATGAAGAGAAACCTGAAGACTTTCAAGAGCTGCCATTTTACCCAGAAAAAACAAACGGCTTGGTGTGGTTTATGGACCAGTGGAATCATCGGTCCATATTTCTTCAAAAATTGTGCCGATTAATTGTCAATGGCGACTGTTATCGTGATCTCGCCGAAATTTGGTTTCAACAAGACAGTATGTACTTCCCACATAACGCATCAATCAATGGATTTATTGAGAGAACACTTCGGTGAGTAGATAAATTCACGTTTTGGGCCGGTCGATTGGCCACCAATATCGTGTGATATCATACCGTTAGACCTGTTCCATTGGGCGATTTGAAAAGTCAAAGGATAATCCCGCTTAGATTCAGGCCTTGGAGCAAAAGATCATACTGTCATTCGCCAGTTACCAGTCGGAATGTTCGAACGAGTCTTCGAAAATTGGACTCAACGGTTGGACCATCTGAGACATAGCCACGGCCAACATTTGATAAAGATAATCTTCAGAAAATATGTGTCAAAGAATGTTCTTTTGAAAGATAAACTATCCGCATTAAATTTGGAATTTCTGTGTTTTTTCTTTAAAAAAAAAAGTAGAAAAACTCAAAATGAATCACCCATTACTTGAAAGGTAGTTTACAACTAGTTCATTTTACTGCAAGATATTTCCACACATGCGCATATTACAAAAAATATGTTATAGATACTTATATGTATATATATATATATTTATTGAGTAAATTGATGATGTAATACATATAAGGATACGTACTAGGTATGTATATGTATGTATGTGAACGAAATGGCGTCACGACTATCAGTCACACAAAAATCACTTAAATGGGATTATGAGATTTACAACATGCTATGTGTAGCCACAAAAAAATACACTTACACATATGTAGATATGTATGTGTGTATATAGTATATCTAATTCTTGCTGTCAAGCTGCAGGCAATTATATAAGTATTTATACTTTTGGCGCTAACTTAATTAAGTGACGCCATTGCCATGGTGGTTTACCGTTGTTATCAGTACTTTTAAAAAACTAACTGACACCGATTTGTGATAAAAAAAATGTTGCAACCAATTCCAAAGTAAATAATCAGCGATAATTTTATTTGTAACATTGATTGTCATTGGCCTTGTTAGCGATATGTATTTACTTACATATGTACATATGTATGTATCTATGTGGCTAAGAGCGAATATATTAAATATATTTAACACATGTAAGAATTAGTTATTTTTTGTGTGAAATGTTACTTGCTCTCACATACATACATGAATATACATGTATATATATGCACATACAATACATACATGCGTATGTATGTATACCTGTATGTAGCGCTTCCGCCCATTTGCTTACACTTATGGATATTAGTTATTTTATCTGCACAAATAACATAGTGTTGACACTTGTATACAACAACAACAACCACAATAGAAGTAAAATGGATATAATTTGTCATAACAGCACACCTGGTGAATATCGATTTAGGTAGAATAGCACAAGTTACAGTCAAGGTGTGCAACAATTAATATACATACGCACACAAGCGCACCAATTACCTTAAGCCAATCAGCTAGCACCACCACAGTGGGATCCTGCAGCGAATTCAGCAATTCGGACGCAACACGTTTCTTTTCCCGACGATAGTTCTTGCGTTGCGCCTTGTAGGACTCCTTCCGGTTTAGCTTGGAGGGATCTCCCGGCGTCTGAAATAATGGAAGCAAATTTATATTAAAATTAACGAAAATTTATTAAATTTTTATTTGAAATATATATGTAAATAATGTTGAATGAATGAATAATGAATATAAGAATTAAAATTAAACTAATTAATTAATTCATGCGTTATTTCGAAAAATGAAATAATAATCACAAGAAAAATGTTGTTGTTGTAACGGTTATCTAGTCCCCTTTAGGGTGGTAAGGTTGCGATAAGATGTCATCGAGGTCATAGAGCATAGGGAGAGGTTTATCATATGAGTAGGTTTAGCTCAGCATGCACAGGGGTGGTTAGAGTAATGCGCAGACGCGTTGAATGCTGGACATATATTTGATATGTCGGGATCGATTCCGGATAGGTAGGATCCAAAATGAAGCTGCACAAGAGTTACTCTCCATTATCGCGGCAGTCGAGTCGTCGTCTGCTATTGGTGGTAGTTTGACTCCAAGTACGCCATTCAGTGAGGGGGAATCGGTGATTTTGCTTATATTTCCACTGTGAATGGCGGTCAGTGCATGTCTGCAGTTAGTTATGTATGTATGTCTGAAGTCTGGTCGGCGTATTGTCTTATGTCGTCGATATAGTTAAGGAAGGACCTTTTGATGTTCCTAGAAGGCGGTTCCGCTTCAAGCAGGCGACTGCAGGGATGGTTACTACGAAAATCCAGAATCTGCTTGGAGAGAAGTTCATTATGCTCCTTAACTGGAAGCATACCGGTCTGACTGTACAGATATTCGATAGGAGACATCAAAGAGCATCCCGTTATAGTCCGGAGTGCAGTGTTCTGGCATGTGTAATAGGCACGATATTGGTGCGATGTAGTGAAGGACCGGCCGGCCGATTGCCCTGTATCTTGCTAACAACGTTAGCAACTTTGGATTTTGTTGCGGCTCTGTGCTTTGGCAATTATCGCGGTCATATGAGGAGTAAAGGAGCACAGGCTGTCCAATTATTAACAGTCGCAATTTAAAGTCATCAAATTTAGTGTTAAAGTCCAAACTCAACTTCGTCCAGTTCGTGAATATGGTCGCTGCAGTTTTAGTGGGGGAGAGTATTAGGCTCCTTGCAGAGAAGAAGCAAGAACGTTTGAAACGGATAGCCGTTTACTTTGGAGCACATACCATCAATTGCATTGCCTAAGAATACAAGATGATAGAAATTCCATCTGGTGGTTGAGGGAGTTTCGAAATGTAGAAATTAAACAGAATCGGGGAGGGGATACCACCCTGCGGAACCCCTTGTTTAATTCTTCACAATTTAGAATTTTTACCTCGAAACAGTACGGATGATTGCCGACTACTCAGGTAGTTTATAGTACACTTCTTCAACCCTGGAGGGAGCGTAGATTCCCATGCCCTCAAGTAGCGTTGTGTAATAAGTCCAACGCTACGAGTATCTTCCTCTCGCAGGTTTTTTTTGGTTGAGGCCATGAAATATCTGAGCATTTTTGACGCTAAGTGCTTTGGTGGTGCTGTGCACTTTACGGAAGTTTTGCTAGTGGTTTGTTAGACTCAGGTGGTGCGTGAAGGTCGGTTGTAGCAAGACATCAATTCGTAAAGCAGCTATATTATATAGTAATCGGATCTATACTTTTTCCGATATTGTAACACTGTCTGGAACAATAATTCATACTAAAATTCGTGTCAAAAAAAAATTTAATTTTGATCGTTCAGTTTATTTGACAGCTATAGTAATCCGACAACGGCAGTTCCGACAAATGAGCAGCTTCTCGGGGAAACAAAGATGTGTACAAAAAACTTGTTAAGGACTAGTTCGTGTACAGTATATATAGACGCGAAATCTACCGTTTTCGGCGGACTTGGTCCCTAACGACTTTTTTTCTGTCGTCAGACTTTAAGAAAACAAAAATTCTTTCTATGAGTTGGAAGATCCTCATAATCACCTTCCCTTTAAAGCAACTATGTTGAGCAACAAAAACGAATTTCATCAATAAATATAGATTGTTCATTTTTAAAGCGATGCGAACTTTTCTGCCGGCAATTAATCAGACAAATCACCGACCCGTCCTTATGCAAACAAGAAAAGTCATGCGAAAATCGCTTTAGTCACATGCAAAATATACAACACACATATTTTCAAACGCACAGCAGTATCCATACTTGATATATGGTTCCAGGTGGGGGATGAGGGGTAGACTAAACATTACATTGACCGGGTGTGAGCATTAAAAAGTCATCGACACGACTTGAATGAACCACATTAAGCAATATATTTTTCCGTATGCCATTTTTATGGACTCAACTGTGTTTCGCGCATATAAACAAATATGTATATATGTATGTAAGTAAGACGAAACGAATTTTTGCTAACATATGGCAGAGTATGAGCAAGCACTAAAATTTTATTAGCTTATTAGCGCTCAAAACGTTTCAAAAACTTGCAAATACACTCAACTATTTAAGCACTTGTGTATGTGTGTAGACATGTTTATGATGTTTCAAAGATTTAAAAAAGTTGTGGTTAAGTGCAAAATGGAAACAATTTGTTCGGCTATTTAATTGCCGTTAAACGCTCTTTGTTGCGCACTTCTCTTAATATAAAAAACGTATTAGCTTAGATAAATAATTTCAATTGCTTTGGCTAAAATCTACTCATATGTAGTGCCGAAAGTGATACTCTATACCAATTGCCGATGTCTTGTTTATATCTTTGGCGGATACACGAATGTTTATTTAAACGGGTTTTTTCGGATTTTTTTTCGAGTTTTTTAGTTTTTTTGAGATGATGGAACGTGACTCACATAATTAAAATTCGTTTCGGTATTTTTTTTATTATAGGTGATTAAAAAAAATTATTAGCGTTCGTGCATAAATAGCAAAAACAACAAGGCAAACGAATATTCTTAAATAACTGATGCTTTAAATTTGCAAGCAAGCTTTTAAAAAATTTGATAAGTTAAAGGAGGGGCTAAGTTCGAACATTTTATACTCTTGCAACTTGCTACAATCGAAGCCAGGGAAATATCTTAAAGTGCAAACCGTCAACCAGAGGATAGGTATCCAAGCAATTATAACGGGGTTTTCAATAGAGACGCTACAAAAGTAGACCGATAGGGACAGCAAACGACACCACATATTTTCCCCTCTTTTTTTACACTTCTCTTCAGTAAGGTTTGCCATTTTATCATGGAAAGATATACGATTCAACGAGTCGAAATTATTAAAATTTACTACCCAAATTCGGAGTCAGTGGCCTCAACTCATCATAATCGTCCTTCAAGTGGAAAAATTTGAATCCACAGGCACAGTACAAAATATTATTGTGCCAGTGAGACAAGCAAGTGCCCGTAGTGTCGAGAATATTGCTGCCGCTAGCGCATCAATTGAGGAACACCCAAATCAGTTTCTCGCACGTCGTTCTCAAGCGTTGGACATCTCTGTGACGTCGGTGTGGCGAATTTTGCGAAAAGATATTGGCCTACATCCTTACAAGATCAAATTAACGCAAGAACTGAAGCTGCTTGATCACCAGAATCGTCGCATGTTCGTGAATTGGGCTAAGCAACAACTTGAAAATAATCCGGATTTTCATCATTCAAACCAAAATTTGGAAAGATATCTTAATTTAAGCCCTAAAATATATTAATCTGTTAAATTTTTTGGCTTGAAGCCAATAAATGGTTGTAAATTCTCAATTCGCGCAACTGGTTGAAGTAAAGGTGCTAAATTGTCACACACGTTTTCTGTTCGCACTAAATTTAATTGACTTAATTTATTAAATTTTCATTGCCTTTTCAATCAGTTATCGCTATACTGCATAGATTTAGATACGTTAAAGCATACAAATTTTAAATTAAATTAAATTTCGTTGACAAGGGAGGTTCGTGAGCTCCGGACCGCAGACCGGTTGGTAACCAATTAAATCCGTACGCAGCAGCTCAGTTGGAGTATTGGGAGCCGTGGAATATGTTCCTTCTTATACGGCTGATGGCTGGGCATTTGCATAGATAATGTTCATCATGCTCTACATTCCGCCAAATGCACTTTTCCCATTTTCGGAAGGTGGGATCTTAAGGTTGCCCTGCTCCTGTTTGCCTATCATCATCATCAATACTACCCCAAAGTAACTTTGCGGCATACCCTTCTTTGCTTGTGTTCCAAGACCTGAGATCTTCCTCTAGGATCCATTGCTTCAAACAACCCTTGAAGAAGCTGTATGGCCTGGAGCAGCTTAGGAGAATTGCGTCTCCAGCAGCATCCGAGCGAACAATCATGGTATATTAAATTTGCCACGAAGTTTCTAAAACCTTGAAGAAAAATCGGAGACCCTATAAAATATAAACTGATAAGCGTGACGAGCTGAGACAATTTAGACGTGCCCACCTAGTCTCTTAGTTTTTGAGATACTGATTTGAAATTTTGCACACACCCTTTTCACCTCAAGAAGCTACTCATTTGTTGGAGCAGACAATATCGGACCACTATAGTATATATATAACTTCCACAAAAACTGGCCGAGCAAAATCAAATTCTTGCATGCGAATATCTTTTATTTGAAGTTGTTATTTTTTATAGTGGAGTTATCTTCAGGAAATTTAGAGTTTTTTCCAAGGCAATGCTAGAGTCCTAACAAATTGTTCAGATCGGACCACAAGAGCTTAATATTCATAAAATACTTTGTTTCCATATTAGGTATATGACTAGAAGGTTTTTATATAAGACAATGTTGCCAGAAAGAACTAGCGAAACGTTTTCCGTTGGAACCGTTAACCGTTAGTTGTTTTACTAAAATTTACTCTTTCAAAAGACTTCTTGATGTCAAATTATATTTAAGACGATCGAAAAAAGGGCTTTTTGGCAAAGGATGATTTTTTAAGAATATTGTATTTTTGAACTATAAATAAGATTTCCATCATCTCCAAAAAATTCGAAAATGGCGAAACATAAACGTTAGTCTGACGTAATCTAAATCACTGCGGACATGCTCAACTCGCACCCGGAAGCCGGTTTCAACAAGTGAATCAAACAACAAGTAAAAAGAACGCACGGAAATCTCACGAAAGGGTGAGAATAATAATCGATATACAGTTACTGACAATAAAATAGGGATAAATATATTAATTATAGGCGTAAGTATATATTGTAAGTATATAATATTTCAGGTATTTGTTAAAAATTGACATTTTCTTACATATTATTTGTAGAAGACATAGGGCGAGGAAAGCATTGCAAAGCGGCAGAGCGTAAGCTTAGAAAAATTGCAAAATAAAGCTAAAAAATCCCAAAAACGTTTTTTTAACTGCTTTGAAATCTTTAATAGAATGCGAACTGAGGGAACGGCCACGAAAAACAACGTCTTAGGATGAAAAATTAATAGAAATGAAAACGCGATTATTTCATGTCTCCTGTCGTCATCCAATGAGAAATGGGTGTAGAAATTTCTTCGAGAACTGGTGCACATCGCCTTGTGTAAAATAATCTCTTCGAAAGGTTTTCGCGGAATGTCCCAATGTTGACAAAAAGACAGCGGAACAATCAGATTGCTTTTGTCTCTGTGCATATCAATTGGACTCTGAAATCCACCGAAAAGTTACGGTTCGACGTGCGAAGAATGCTCACATTAATCCCCGATACACGATAAAAAAACTTCCAAACACGGAAGTGTTATCTGATATGGGAATGTTTTGGATTCGGGCAGTTATGGCTTGTTATTACTTCCTTAGAATCTTAGAAGACGTAATGCTTTCTTATGCTGAATGGAACTTGGCTTTAGTTTGGCAGTTCCAGAATGATAATGACCCGAAAAATACCTCAGGTGTGATTAATACTGGGCTACATGATCAAAGAGTCGATGTTATGACGTGGTGGGCGCAATCTTCGGATTTAAATTCTATAGAAAATCTATAGAAAAGTGTAAAGGAAAAGTTGAGAACAACTAAACCACAAAATAAGGAGGAACTATAGGAAAAAGTCCAAGAGGCGTTCAGTCCTTAAAGCTGCAGTGGATTCTATGCCGACAAGTAATATTTAATAGTCTACTATTTATGAGTTTTGGTTCGATGATTCTACTTTATTGTCAATTGAGGTTCCAGACAGTTCATTTAAAAGTTGTCTGTTAAATACTTCATACAATGTGTGTTAAGTTATTCTTGCTTCTCAATCGTTTAAAATAAATTTTATTGACTATAGAAAATAATTGCTTCCCACTAAGAACTGTGGTAACACTTTTTCTGCAAATAGTTGTGAATTTTGGTTCTATTTTATTGTCGGTAACTGTGCACTTTGTTCTAATATTCAAATGAAATGTTCGTTATTGGAATATAAATATGCAGAAATATGTTTTGGGAAAAAATAAACGCAAAAGTATGCAATAAATTAAAAGCAAACCAATTGAAAAGGACAAAAAAGTTGTTTTTGTTGTTCGGCGATTAGTCACGCCAACCCAGTGGCGGGCGGCATAGCATATGTTACAAATAATATACATATGAATGTATGCACATGTGTTTATAAGTTTATGCATACATATGTATATTAGCGCGGGTCAATTTACAGGGAGCCAGAAAAAATGGAAAAATCGCGTAAGCGAGGAATCTTCTATGGATGATGCTGAACAACTTTACCCAAGAGACTATAGGTCTCAAACCGGTTTCGAGCCAGCGATTTTTGAAGCGAAGCTTTTGTGAATCACAAAAATTTGTTCGTGAGTTTTTGAGATATCCAAATGAAATTTAATACGTATGTGCATTTTAATATTCTATCGACAATTTATCGAAATTGGTCACTTCGGACAACTATAGCAAATATCTTCAATACAACCATTTATTCAGATTTTTTAAACTTCGCCTTAAATATCGCTGACTCTAAACCGGTTTTAGATTCAAAGTCTCTTAGACAAAGTTGTTCAGAATAATCCGTAAAACATTTCCCGCATACGCGATTGTATAGAAAAAAATAGATCTGCTCTAATGTATACACATATACATATGTACACACATAAATAATAATATAAAATATTTGAGTAGTACTAAAAATGAGAGTTAGCAGGAGTTTCATACTCACCTTATCTGTTTGATTGCCATCATATTTGTCACGACTATCTGTTGCCCAACTGGCAAGTCCTAGAAGAAATTTCATGTTTGACATTTAGTTTTGGAAAACTGTATTAAAATTGTTTTTTTTTCTTAAATATTTTTTGTGCATGTAAAGAATAATTTTTTTTTTAGTTTTTTTATTTAACAATTTTTTTTTTAATTTTTTATTTTTTTTTCTTGTTTGTTTTTTTTTGGTAATATGTAGCGTTACATAAACATGTATCTCAATAGCACAATGAAGTGATCATTCAATAAACTCGTACAACACATTCACTTCTTTAAAAGTTATCATAATGTTGCACCGGACAACTCGCTGACTGCCTGTTTATTTGCACAACTGACAGTTTTGGCTAATGAACTGCCATTTGTAAATATATTTACTGTTTACAGTTTACTTTAAAGTGATTTTGCACAACATTATACTTTTCCCAGCATTTGGCTTTTGAATAAGAAATATAACGGCAAAAATTTAGTTACAATGGCGCAACAGTGCCGCTACGTCAACTTCGCACAGAACTCTGTGAGAACACACGAGCGTGTTGGTAGCGAAAAAATCGGTGCAAACAAAACGGCCCAACAGCTAAAGAGCACAGCACAGCTCATAGCGAATAGCTAACATAACAACAATACAACGCAACGGGTGTGCGACACTGAAATCAAAAATACTAAACTGAAAACTAAAAATCAAAAGCTAATGAAAACTGGCCATCGAACAAAGTGTAGGACAGCACATATGCATATGTGTGTATGTATGTGTGTGAGTCATATATGTACATACGTATATTTATTAGGTGAGTGTAGAACGATTGAGGGACACCGGCGCTTGTGGTGATATTCTCGTATAAAGCTTTGCATAAACGCATGCACACACACACACACACATTTACAGACATAAGCGCTTGCGTTTGTTTTAAATATTTGCATAAATAAAGCCAGCCGAAGTGAGCAAAAACTAAATATGGTGCCATAGCAATTATTCAATTAATTATCTGTGCTTTGCTTTTTTGCTTTTGGTTTTGGTATTTGTTTACAACTTAGAACTGTCCACCGTTTCGTTTCGTTTTCAAGCGAACAACACAGCAAAAATGAGCACACAAATAAGCAAACAGAGACAATTAAAAATATAAAAGAAAAGTAAAGAAGAAAATGAAAATTAAAAAAAAAAAATTAATTAAAACTATAAAAAGAAAAAAACGTAAACAACAACAATTAAATAGAATAACAAAAAAAAAAAGTAAATAAAAAAAATGAAGGAGCAAACAAAGAACAGAAAAAATATATAGGAAATATAAGAGAGAAATATAAAAATATTAAACTAGAAAACAAAAATGCGCTCATAAAAAACCAAGAACAAGAAAAAATGTATTTCGGCTGCCGAAACTACAATACCCTTCACAGTTGCATTTGTTATAGCATTAAAAGATATAAAACGATTTTTTATCTTGATTTTAATTGTTTAATTTGTATGCTATATGCAAAAGTAGTCCGATCCGAGTCCGAATTTGGTATCCCCGCAACACTAATACGGCTGTCTAAACTGACGTTGAGCAAGACCAAAAGCTCCGTCAGGATCGGGAAGAACCTCTGCGAGCCGTTCGATACCAAGCGAGCTTGGCTCCCATGTCACTGTTGACAGTCATAACTTGGTAGTCGTAGATAATTTCGTCCATCTTGGAACCAGTATAAACACCAACAACAACGTCAACCTGGAAAATTCAAGGCAGAATAGCTCTTGGAAAATAGGTGCTACTTTGGATTGAGTTATTGATAAGTAAAGACCTCTCTTGACTCATCATCCCCAACCTGATATATGGTGCAGAGGCATGGACGATGACAACATCTGATCATTCGGCGTTATGAGTTTTCGAGAGAAAGGATATGCGGACGAAGGCAACGACGAAGACCGCAGTCGTTGGAACAATAAGCTGTGCGAGATATACGACGATTGGCTAGGTCATCTCGTCCGAATGGATGAAAACACTCCAACTCTGAATGTATTCGACGCAGTACCCGCCGGGGGGAAGCAGAGGTAGAGGAATACCTCCACTCCGTTGGAAGGACCAGGTGGAGAAGGACCTGGTTGCACTTGGAATCTCCAATTGGTGCCAAACAGCGAAAAGGAAGAACGACTGGTGGGCTGTTGTAAACTCGGCTACAACAGCGTTAGAAGTGTTTACTCCAATGAAGAAGAAGTCTGATCTGTACAATTTAATTAGAGATTATTATAACTTTATAGCGGCTCTGACGCTTTTTTCTGGGTGTTACAAACTTTGTGGCAAACATGATATACCCTGTTCAGGGTATAAAAAGAAAAAGATACACATAATAAATATAATAAAGGGAAAAAATTAAAAACCAAATTTAAACACCGAAAAAATTTATAGGAAATATAAAAATAATAAATAAGCAAAGAAAAATGTGCATTTAAAGGAATCAAAAAATAAATAAAGACGACAGCGCATAGCCGTATATTCGATAAAATGTAAAGCTGTGACAAAGAATAGCGCAGCAGACCCACCCGTTCGTACACACACACTTAATTCAAACACACTCAACACATGCAAGTCGGTGGGGTGGCTGGCTGGCGGCTGTTGGCAATTGCAATTGCGCTGCTGGCGTCGTATACGTCACGGAACGCCACATGCACATTACGTATACGACGTGTGGCACCGCCGATCAGCCGACGAGCAGGCAAACAGCTGCTGCTGTGATGCCACTCACTTTCACTTACTTGCAAAAAATTTCTTCTTCCACATTTAACCCGCTTGCTGCACCGTACGCCCGACGAGACACATTCACCAACATTTGCCAGCTGCTGCACATTGCATTATCAGGCTGCATAGGCGAGTAAATTAACACAAACAATACACTATGACTATGACTGACGAGTAATCGTAATTAAACACCGTTTTAGATGCTCACAGACGCACTTCACTGAATGCTTCTGAGTATGTGTACAACAAACACAAATGCTTATGAGGTTATAATGCGTTCCGGTATTTTATCACTTCAGATATTAAACAACTGATGTAGTCACATTTAAATATGTTTGTATGTATGTAAACACAGGTAGGTAGACGAATGCCACACAAATACGAGTTAATGATAATAACACTCAAAAAAACGTTCGAAAACTGTGTAGTATTCTGCGTATTACATACGACGCCGATAGCAGCCGCCGACTGACTCCGATAGCGAGCGAGCGATTGTCGAAAAACACATGGCAGCCGCGGAAACTGGGCAGCGTCGAAATTCTCAGCGTTCGTTGAGCACAATAGCGGTGTTTGGCTTGATGTACCGGCTGTTGACTGCGCCGCCTGCTAACTGCTGACCCCGCACCGCCGCTAATGTAAACAATGTCAATTAAGCGCGCGCCAAATGTGAATGCCAGCCAAAAGACAAACCCAATAGACTCGGCTATATGCGATTTGTGGGCGCTCTGTAGCCACCAACAGCCGCAAGAGTTGTACTATACTAAGTGCTAGCCGCTCGTAAAATTAGCGAACTCAGGCCAAACAAGTGGAATAGTTAAGCAGAAGCATTTAATCGCAAATCTCAAAATAATAAGAGATAAATACCGCAATCGGCAGCAAGACGATCGTCAAGTGTGTGAGCAGTGGATTGCGGGCAGGCAATCAAATCAGCAGCAGCAACAGTAATAACAAACACTAGAAAAAAAACGAACTAATCACAATTTTATAGACTCTCAGCAACTCACGCGTCGGTCTGCTCGCGTTTTGGCCCTCACCAAAGCCAAATTGCTGTGCCGCTTTTTAAATCGTTGCAATTTTTTAATACCCGAAGTCAATTTTGGAGTAAAGTTTTATATTCTAAAAAACACTCAACATTCTAGTCAAGAACTCGGTACTCGGTCAACAAACTTTTATAATTTGTGGTTGACGCAGCAATAAAAAACGTCACTTCGCTCTATGGACTCTTGTTCCAAGAAGATCCGACGTTTTCGAGCCAAATTTTGTAGAGCGATGAGACCCATTTTTGGTCCAAAGGGTATGTAATCAATCATTGTCGCATTTGGTATGAAGAGCAATCTGAAGAGATTCTAGAGCTGCCATTTCATCCAGAAAAAACAACGGTTTGGTGTGGTTTGTTGGCCACTGAAATCATCGGTCCATATTTCTTCAAAAATTGTGCCGGTAAGAACGTAACCGTCAATGGCGACCTTATCGCACCAACTGACTACATATTTGGTGCCTGAAATTGAAGCTCGTGATCTCGGCGACAAGTGGTTTCAACAAGACGGCTCCACTTCCCACACATCGCATCAAACAATGGATTTATTAAAAGAACACTTCTTTGGGCAGAAAATTTCACGTTTTGGGTCGGTAGATAGGCTACCAAGATTGTGTGATATCACACCGTTAGACTTTTGTCATGGGGATATGTCTAAAGTCTACGCGGACAATCCCGCTTCGATTCAGGCCATGGAACAAAACTTCACGTGTGTCATTCGCCTGTTATCAGTCAAACTGCTCAAACGAATCATCGAAAATTGAACTCCACGGATAGATGATTCTAAACGTAGCCGCGGCCAACATTTGAAGGAGATAATCTTAAAAAATAAATGCCAAAGAATGTTCTTTGGAACTATAATAAAATAACCCCATTATTTGAAGTTTCTGTGTTACAAATTTAAAAATAATTTGAGTATTTTGGGCTCACCACCACTTGAATTTTTCTCTTTCCTACAAGGGCTGAGTTGGCAACTAAAGTTTGTATGACGTCAACAATATGACTGAAGCCGGCAATCATTGGCGGTACACTTTGAATATTCCGCTTAAATCGCATACAATAAATGTGTAAAGATAAAAAATCAATTAGACCACATTTCCTATCGATAAAGATATAAATAATTTTGGATAATGAGCAATTCGCTGGCAACGATAATTGTGCCAAAAATTTAAATGGGAACTTGAAAGCGGAATTAGAGCTAATTCAAATGGCAATGTATAGGAATGTTGGAAATAACTTGCGAAAATGCTAAATTGAAAAATTTGAAAGTTTCTGAAAATGGAGAAGAGAAACTATAACCTTGAACTTTGACGGTATGTAAGTCAGAAACATAAGAGCAATCTATGATCTCGTACATTGGGACAAATTTTTCGATAAAAATGGTAAAAATTAAATTAAAAAAGAAACTGGTCTTCTATGAGAACCGTATTTCAGTGGACAATTAGTGTGCCAAAAATTAGCATTACATGCATAAATACGGTTTGGAATAGAAGTTTCTACGAGAAGTCATCAACACATGCAGCAAAACTACCCAGTGCCGCTTCAAACCAAAAGTAATTAGATTGCCTTTAAAAATTCAAACACTTAAGGAAGAGATAATTTAAAATTAATTATGTAATGCAGACAGTTATGAATTGTCTGCTTCGTATAATCAGCAATAAACAAATAAAAACGCGACAGTAAAATGTGAGAGGTTATACTTAGAGGAGAAGTCTTGCCAATACCCGGAGAGCGCATACATAACGAAAAAGAATGATAACAAAACTATTTGTGAGTTTATGAAATGTCAAAAAAAAAACATAACTCATAGATTAGACCTTTGCGATAACAGTTGTAGCACCATTGAATCATTTTTTATCAATTATAAAGCAAACACTAAGCAAAAGCATGCAAAACTAAGTTTACTTGCGGATAAAGTTACTCGCATAGGTATGTTAGGATAAATGTTAACCAAGCAAATATTTAAGTAGATATGAGAGCAGACCAGAGAACACCTCAAGAATTTCTTACAGAACTCTAAAGAACGAGCTGCTATTGTATACAGTGATCGTGTGCTGGTTGCATAAAAACATCAATATTTTATTAATTGAAAAAAAAAATATATATTTTCACTCTAATAATACATTGGGACAAAAAGCAGCCGGAAATTGTAATTAAATTCCCCCAGTAAACGATATTTCAAAAAATGGCTTTTGCTTAGTTGGTGAGACTGTCCTTATTACTATGCCAAATAGAAGCGCGATCTGTCAGCCAGTTTTTTTACAGGAGCTGCTTAAGTCGGTACACCGAAGTAGTGCGTCGCGTTTTTAACAATGGACAAAAATATCAAACAAAGAATTTGTATATCTAACCAAATTTTGTATGCGGAAACGTTGCGAATGTTGGTGATTCAAAAACACAAGTCTACGACTGGTACAAAGTGAGAGGTGGTTGAAGACATGCCTCCTTCTGAACGACCTACGACCTCTTCAACTGATGAATATATTAAACAAGTAAAGGAAATGGTGCTTAAAAATAGTCAGGCTAGTGTTAGAGAGATGCCAAGAGAGCTCAATTTCTCGCGCGAGTCTATTCGAATGATTTTGGTAGATAATTTGGGTATGAAATGCGTTATTGCGTTCCGATAAAGCTGAGTTTTTTAAAAAAGAGTACGATTGTGACCAAATACAAATAAGCCAAAAACGCAATGAATACCATCGATCAACCACTGTATTCACCAGATTTGGCTCTAATGATTTTTTCTTGTCCCGTTTCAGTCGATTGAAGATATAAAACAAAATTCGCTGATGGAGCTGAAGGCCATCCCAAAAAGTGCTTTTGAAGTTTGTTTCGTTGACATAAGTGTATTACATCTGGTGGGGATTACTTGGGTAATCGTAATGATATTTTTTACAAATCACTAAAGTCAGATACATATATGTATCAAACGACACCAAAAAAAAGAAAAGAAAATTTCGTAAAAAGTTTACTGCATAGACCATTCAGTGGTGATTTCACGAAAAAGCTAATTTGTGAACCTTAACTAAAATGAGAACCAGCGTAAACACCACCAACAATGTCAGCCTAGAAATCCAACGCAGGATAACTCTTGCCAACAGGTGCTACTTCGGACTCAGTAGGCAATTGAGAAGCAAAGTCCTCTCTCGACAAACAAAAACCAAACTCTATAAGTCTTGGACGATGTCAACAACGGAAAAGTTCTGCGAAAGATTTATGGTCGCTTGCGCGTTAGCCACGGCGAATACCGCATTCGATGGAACGATGAGCTGTACGAGATATACGACGACATTGACATAGTTCAGCGAATTAAGGGGCAGTGCATACGCTGGCTAGGTCATGTTGTCCAAATGAACGAAAACATTCCAGCTCTGAAAATATTCGACGCAGTACCCGCTGGGGGAAGCAGAGGAAGAGGAAGACCTGCACTCCGTTGGAAGGACCAAGTGGAGAAGGACCTGGCTTCGCTTGGAATATCCAATTGGCGCCACGTAGCGAAAAGAAGAAACGACTGGCGCGCTGTTGTTAACTCGGCTATAATCGCATAAGCGGTTTCTACGCCAATTAAGAAGAAGAAGAAGAACTAAAATGAGTCACACATAAACTGGTTCCGTAGTAGTTACTTTGGAAGTATGCATATTCTTTTTACACATTTGGTATGGTCATGAAAACGAGCACATTTTAATTGAAGCATTTTTAATGAAGTTAATTTTTTCGAAATTATAATTAGCATATTTGAAGCTTTTGAACTATGTATGTATGTATGTACATATAGTAAGTAAACAATGTAGGATTTATGGGTTGCCTCTCATGTTTGTACTCACATACCAAAAACTTTTCTCATTAAATTTAGGTAAGTAATTAACACCTTGTATACAAAGACTTTGGACCAATAAAAATACCTATACTTTACCACATTATATACAAACATTTATACATACATACATATATAGTTGATATATACAAGTACATACATAAGAAGATATCTAAGCGTTTATAATAATAGAATAAATATTTGAACTGAGTGGACGAAAGTAAATGTCTCACGTGTTTGCTGAGCAAACCTCAATTATTTTCATGTTCTGATAAGCATTTAAAATATCACAGTATTTAATTAGTAAATGCCTACTAAAGACAGGGCGTAGTAACAGTAATAAATTTCAAGATACTCGCAGTTATCATACATATGTATGCATAGGTATATACATATGTATATGTTTATATTATAATAGTATGTATAAGTGTATATGTTTATATTGATAAGTTATAGTTTTCCAAAAATTTTCAACTGATTTTTTTGTTCAAAGAAGCAAATATCTGAACGGCAAAGAAAGTGGTAGTTATGAGGTTATGTGTCTCATTCTAAGGAGGACAAAATTGCCTTCAATTATTCGTTTACTGAATGTTAAATCAAGACTCGGCAAAACTCTAAAATAAATGTTGAAGATTTGCTTACTAATTTTAAATATTTTACTTGCATATAACCTCATTACTATTATAGTTCGAAATAGCTTTGATAATTTGACGAGAAAAGTAGAACAATATTTTTCCATTAAATAAAATGTGCAGTGCATACACATATTAATGATTAGCTCAGACAACAACCTGCGATATACATATGTACATATGAAATATCAAGTAACATACACCACAGAAAAGCGACTAGTCCAAAATAGGCCAGCGACTAGTCGCAAAGGAACATTTGAAAATGGCACTTTTGATCTTTCTATATGCAATGAAGTTTTCATTTATTTTTCCAGCTTGGTCTATAAAGTAAATAAATTATTTTACCTAACATTTTACAACTGTTAATCTTCAATTAAAATCTAATGATATTATTGTAGGACGATGTCTTTGCTATTGGGAAAGACGCAAAGCTTGCTTATAATGCATAAGCAGACAACTCCAGAGTTAAGATCTGTGAACGTAGAAGGCCAAGCAGCAATCAAGACCTTAACATCATTTCGCGTATTGGCCAGAAGTCGCTTGGAAAGCAGAGCATCAGTGGAGTGTGACGCCCGAACTAAGCAACTTGACTTCTACTGGATGCCAGGTCACAAAGGAATCGATGGCAATGAGATAGTACACAAGATTGACAAGTATGGTGTACGGCTGTGACCGGAAAACATAATAAACATAGGATAACCCATTGCCTTTAAGACGATTTGGACAGGAGCAAGGCAGAGAAAATCAAATCAAAAGTTTATGGAACTCATATGTAAAACAGTAGAGCGGAAGTATACTGCAGACTGCAGGAAATGTCAAGAGCAAGGTACCAGGGAAGCAATGAAGCGTCTCTTGTGCAATTGTCCCACATTGTCAAGACTATGCTTAAGGCATTTAAGGATCTCACAATATGAGACACTGGAAGAGGTATCGTTTGTGAGAGCACAGAGTCTGTTAAAGAGAGTACTCTAAGGGATTACTCTCTTAATTTATTGCTGGGATATGCTTGAAGAATGCTGGTATATGTTTTCATCAGTAATTAAATTATCGCAAACCAAAATGACATCAGTTGAATAAATATTTGTAGTAGAGAGTGGGGAGGAAGTAAGAAAGATGAGAATGAAGTTAAATGACGATACCAAGCAGACAAGCAATAATACATTCATAGTAGAGCAGTATGACGCATACTATAATCGTAGTGGCCGAGTTTGAGCTTTTTAATGTCATTTTCTTTTAAATGCAAATTATGTTGAAAAAAGCTAATACAAATATATACGCGTAAGAAATACCATAAATGGGCGTTGAATCCGATAGGCGACGTTAATAGGAAAAACTGCCGCATGCGGGGAACGGAGTACGAGATTTCGAGATTTGTGAACCGCCATTACATGATCAAAAGTTACTCTTAAGCCGTTTGTTTAAAATATGTACCTTATAAGTTTTCCAGACTTCACTCACCTTGCCGTTTTTTTGAGTTTTTTTTTCGTATGCAGCGACCAATAAAGACGGATTGATTGCTTAGAAATAATCAAAATTAACTGCATAAGGTCAAATTAAATAAACATGACACACATAGAAAGTCTTTGTTTTTTTCCAAATTTATTGTGCGCCTCTTGTTGTTCATGACGTCACGAAATAGTATGTATTTTTGTCAAACGCAAAAAAGTAACCAGACGAAGCTGTAGTAACCTCTATTTTGTATCATTCTTATGTTATTGTTATTGCTGCACAAAGGACAAAATAAATACTAACTGTACCCATTAATAAATCTTAATTTTTATACTCTCGCAACAATGTTGCTAAGGAGAGTATTATAGTTTTGTTCACATAACGGTTGTTTGTAAGTCCTAAAACTAAAAGAGTCAGATATAGGGTTATATATACCAAAGTGATCAGGGTGACGAGTAAAGTCGAAATCCGGATGTCTGTCTGTCCGTCTGTCCGTCCGTCCGTGCAAGCTGTAACTTGAGATATCATGATGAAACTTGGTACACGAATTCCTTGGCTCCATAAGAAGGTTAAGTTCGAAGATGGGCAAAATCGGCCCACTGCCACGCCCACAAAATGGCGAAAACCGAAAACCTATAAAGTGTCATAACTAAGCCATAAATAAAGATATTAAAGTGAAATTTGGCACAAAGGATCGCATTAGGGAGGGGCATATTTGGACGTAATTTTTTTGGAAAAGTGAGCGTGGCCCCGCCCCTACTAAGTTTTTTGTACATATCTCGGAAACTACTGTAGCTATGTCAACCAAACTCTATAGAGTCGTTTTCTTCAGGCATATCCATACACAGTTCAAAAATGGAAGAAATCGGATAATAACCACGCCCACCTCCCATACAAAGGTTATGTTGAAAATCACTAAAAGTGCATTAACCGACTAACAAAAAACGTCAGAAACACTAAATTTTACGGAAGAAATTGCAGAAGGAAGCTGCACCCAGGCGTTTTTTAAAAATTGAAAATGGACGTGGCCTCGCCCACTTATGGACCAAATTCAATGAAAGCCGGGTATATAATATTTTCTTAACACCCTGATGACATGTACGAAATATGGGTGAAATCGGTTCACAACCACGCCTTCTTCCAATATAACGCTATTTTGAATTCCATCTGATGCCTTTTCTGTATAATACGAGTATATACATTAGGAACCAATGATGATAGCGGAATAAAACTTTACAAAAATACGGTATTTGAAAAATATGTAAATGACGTATAATGAAATCTCGATTATCACTTTATGATGCGAGGGTATAAAATGTTCGATGACACCCGAACTTAGCCCTTCCTTACTTGTTTTTTTTTTTAATTTAAAAACCGAACAGAAGAGAATTTCATTCTCTAAAATATTTTATAACTGAAAATACAAGTTCCTAGCTAACGAACGAAGGACTGATCAGTTGTCTCCGAGCACCTGGAAACATTTTCGCGCGACGTGTTTCTGTAAGTGGTGCAAACCGAAAATGCAGCGTTTGTTAGAGCAGAGGTACGTGATTCAATTCTGTGTGAAACTCGGTAAATCTGCGCAGAGACGTTTGATATGATCAAGCAGGCTTACCCAGATGTTGCTTTAGCAAGAAGGTCATTTGATGCCAAGTTAAGACTATATGGTGGATGACTCATCAAATTGATGTTTTAAGTGCTCAAAAATGGAGTTGTTTCAGCCGCATTTTTGTGATGAAGAGTGAACCGTCTTCGGTGGTTGGTTTTCCTGATTTCCAGCAAGACAACTGGCAAACAAATGATTGAATACCACTCAGAATTTACTATTCTGCGTTATTCCAGTTGTGCGTTGCCAGTTTGCTGCACCAAGGTTGCCAAAACACGAAGTGTAAAAGGCAAGCTACGTGATGATCAAGGTCTTTTCAAACCATTCTCGTATAGTAATAATTTACAACTTTATGCTGAAATAACTATGCGCATGCGTACTACAAAAATCAAAAAATACCAAGGGGTGCAAAAATTTAGCTGAAGTTGGATGAATCAAATCTTCTAGTAGAAAGTAAGCATATTTTATATACATCAATAAAACATAAAAATAACAATTGTTATTATATACAAATAATGTAAAATTTAACTATTCTGTGCAGCGCACAACAAAATATATACTTTGAGTTAATTTGTATATTACATATGTATAGAGACCCACGGGTCTTATCGTGCTTACAGCCACACATAAGTACTTCTACAACACATGTAAATGTTGGCTTTTCTCACGTGTCGTGTGTTCATTTGTATCGTTTGTTATAGCCAATTATAAATTTAGATCAGAGTTTGTGTCAATAAGTTGCTAAACGTGGTACATAAGTACATAGAAATTGTAAATAGGAATGCATTTGGTAGAAAAAATTTGGAAAACATTCACCTGGCGATGATGGACCCGGACTGTTGCTCAAGCTATCTGTGGACGGAAGTTTTGGCAATAGAACTTTTGAGGATGCGCGCCGCATAAACTTGAAATCAAAAGCTGCGAAAGCGTTTCAAACATACATAAATATATTTAGAGATTTATATAATTACACTACAACAACAAGAAGAAGTATAACATTCAATACAATAAACGCCACAGAGCTGAGACCGAAAGCTTGTGTATAAGCACAAATACACTTAAATACTAAATTATGAAAACAAATATAAATTTGCGAACATTTTCATACAAAAGATTAAAGAAAACTTGCATAAGAAAATACAAAAGGCAAAATTTAGATCGCAGACCAACGCTCAAACTAGTCAAATGTAATAAATGAAGATACAAATATGAAAAAGTGCGGGTTGAATGTACTTGAATGAGTAATATTGTTGTATGTAAGATATTCAGTAGGAATTTTAGTATTTGTGACTGTCCTAATACATTAAAAACAAGAAAACTCGTTAAATTGGGTTGAACCGAAGATATAATACACTTCGGAAATGGCTTTCTCGAGCTATTCGCAACACCATTACCCATCTTGAGATCCAGCATTCATTATTGGATAATATTCGACCGAATAGACCCGGTCCAGGCCGTAGTGAAGAAAATATATCAGCTGTAGCTGGAGGTGTACACGAAGACCGTGGAGAGTCGATTCAGCGCTGTTCGCAGCAACTCGGAATGACGTATGGAACGGTATGGCGGATGCAAAATGCAGCACTCGAACCCCCCATGTGAAATCGTTTCGTGCTAGGGGCTTCAAGAAGATCCGACGTTTTCGAGCCAAATTTTTTTCAGGGATGAGGCCCATATCTGGCTTAATGGGTATGTGAAAAAGAAAAATTGCTGCATTTGAGATGAAGAACAACCTGAAGAGATTCAAGAGCTGCCATTTCATCCAGAAAAAACAATCATCATGGAATCATCAATCCATATGTCTTCAAAAATGATGCCTTTGAGAACGTAACCGTCAATAGCGACCGTTATCGCGTCATGATAACCGACTATTTGATACCTGAAATTGAAGCTCTTGATCTCGTAGACATTTGATTTCAAAAAGACTGCGCCACTCTCCACACATCGCATTAGTCAATGGATTTATTGAAAGAACACTTCAGTGAGCAGATAATTTCACGTATTGGGCTGATTGGTCACCAAGATTGTGTGATATTATGAAAAGTCTGAAGTATATGTGAACAATCCTGCTTCGATTCAGGCCTTGCAGCAAAACATCACGCGTGTCGTTCGCCAGTTGGTAGTCGAAATGCTCGAACAAGTCATCGAAAATTGGACTCAACGGATGGATCATCTGAGACGCAGCCGCGGCCAACATTTGAAAGCGACAATCTTCAAAAAATAAATGACAAAGAATGTTCTTTCGTATGGTAATAAACATTATCCATTAATTTTTAAGTTTCTACGTTTTTCCTTTAAAAAAGTAGGGAACCTCGAAAGGGATCATACTTTACAAATGATTTGTGAGATTAGTGACCCGATATGAAGCATTTCTTGGTAGATTGTACCATTGCCTAAAGCAATATCCCATGCCAAATTTCATGAAGATATCTCCTCAAATGAAAAAAACTTTCCATGCAAGCATTTGATGCCGATCGTTCAGTTTGTATGATAGCTATATGTTATAGTGGTCCAATATTGGCAGTTCCAACAAATGAGTAGTTTCTTGAGAGAAAAGAACATGAACAAATTTCGATATCTCAAAATCTAAGGGATGAGTTCGCCTATACCATATACAAACAGGCGCGGACATCGCTAATTCGACTCAACTCGTTTTGCTGATCATTTAAATATATATATTATAGGGTCTTCAACGTTTTGCTCTGGATGCTATAAGCTTCGTTACAAACTTAATATTCCCAGTTCAGGATATAAAGATCTTGCTTAGGACCCCACTTTCTTTGGAACTAAAGAAATACCGTTTTTCACGAGTTTTAGTTTTTTTCTCATTAGGAAAGCTAAATATTGAGATCTGCCCTTGTCTCTAAAAACTGCTGCTTGGCTTTAAGATTTTAAGAGCAATTCCAAAAGAGACTATATTTTAAGAGCAATTCCAAAAGAGACTATTGCTTTTTAAATGTGTATAAACAGAAGTACCACTCGACTCGTCTTAATTTAGACTTCGACCGTTGGTAGTCGGAAGTCTCGCTTTAAGAATTTAACCATTAAGCATTTTTGCGGACTTTATTAAAATATTAATAGGCCGTCGTATTCTAACTTTCTCTAAAAAACAACCGAGGAAAACTTAAAGTCGCCAATTTGTCAATATAATATTTTCCAGTATCTCTTCGTACTCGCACTTCATTCCCAGGTTCCTTAAAGAGATATTCAAAATTAAAAAAAATAAATCAAATTAAATAAAACAATTATTTGAAATTTATTTTCAATTATTTTAAGATTTGTCCAAATATGTTAAAGGTCAACAAAAATAATGTTACGTGCTCATAATATATGTTGACCACCCATGTATGACTTATACTTTGGTATAACTACTTTGTTCCATGTACATAAATATGCTAATCATTGCGCAAGCACTACAAGTTTATGCCATTTTACCAGAACAAGCAATTCGCCTGCAACACGAAAAAGCAACTTAAACACGAAGAGCTTACAATAAAGTCATAATCACTAGCACTTAAACCATACGACAGTCTCAAAATCTAAAAACTACAAAAAGGAATAACAAAAAGTTAAAAATAAAAGCGAAAGCAACGAGTGAGGAAGGGCTAACTTCGGGTATAACCGAATATTTTTTACTCTTGCAACTTGCAGGAACCAAAACGTCAACCACAGAATCGAAATTCAAGGATTCTGTAGGAAGTAGGCGTGGTTGTAGTCCGATTTCGCCCATTTTCGCGCTGTAACTTAGGAATATGAGAAGGATTCTATGTACTAAATTTATCGAAATCGGTCGGTAGAGTTCCGAGATATGTTATTTCACCAAAAAGTGGGCGGTGTCACGCCCATCGTCCAATTTTCACACCGGCTCTCATAAAGCCCTCCCATACTATCTACGAGGTCTCTGGCGTACTCAGTTATTAATTTTTTGCGCTTTTAGTAGTTTTTAACAGTACCGTTATATGGGGAATGCGGGGGTATTCATCCATTTTCTCACTGTCGGAAGGAGTTCTTATAATATTTGCGCTAGGCGAATTTGAGGGTTGTAGCTTTAGTGGTTTAGGAGAAATATTCATTAAACTTATTAGAGGGCGGGGCCACGCCCACCTTTTCAATTTTTTTTTTTGCCATAGGTGCCCCTTGCTACTGCGAACCCCTGTTCCAGGGTGTCGTTAGGGTTTTATATCTTAATATAGGTCTTTATAGGCTTTCCGTTAATGGCGCTTTGTGGGCGTGGCAGTGGTTCGATTACACCCATCTACGAACTCGAACCTGCATGCCAAGTTTCATCAAGATATCTCCGGATTTTTCTTGTCATCCTGGTTATTTATATGAACATAACCTATCTATCTCGTTTAGTTTTAGGTGACACGTACAACCGTTAGGTTAACAAAACTATTATACTCTGTAGCAACATTTTGCAAGGGTATAAAAATTTACAACAATGCACTGTTTCAAAGTGCAATAAAACCCCGTAACCCGAGCGATATGCCACTCAAGATAGAACAACTGTTTCAGCGCCAGCAGTTTGGAGCATATGGCAACTGCAAACACACTCAAACATACATACAAATGTATGTTACTTGGAAAGTACGTCATATCGCGGAAAACAGCAACAATGTCGGAGGAGTGTTGCGAATTTTACGACGCCTCAGCGTGCGACCCCCCGAAATGTGGGGTGTAATTTTCCAGCTGTTGTACACAATGCATAGCCTAATTAAAAGCTACCCGCTGCCTTCGCACACCACTTCAGTGCACACGCTCACGCAAACATGTCGACAATTGGAAATTATGAACCCAGCAAGCTGGTGATAATATAGTGAAAACTGGTGCAACAGCATTGTGGCGCCAAAAGCACAAAGTTGGCGTTGATAAGCAGCAGCAGCAGGCAATTACGTGGAATTATCTAGAACCAGCTGCTCTGAAATTAAGAAATTATGGTCGCGGTTGAATTAAGATATCCGTTGGAGAAAACTATGTTGGATTGTTAAATATCTGGTAATGCAACAGTAATCTAAATGGAAATGAACTAGTTAGAAACTAGTTTGAAGGTAAAGTGTTGTCACTTTTCTTCTAAGTAGATTTTAATTTTACCAATTTCAGAGAATTCACATCGTTATAGGACCCGAGAGCCCAGCAACTGATTTAATTTCCCAATCCATGCAAAATTTATTGGAGATCTATGTCCAGATCAATTTTAGGTTGAGTAGAAGAAACTTTTTTCAATACGATTAAGTCCTTATATTCTTCTGTAAGTTATATACTTCGCCTTTATTTTGATAATCCGCGATTAATTTTCAAAAATTTTGAATTCTCTTGATTCCACAAGCGATCTGCAGGAGGACCTCTTGTTAAATAGAGGGTTCGGCCAGGTACTTCTCTACTGGATGTCTCCCCCGCCGGGTACTGCGTCGAATACTTTCAGAGCTGCAGTGTTTTCGTCGTTTCGGACAACAATACCTAGCCAATGTAGCCGCGATCTTTTAATTCGCCGAACTTTGTCAATGTCGTCGTAAATCTCATACAGCTCATCGTTCCATCGAATGCGAAACGCTCAGAGGACCATACATCTTCCCCATAACCTTTCTCTGAAAAACTCGTAACGCCGACTCATCAGATATTGTCATCGTCCATACTTCTGCCCCATATATAGAGGGACAAGGATGAGTTTGGTCTTTGTTCGTCAAGAGAGGACTTTACTTCTCAATTGCCTACTCAGTCCAACGTAACACCTGTTGGCAAGAGTTATTCTGCGTTGGATTTCGAGGTTGACGTTGTTGTAGGTGTTAAGGCTGGTTCCAATGGAGACGAAATTATCTACGACTTCGAAGTTATGACTGTCAACAGTGACGTGGGAGCCAAGTGGCGAGTGCGACGACTGATTGTTTGATGACAGGAGATATTTCGTCTTGCCCTCGTTCATTACCAGACCCATTTGCTTCACTTCCTTATCCAACCCGTTAAAAGCAGAACTAACGGCGCGGTTGTTATGGTCTATGAGGATGTAGTCAGGTGTGTACGATTATTTTTCATATGGCTCAAGCAGTCCACGACTTCCGGTCTTAGACCAAGTATCCTCTGGGTAGCCAAAAACATCCGTTTGAAGGCGAGCTAAAGTGTGAAGACTAAGTATCCCGCAAAGGTTTATGCCCTGGGTTTAGAACCCGCAACATAAAAAACACCTCCAATGAAAAGTAGAATACAGCCTCTGATGAGAGGCATCCTTTTTGATGACGACCACCGCAAACGATTCATACGAAATTAAGAATTTTACATCTACAGCTGAGCCTGTGAAGGAATTTCATCAGCATTACTTTAGATTTCAAGAAGCTGCCATTAACGCATCTGCAGAATGTCAAGTAAACAGTACAAAGTTGACTGTAGAATTACTGAGTGAATAGGATGAATGGAATGCACATTAAACAATAGTCATTATTTACTGAAAGCATTTCTATTGTTATCTGCTTCAAAGCAGGCAAATATTAGAGGCAAAAGCGAGAGTAAACTGCACGTGAGTTGTGAGCCGAGCGACGATAATTTATTACTCGAAATGAGTTATAATTGAGGTGTGCGTCGATTGAACTGTAAATTTTATGGTGAAATTGAAGTAAAATGCAACTATCCCGCAAGTATTGATATCATTCATATTTAAAAATTATAATTGTGCTGTGATTGCTACTGATTAAAGAATTATTTTTTTATAAATCGGCGAGTAAAATTTTTCAAGAACCTTCCCAGATTGATTTTCATATAAAGGCCTTAATTCAAAAAACAAAACCTTGCACACGCTTTTTAGCTCAGATGAAACTTCTACGTCCAAACTTTTGTTTCGGACCTGTGCTATCAACATTTGGACCCATCAGAAGTGGCCAATTTTGGCAGCTATGAAAATCGAATGTCCCAATTTTTCCATAGACCTCATATGTGACCGCGCACATAGAAACCCGGCTAGTGAGTCAAAACAGGATTTTTGACGAGAGGCGTTAAAAACCAAGATTTTCACACACTAACCGGGTATTTGACACACCAGCCGGATTTCTAAAACATTTGTTCACACTCATTTTCACTCACTCTGAAGCGTTTCCGAGACGAACCAACAAGCTCTCGGGTTGCTCCTTATAGTTATACGTAAATTCTCGTTGAAAACCGATAATCGACATTTTGACACACTAGCCGGGTTTCTATGTGCGGGGTCATTATACAGTTTTTCCTTATTTTATAATATTTGTATACTATACTTAACAGGTCAACTGACCCCGATCTGACACATAGAAGACGCTTTTTTTAGGTAGCCTTAACCGTCAAAAGGCGCCTGTACCAATTTGACAGTGGGTTCATTAGTTTGTGACTTATAACTTTTTGAGCGAGGCAACTTTTATTTTTGTGAAAAAAAAAAATGGATAAAAGGGAATTTATTTTGCGTTTTAAAAGGCAAGCATTTAGTTGAAGCAAAAACTTGGCTTGCTGACGAATTTCCGGAGACTGCCACAGGAAACCCAAATAAATCCTTGATTTTGCTAAGTTTAGACGAGCCAAAATAAACATCAAAGACGGAAGACGAAGTGAACGCCCAAAAGATGTTGTTATCGACAAAAACATCAAAAAAGTCCCTAACACAATTTCGGATGGCAGTAAAGTGAAGTTGTTAGAGCTAGCAGACACTCTGAGGATTTCAACTGAACGTCGTTAACGAATACTTGGATATGAGAAAGCTTTGTACAAAGTGGGTGCCGCGTGAGCTCACTTTTGATCAAGATCAACGACGAGTTGATGATTCCGAACAGTGTTTGGAGTTGTTCAAGCGTAAAAAAATGGAGTTTTTGCGTCGATATGTGACAATAGATGAAACTTGATTGCATCATTTCGCTCCGAAGTCTAATCGACAGTCATCCGAGTGAACTGCACTCGATAAACCAGCAAGGAAAAACGCAACAGTCGGCTGGCAACGTTACGGCATGTGTATTTTGGGATGCGCATGGAAAAATTTATATTGACTTTTATTGAAAAAGGAAGGACCATCAATAATATAGCGTTAAAAACAAATCGTACTACAAAGTGTATCAATATAAACATTTTTATTCTAAGCAATAAGGCAGGCTAATGCTAAGGCTGATTTCTAGCTTAACATGAACAAGCCTGAAAAGATCCTATAGGCTGTCTGAGAGTTTTTTAATATAGTTACAGAGCCTAGAATTATATACCATCAAGGACTGTCAACTAGGTAGAATTATTTCAAATTATTTGTGAAATGTATTCTGCTACTGTAACGGTAACACTAACGAATGGACGAAAACACTCCAGCTCTGAAAGTATTCGACGCAATACCCGCCGGGGCCAGCAGAGGAAGAGGAAGACATCCACTCCGTGACCAGGTAGAGAAGGACCTGACTGCGGTTGCAATCTCGAAATTGGCGCCACCTTGCGAAAAGAAGAAACGACTGGCACGCTGTTGTTAACTTGGCTATAACCGCGTAAGCGATTTCTACGCCAGTAAAGAAGAAGAACGGTAACACTAATAACACTTTACGAAGATTACATTACAGAATCATATAAAGAAACGAGCCTGACTTTGTTGGCTTATGGCAGTTGCTGATAAACAATGGATATCTGAAGGTATACGGTCCCAAGTGTTTAAGGCTTGACCTCCCAAACGCGGGACTGTCAAGAAGAAAGTGTTGAGTTGTTTACACCCTATTTTCTTCCATGCAGCTTCTGCAGATGGCGTTTGGTAAGATTCCCAGCCTTGCAGCATGGACACCAATAAGGCAATGGCCTGTTAAAAGCCCCACAACTAGGGAAAGGCTAGCCTTACTGAGTGCAAAGAGATCACTACACATCTTGATCGATCTTGGGCCAAGTGATTTTAGCGACAGACAATGTATCGATAGTAGCCCAGCACTGACCACGCTTCCGCTAATCCAACTATCTAATAGTAGAACACAAGTGAATAAGCGTGCACCGACCATTCTACTGATAGCGGCTATAGAGTGCCTTGCTAGCTTATCAGCTTTACAATTTCCTGCGATTATGCTGTGGCCTGGCACCCATATCAGGCTTATCACAAAGCCACCCGATGCTATTGATAGCGAGGTTAGACACTCCTTGACCAACCATGAACGAACTGTTAATAAACTCAAAGCTAGCACCCTGCTACTCAAGAAGCCAGTTTTAAATGCATAAACATTAAAAGTAACACAAGAAATTTCCTTTTGTATTGTTTGTGTATCGTTCTCATTGAGCTTGCGGCGACACATAAAGCCAATCGAGTGCAATCGGCAGGCAATAAAAATGATTAGCAGCTGCTCGAGTGGGTTAGGTCAGTACGAATGCAGCAGCAAGCAACAGATGATGCGATTAAATGCTTAAGGCTTATTAACACACACATCCAAAGAAAATGAAGAATAATCAACGGCTTAAATAAAAAGCACACCCACGTACATACATACATATGTATATACGTAAAGTTAGAAAGGCTTTTTAAATGATTATAGAAAGGCGATAATAATTATTATCATTATAATGAGCATTGGAAATGAAGTTTTAGAACAATAAACTTTCCGTTTCGCTTTTCAAACTTTTCGCCAACATACATACTTATGAATGCAATCGGCTCCGTTATGAGTTCGATTTAACTTCGAGTCGGCACATTCATATTCATATATTCATATACATATGTATACTAAAATATGCATTTTAATGGAAAAGCAGTCAGGGCGAAGGCGAGCATGTGAATGAGCTCAGCTGAAAAGCAACAAGACAAAGTCTTGTTTTGCCTCATTTTTTCCTTCGAACATTTGCATATTTCATTGATTTAACGCTTACACCGCTGGCATAGCCACCATTATTGAGGTTAAAAGTGTGCGACTGACACTTCCGTACACACTTGTACAAAATGAACATATGTGTGTATGAGTCGTTACATACATATTTGCAAACGGTTCGGTGTTCAATGGTCGATCTACCGTCCACTATGTGGAGCAAATGACAAGTGTGCATGCAAGCCATTTGTATGGAACTCGGCGTTGGCTGAATAGCCAAACGTTGCGTGCGAAACCGTTTGAAATTCACCCATTGTGCACACATTGTACTTACGTGTGTGTGTGTGTGCGAATGATTTGGTGTAAGTGAAAGAGCGCGCCATTCTAGTCGTAGTCATTGACAGTTCTACACCATGAATTATTTACGAGTTTGAAAATTTATTATGCCTTTTGCAAACCCGTTTACACCACTTTTTAAGTGCAATGAGTATTAGGGTGGAGATTATGGAAAAAGTTGACAAGGTTGCAATTTCTTCAAGATATCTTCTCAGTAATGACGCGTGGAACGACTTGGCGCATTTTACGTCGAGAACTTAAATTTAAAGCGTACTAAATACAGCTTGAGCAAGAACTGAAGCCACTCGACCTTCCCAAGCGACATCGCTTCGCTCTATCTTGAAAAGTCCCAAGAAGATCCGCGTTTTAAGCCAAATTATGCTCAGCGATGAACCCCATTTCTGCCTCAATGGATATGTAAACAAGCTAAATTACCGCATTTGGGACAAAGAGGGACGTGAAGAGATTCCAAAGCTGTTATTTCATAATGAAAAACCAATGGTTTGGTATGGTTTGCGGCCCGGTGGAATCATCGGTCCATATTTCTTTAGATATGGTGCCTGTGAGAACGTTACTGTCAATGGCGACCGTTATCGCGCCATGATAACCGACTATTTGATGCCTGAAATGTGATCTCGCCGACATTTGGTTTCAACAAGGCGGCGTCACATTCTACACATCGCATAATTCAATGGATTTATTGAGAGAACACTTCGTTGTTTCACGTTCCGGACCGGTCAATTGGCCACCAATATCGTGTGATATCACACCGTTAGACCTTTTCCTTTGGGAATTTAAAAAGTCAAAAGTCTATGCCGACAATCCCGCTTCGATGCAGGCCTTGGAGCAAAACATCACGCGTGTCATGCCAGTTAGTAGTCTAAGTCGAACGATTCATAGAAAATTGGACTCAACGGATGGACCATCTGAGACATAGCCACGGCCAACATTTGACAGTGATATTCTTCAAAAAATAAATGCCAAAAAATGTCCTTTCGAATGATAATAAACATTCCCCATTAAATCTGAAGTTTCTGTGTTTTTTCCTTCAAAAAAATTCGGAAACCTCGAAATGGATCCCTCTCTATTTTGTGAAAACATACAAAATCTGAGAAATTATTTGATCCATGCCATTTTATGCAAAAAAGAACTAAACATATGCAATATCGAGTGCCACAAAACTTGGTTGTGTTATTTAATATTTCACAGCACAACCGTTGTTTTCAAATTAAAATTTTTAAAATTCGAATTTAAAACGGAGGAAATATAGTAAAACACAAAAAACAACCTTTTCAAATTAAAAGCTGGCATGGAAAAATGGTAACGAAAGTTTAATTGATATAAATAAATTTAATTAATTTTCAATACAAAATACAGAATTGAAAAAACAAATAAATTCCAAAAATCGGATTTACGATAAAAATTTAATTTGTAAGAAGTTATTAAATTATTTTTTTAATACGATATTTAGGATAAAAAATTTATTTTTAATTTGTATTATAAAACGGAAAAGTATTTTAAATTAAGATTTTCGGGATTACAAAAGATTTATAAATCAAATGTTAACCAATTATTGTTTAAAGCAATATAAGCAACCCTCGATCTACACATATTTTTTAGAAATATTTATCTCGATTTCGCCTTAGCCCAATGTACATTTCAAATATTCATTTTAGAACAATCCTAATCATAATACCTATATAAAGTATAATTTGAGTTGCTGAAAAACTTAATAGTATATAAATTAAGTTATTTGCTTCTGCGACTATTAATGTCAAATTGAGTTTTACAGTAAAAATTTTGTGAACTTGTTAACTTCGGACTTGATTCTGATTGCTCGGTTTATATGGCAGCTAGATGCTTGGATAATAATCTAAGCCAAATTTTGTGAAGATATCTCAACAAATAAAAAAGTTTTTCATACAAGGAGTTGAGTTGGAACGGCGTATTTTGCATGGCAGCTATATCCTACAGTAGTCCAGTATCGACGGTTTCGACAAATGAGCAGCTACTTGGAGGAGAAAACGATGTGTGCGAAGTGTCAGATCAATATCCCAAAACCTGAGGGACTAGTTCGCGTGTATACAAACAGACGGACATGGTTAAATCGACTCAGCTTGCCACGCTGATATTTTCTTCTGTTTGTTATAAACTTCATGCAAACTTAATATACCCTTTTCAGGGTATAAAAAGTGTTTACTCGTATTGTTAACAACAACACGAGTAGTCAACAATTAAAGTTCACTATATTAATGTACATACATACATACATATGTATGTACATAGTTACAATTTTCCCATGTAGTACGTGGCTCTATATGAATACTCACAAAAGCTACAATTAATTAAGTGGATTCTATGAAATGATAAAATGCCATTTGACGTGCAATGAAATGAGAATTTACTTCAAGTAAATTTCTAAATTGGCTGAACGTCATTGCTATGCAATTAAAATTTGTATGGCAAATTTTCTATACATATAACGAAGCGCATGCATAGTACATATACATATGTACTTGTATATGTACATATATACATATGTATGTACATATGTGTGAATATATATAGATATGTAGATGTGCATACAAACGCTGTCGCCGGCAATAAAGCTTATTTGATCTCTAACAATAACACATCTTATACTATATTTATATGTGCATATGTTTGTATGTATGTACATATATTCATATACGCATGAGATGATGTCACTGCAATGGCCTTTTTTATTTTAATACAAATTTTATAGCGCTTAAATGGGAATGGGACATTGAAAGTGAGGTGCCTTACATACTTTTCTTATACGTATGTACATACTTATGTGTTACTGTGAGCCAAATATAATAAGACTTTTTAATTGACGACGAACCATCAACATCAAATGACAATCAACATGTCAATAAAATAAAGGAATTGGTGCTTGAGAATCGACGATTAGCAGTCAGATATCTTACTGGCATCGATGAAAAATTGAAAGGATCAATGACAACCATTTTGAAAGATTTTTTGGGCTTAAGAAAAGTGAAAGCACGATTGGTTTCAAAAGCACTAAATTTTTTCGAAAAACAACGTGGCGTTAACGTTTGTGAAACAATGCTTTCCCGACTACCAGGATGTCATGAAAATCATCTATACTTAAGGCCCAGAAACAAACGATCACCCGGACGAATATCGCGGCAAAGGTGGGCCGAAGCCGAAAAAACACGTCAAAACAGGTCAAAAATCAAGGTTATGTTGACAGTTTTATTTGATTATCGAGAATTTATATTTTCTTCTTACTACATACTTCTTGCTCATAGTAGAATATAATGGGTTGTCAAAAAAGTCTTGCGGTATTTTTATTGATTTTTTTTTTTTTGAAATTGAAATGAATTTTTGATGACTAATGGCCAGCTCTTGACCGATGCTACGGCTGATACTATGCCGGTCTCTGTCGACCAATTCAGCGATTTTATCGCAATTTTCGACGACAGGCCTTCCGGAGCGTGGCGCATCTTCGACCACCTCTACACCAGAACGAAAACGTTGAAACCATCGTTGTGCGGTGGAAATGGAACGACTTAAAAGAAACGACAATCAATCAAACACGCGTTAGCGCGAGAAATGAGCTTTCCAAAAAGGTATAGCATGACCCGATGCGACGAATAAAACTATAACTACGCGCCTTCAGCGCCAACTAGCGAAAATACCGCAAGACTTTTTTGACAACCAATATGTACTTACATACGTATCTGTGTGAGTAAATACACTCGCTATTTTTTCGTATGAAATGTCGTTGTGATTTTATATTTCATCTCAGATTCAAGGAAATGCTGACGTAGTGTGTCATATTTACGTACTACATATATTCTACATTTGCAGGAGAGTTGCCGTAGAATTGGCCATATAACTAATCCTAGTTAAGACATTTGCTTTTTTTACATTTAAAACTATCACTTCTCTATTTCATGGCAATTAACCTTAATTGAAAATGTTTGGTGCGCAAAAATAAGCAAAACAAATCGATATTTGTTGAGCAAAATTAAACAGCGAATGAGTGTATGGCGGAGAAAGTGGTGGCTGAAATTTGCAATAACAGGTAGGACGTTAAGCAATGGCTTGCAAAAGGTCAAGGTGAGTAGAAGCTTATTTTGCGTGCATACTTTACCACGAAAAAGGTAAAAAAGGCAAAGAGCAACAGCAAATAGTGATTGTATTTAGCGATGATATCAATACCTTTAATATTTTAACTAATTAGTTATTGCGCACATTGTTTTTTTGGAATCGGGATTATGAATATACGATTTTCTTATTTGTTTCAAATTTTAGTCATTCTCTGCTATGTACATTGCAAAATTTTTAAGACAAGTGAAGCTACTAGATGTTCGGCAACATAAAAATATTTATGCGACCAAAGCTATGTAAATAATTAAGCCCAAGTAGGTATATTAGCTACACATCCTATTTGTTAAGTAATATAATTTTTTCAGACTCAATGCGTAAAGTATCTACTGACATATGTACATACATATGTACGTATACTATTATTGCGATTCAATCAATTTTCATTTCTATAAAATTTTAATATTGGTACACGCTGCCTCAGGGGAAAGTACGCACATGTTCCAACGAAAATGCGTTTTAAAATATAAAACAGCTGGAAAATAATGCATTATATTTTAGTTTTCTATTGGCAGTGACCATGACCTAGACAGGAGCCGTGGGAAAAGTGCCAATTGGGAAACCAATATGTATATGTGTGTGAGCAAATATACTTGGATATAAACTTTTGCTATATACACATATCCTGACGACTATATAAAGAAAAGCCGTGAGAATTACTTAGGAGTATTTTACTTTATTATTTTTATGCTCCTGCAATATATTGTAATAGTATCACATAAAGTTAATCGAGATAGATATAGGGTTATATAGATATACATATGTATGTATTTACATACATATACATATGTATACATGAGCAGAATGACACAAGTTGAATTCTGAGTGATTGTCCGTCCGTCTACTTGTTCAGCTTCAATTTGAGTAAAAACGTGTTAATTTGAGTTGCACGGTAATTATAATACCCTTCATCAAAAAAAAACTTTCTAAACTAGCACTTTATTGTGTATATGGCAGCTGTATGCCGATCTGAACATGTTCTTCATTCTGAATTTGATGGATATGTACATGTATGAAAATGGGTTTAAAATAGCATCATAAAGCAGAAACTCTAAAATTTCTGCATTATCAATACAATTTAATGAGAGTTGACAGTTTCTTAGAAATTAATCGCGATATCTTTAGTAAATAATAGTGTCTTAAATTGACAGTTGGACTCGAATGTAGAAACAGCTGAATTGTTATCTGCAAAACCTTGAGCCTAAGTAATAAAGTTCAGTTGTACTAAATTTATAATTGTGTTTGTTTATTTAATTTTAAATTAATGTTTGATTATTTCCAAATTATTATTAGAATTTATTATCAGACTTTGAAATTTAATAGAAATGTTAATTAAGTTGGAAAAATCTTAAATATCAATTAAAATTCCAACGTTACCATATAGAAGACCTACTTATGTATGTATGTATGTATGTATGTACACGTATATGGTCGCAGTAAAAAAGCATTTCCAATTTCAGGAAAATAACAATAGCTTTCGATAAGATACGCTTTGCCTGTTGTATATAAGTTAATTGTAGGAAAACAAGTACAACAATAAGTGTTACGACTAATCGGTTAGGTTGATTTGTGAAATGTACAAAAGTAGAACCAAATAGTCATCCTTGCCACATATTATATATGTATATGTATATGTTTTTACATATATAGCATCCTATATACAGAATGTGTATGTTGTATGTAGCTTAGCACTTTTATCTTTTATGTGTTATTGTGCTCAATGTTTTTTCAAGTAGCTGTTGTATACTTTTAATTGAAGATGTGTATATACGTAAATTTAACGAACGCATACAAAATGCAACAAAAGCAAAAAATAAGCCCCTTAAAGTCAATTACACACACAATTAACGACAATAAGTTATAGAAACTTACCTCCAGTCTGCCGCAGACCGGCACTGTTGGGTGGTGTTATACTAGAAACTCCGACAGCACCAGCGCTAACACCTAACGACTGATTGGAGGCGCCCATAGACAAGGAAATTTGACTTTGCAATTGCTGACGTAAAGTATCGGCTGCTCCAGAAGGTACGCTACTAGATTGAGGCACAGCAGATGTGCCAGTGCCAGCACTACCGCCACCACCGGGTGAAGATGAATCATTTCCGGTCATTGCATGATGGGTAGCAACAGAAGCTGAACTGTTACCATGATAGCTGCTCAATCCGCTCCCAATGCGTATCGGTGTACTACTTGTCGTCATCAAGTTGCTGACATTCGAACCGCCTGAGCCAGCTGCCGTAGTTTGCGTCATTGCAAATAAAGTGTGATTCGGAATTTTTTGTCTTTAGTTATATTTTTCACAAAGTTGCTAATATGTTTCCCGTATTATAAAGAAAAAACTGTAATGCATCGAGGCACTGTGTTCACTTTTATTTTGTATTACTGCAACACAATATTTTTTCTAATAAATTATGTATTGATTTTTTTCACAAGATTCCACTGTATTTTATTAGATTTTATAATTCTTAACTTTTTATTGAATTTATGCAAAGTAGTATACACAACACTAACTAATTTACATACACTGAACTGTTTATAAATCAATTTAATTTAAACCAATTCTATTCCCTTCCGCCCGTTCACCTTCTGATCTTTCCAAACGTAACCAAAAGCAACCAAAATCAGCGAATCAAACTATTCCAATGAAACCAAATGAGAGTTCATGCAAAAATGCAAAACACCTAACAGGGTTGCTAGTGGTGGCATGCACAGTGTGGTGAATATATTTTCGAAATAGTATAAAGGTAGTACGTGGAGCAACTTTGCTTTGTCCGAATGTAGAAAATAGGATTTTTTGAAGGTGTAATAACTTTCAAACAATATTTAAATTATTTTAAACCAATTAAACTATAACAATAGTATTTTAAAGTTTACTCCTCTCGAAATCTCTGTACTTCTTTGAAAGTAAATCTAGAGCACACACTTTAAACAGCATACTAAACACCCGTTAACAATGTTACTGTGTTGTATTTATGGTTATATTATTTTACAGTGGGCTCTCCTTAACTTAGACACTGACAGTTACATTACATTTTTGTAGGTACTTACATACACGTTTAACAAGTATTTTTTTTTACATATTTGTTATATTATAAAAAGTTGTTTTGTCCTAATGAAACTCGTAATTAATTGCATGTTTAAGAGTATTTTTTTTATTTTCTTGAACCAAACTTAAGAACACAATTGATGAATCCTTAAAAATAAATTTAGTTTTTCATGCATATTTCAGTTAGTTTTATGTAATAGTATAAAAAATAAATATTGTCAATATTCTAGTAGGCTTAAGAAAAAGATTTGTGAATGAAAAAAATTACGCATGTACTGATTTGTTGTCTTTTTGATTTCTCCTGCTAAGGACAATACTAAAGTGCACCGCGTGTTTGTGCCTCTTTTTTGGGTTTAACCTGAATTTCCTTGTTTTATTATTGCGTAATCGGAATCAAGCATTTTTGCTGTATGTTGTATTCTTCAAGCTTTTGATTTGTTTGTTACTTTACCTCTACAATTAAATTTTACTTTCTATATTAATTTAGGTTTGAATGAGTTACAATTTGCTAAGCAAGCTTTTTAAACCCTATCCTTCTTAAAGACACACTGTGGATACTGCAGTTGCCAACTTCTTTAGAAGTGCTGTTAATCATCGAAGTCTATGTCAGAATCATCTGAATCATATCCGCTGCGAATAGTCTTGTTCACACGGTTGATATACGCCTTCTTTTTCACGTCCGGTGGGGTCATAAGGTCACCCTAAGATAATATATATATATATTTAAATAAAATAAGTCAACAGAATCAAGTGGTTACGAATGATTACCTTGTAATCAATGGCACCGGATTGTGCTATTCGCCATTCCAACATTTCCGTCGAGAAATCATCGCAGTTACCCAGGTCGGTAAAACCAACTATAAAGTCCTTCGTTTTGCTGTCCTTAACTAATGCAATGGTTGGGATCACTTTTATGCGAAGTCTTTGTGTCAGGAACGGTGACTTCTCAGCATTCACTTTACAGAATTTCGCCTCAACATGTTTACTTGCAAGTATTTTCAAATGCATATCAACAATGCGGCAGCGTTCTGTGGAGTCTCGATAGAAATGACACACAATATTTGGCGACTTTTTTGAAACTTCAAAGAATTCTTTTTCATCGGCCAACTCAGTATATGTCCCATGACCCTGGAAATATTACAAGAAAGCAACACAGGTAAATAATTTTCGTCATCAAAAAAATATATGTAATATTTTATTGAGAGCTGGAACACCCACATTTTTAAGCCACTCCTGCTTTTTACGGTTAAGATCTTTCATTTCTTTGAGGCGTTGTTCTCGTATCGATTTTAAGTCATCGGAGTCCAAATTGTCCAGCTGATCCAATTGTTGATCCAACTGCCTTTCAATCATTTGCGCAGCCGTCAGTAATTGATTTTCCAACATGTTAGCCATTTCTTCTTCAGATCTCTACAGACCGGCGTGGCAGGTGTAACAATTATTTAATTATACACAGAAGAGAAACACGTGCCGCAGTTAAAAATAAAGCAGTTTCGTTAAATTTGGCGAAAACTACTTGATTCTTTTTAATTTAATATTTTTCCTTCGGAAGTAATATATGTTTTCGAATTTTTTTGGAATTTTTAGATGTTCCTATACACGAAAATGGAAAACATTTGTCATTCGTATTAGTCGCCGCTCCCAAAACCTTGCCACTTTTCCTGAAATCTAAATGGGTTAATTGCAATGAAATATTTAAAGCTGAATGTGTTGAGATTCAAAAAAAATTTTACATGAACATTTTTTTAATTTATTTACATTTTAAAATGATTTTTAGCCCCAATGATAAAAATTCTTTTTTAAAACATTTGGTGTTATAAATATAGTTCGGTTACACTCACGAACATGGTTGCATTAAACATTATTATTTTAATTTTGATTGTGCTTTACATAACTTCGAAAGAAAAACATAATCACAACTTTCGCTGGATATATGTATATGATTTGATTGATTCCCAAAAACACATTTATTGGCTAGTTTATATTTGTCAATTTTATCTATTTTTTAACTTATCTAAACTAAACAAAAGTTTCATAGTTTAATATACTTTACCGCAACTGTATCAGCTGTTAGTGTTGGAGTCTGCTTAAATCGAAATTGATATGAAAGAACTTACATTTCATAACAGGCATCTGAATCTGAAATTTGTTACATAGAGTTGATTATATCTTATTGCAAAATATCGAGAACATCTTTAAAATATGTTCCTATATTATATTTAATTATATAAAACTCAGTAGTGATGAATACAGCTGTTTTCGAATAGTAGCAGAAATACATTTGTACATATACGAAGACTTGGCAACTCTGTAGAAGTTACTAAAATTCACTTAAAATTGCTTTATCGAAGGTCTTTATTACTTTTGCTGGAGGAACTTTCCGACTTTTTACGCTTCAATTTGAAGCTCACATAATTAAATTTCAGTATTTTACTAAAATTTATTGAAAGGTAAATTAATCAGTTGTTTTACAAATTGAAATTACGAAGTACTTTTCTGTACATTTTTATCTGTGGAAATTAGTTGTTGGCACAATGAAAAAGTTAACACATTTTGTGCTACTTTTGTTTAAGCAGAGTGTGAAGTGCGTAATTTTTGTACATTTTATTACTGAACATAATTGGGCCATCATAAAGCCATAAAAATTTTGTAATCTGTCGCGAACATAATGTGGAAGTAATCAATGTTCTGAAGTTTAGAATCCAAACAAACACGTCAGGTGGCTGGCATATACATACATATACATATGTATATAAAAATTTCCATTATTTATTGCTACTTTCCCTTAAGTAGATATATACAAACAATTATACATATGCAGCATGTAACTTCATTAAAATTTGATTAAACAAAATTGCTTGTTACTCATATTTAGAAATATTATAATATACATGTGTACATTTTTATTTAAAACCATTTAGGTTCTATATACCCCCAAAGGAACAATCAATTGAGGTCTCACAAATCATACATTCATAAATACATAATGTATTGCTATTCTCTTCTGCGTCATGGCAGACTTAAAATCAGCCATTACATTGGTCGGCCAAAGTTGGTTCGAAGAGTTTTATGTTCAAAGATTAAATAGCGTGTTAGAATTATGTTAAATCTTGCTCATTTTAGCAATAGGTGCACTACAGAATTTATTGTACATCTGCACATGCATATATGTATATATTTATATTCTAATAATATTTATTATTATTTACATAATTTAGCAATAAATCTATAATATGAGGATATACTTTCTATTATAATAGTTCACAATAAAGATTACGTGGAAATATTAAAAAATACATTGCATTGCACACATATAATAAAAAACTAAACAATTTTTTAATAATCCATAATATTTGAAATATTTGACATTGTCAATATATAACTAAAAAATATGCATAAAAAGTAAATTCAAGTTAATTTTAAATTGCTGAATGTAAAATAGGGCAAAATTCTGGAACAATCGCGTGGAAAATAAATTAAGTATAATTTAAGGAAAAAGTAAACCAATTAATAGCTTTTCATTAGACTTCTAATTTGCCGAATGTTTCATATTTTCATGATATTTATCTCTTTCAGCGCGGAAAATTTGAAAACGTTCGAGGGAAACCAAAGCTTTTTCTCTTATTCAGTTTTAATTTAAACTGAATATAAAGAGCTCATAACGAAACATCGCTTAATTCAATTAATCACAAATCATACATAAAATGGAGGGCGATAAATCTACAACAATTCTTATGGCTCGTGATATCTCTAAAGAAGAATCCATTGTTGATGCTGGTATTTCGATGGGAAATGCAACAGAATCCACCTCTGATTTGGAATCGCCTGTGCACTCGTGTGTTGAATCAATTCTACGTAGCGATGGTGATGACGACGATGAAGATCTAATTTTCCAGGAGGTCAAAATGATATTGCGTAAACGCAGAGGTTGGGGACCCGAAGATTCACTAAGCGCTAACGACTTGGATTTGCTTGAGTATGACGACGAGTTGGTGGAGGAAGATGATGCTGGCTGTCCCTTGCCCTCTACACCCGAGGATACACAACTGATTGAAGCAGAGGTGAGTATTATTCCTTGCATATGTATATACGTGCGTATTGTTTACTTGACTTAATCTTAATGCATATACCATACATACATACATACATATGTATGTATTTTGTTTACTTAAAATTTGCATGTGTGCATATAAATGTATTGTTTCATTTTGTTAATTGTTTGAAAAAATCTTATCGCTGATTCTTGAACTTAGGAGCAATTTTGCGATAACTGTGTATGTGAGCTTACGATTTTCTAAGATTTTATAAGCCAGTTAATGATAAAATAATAATAAAAGACACATTTAAAACATGTGAAATTTTGCGTCTCTCGATATTGACATCATACAATAATTTCTGCTTAGGAATCGCCTATTTAATGCATATTTTGCGAATGAGACCAAAGGATTCATTGATTAAATTTTATTTTTATTTTGATAGACCATAACGATGAACATCAAAATTATTTGAAATAATTTACAATTTTTTATACTGAAGTTAAAATCTTAATAAATTTTTTCATGGTACAAAGTAAAAAAAAAAGTATTTCAAATGTATTAAAAAATACTTGACCATCAGTCATCATAAGTTCGGTTTTAAGAACAATTATTAAACTTACACAACATTTTCAGATGACCGAGGTTTTGAAAGCGGGCGTCTTATCGGATGAGATCGATTTGGGTGCATTAGCCCACAACGCCGCTGAACAAGCAGAAGAATTCGTGCGCAAGGTGAGCATACTTTGTCAACTGTTGTTTATACAAGCATTTATTGTTAAATATAAATTTGTTTAGGTTTGGGAGGCTAGTTGGATGGTATGCCATTATAAAAATTTACCTAAATGGCTGCAGGACAATGACTTTCTACACCGCGGTCATCGCCCACCACTGCCCTCGTTCAGTGCCTGCTTCAAATCGATATTCCGTGTACACACCGAAACCGGCAACATCTGGACACATTTGCTAGGCTGCGTGGCGTTCATTGGTGTTGCGCTGTACTTTTTGTCGCGTCCATCAGTTGAAATACAAATACAAGAGAAAATCATATTTGGCGCTTTCTTTGCCGGTGCCATCATTTGCCTGGGTTTCTCATTCGCTTTTCACACGCTTAGCTGTCACTCGGTAGAGATTGGAAGACTGTTTTCAAAGTGAGCAGAAACGCTTTTAAGAAATATAATAACTTTACGAAATCAATTTTTTTTTTAATATATTACTTATTATTGCTATTTTTTACAGATTAGATTACTGTGGAATTGCACTGCTGATTATGGGCTCGTTTGTGCCCTGGTTGTATTACGGATTCTACTGTCATTACCAACCCAAAGTTATCTATTTATCTGTGGTATGCGTATTGGGCTCACTATCGATTATTGTCTCGCTGTGGGATAAATTCTCTGAACCTGGCCTGCGACCATTACGTGCCGGTGTCTTCATGAGTTTCGGCCTCTCGGGTATCATACCAGCTATTCATTATAGTCTGATGGAGGGTTGGTTTAGTAAAATCAGTCAAGCTAGTTTGGGTTGGCTAATACTGATGGGTAAGTACACCACCTTTACTTACAATATGATGTAAATATTTAGTTTTACGTGTTTTCTTTTGTGTTCTTGAGGCCTCCTTTATATACTTGGTGCAATGTTATATGCCTTACGTGTGCCGGAGAGATGGTTTCCGGGCAAATTTGATATATGGGTAAATCGCATGCATTTTACTAAAATATTTCTGTTATATAATTGTTGTAATATTTGCGTTACAGTTCCAATCGCATCAATTGTTCCATATACTCGTCATTGCGGCTGCGTTTGTGCACTATCACGGCATATCCGAGATGGCAATGTATCGCGTAACGGTGGGCGAATGCACGGTACCTCACGAACCAATCACGTTCTAAGAGAAAAGCTAGTTATTTATGCTAAAACTGTTGGTTTATTTATCCATTATTTGTTTTGGCTGCGAATGTTTGCATAAAAAAATTAAAGTTTATGAACAAAAGGCAGAAGTCGAAAGTTTAAATTTAAACATTAGTATCATTTATAATTTTATGTTATAATTAAAAACTAAAATATGGCGAGATATAAAAATAGAAAAATAAATATAAACAAACACATTTTCATATCTATTGGGACGAAATTGCATAGTCCACTTAGTAGAAAGAAGCTAACTGTTAACGGCATAAAGTTATTGAAAAATTGTAATTTAGGCATTGTTATTTTTAATATACATCTCATACATATATCAACACATTCATATATCGCATCATACACATGTAGATTTTGAGAAGCATATTAACTGTACTTTGGAGGCATGTTCGCTCATTTATAGCTGATTCGAGCACTTTTGATAAGAAAAGTTTTTATGCATTCTACAAATTACACATACCGTTAGAGTTTTTACAAGCGCTATTACAAATGCAGTGAAACAATTAAAATAATTACTTCTTTTGCTGGTTGGTAATTTAAATTATTGATGCTACTTTAAAAATATATATGTATTATCAGTTTAAAATTAAAGTCAAAGCGGTTTAAAATTTTTAATTTTTTTTATTCAATTTACAAATGCTGATCTAAAAAAAAAGCTTATTTCGACTCCAGCGCAGTATATAAAAAATAAGCGTTAAGTTCTCATTTATGCGTTTTCTTTGTTAAACTGATTTAAATATTGTTAATATTTTTATTGTTGAAGTTTTAATAATTGAATTCCGCTTTTGTTTCCCCGCAGGGTTGCGATATTTTTAACGAAAAAATTTCGATTTAAAATTAGATTTTCAAATCTTTGTTCCGATTCTGAGATTAAAAATTAAACTTTTAATTCTGCTTTTGGGATTAAAATTTAATTTAAAATTTTTAAATATTTTTTTTATATTTTTTAAATATTTTTTCTTTTAATTTTGTTTTTAATTTTTTTTAATTTTGTTTTTTAATTTTTTTAATTCTGTTTTTAATTTTTTTTAAATTTTTTTTCAAATTTTTTTTTTAATTTTTTAATTTTTTTTTTAATTTTAATCGGTTAAATATAAATTTAAATAAATAATGTTTTTTAACCAAAAAAGAGTGTTTTAAATTTAAAAAAGTTGTTTTTAAATTAACAAAGTTCAATCTTGGGATTAAAATTTGAAAACTGAAAAATTATTTAAATTTTATATTAATATTAAATTTAGAAACAAATTAAAATTTTGAATGCCAACAGCTTGTGTTAAAAATTCAATTTTAAAATAAAAACTATGTGTTTCTTTTATTAAAAAAATGTTTTTAAATTAAATTATAAATTAAGAATATTAAATTTTATATTAAAAAAATTAAATCTCAGATGCTTGAGGTTCAAATTTGAAAACGGAAAAATTAGTTTTTTTATTTAATAATAAAAATTGAAGATTTAATTTTTAATCCTAAAACGCCTTGCATTAAAAATTGAGAAAATGTTTTTTTAATTTAAGAATTCAAGTAAAAAAAATGTATCTGATTAGAAGCTGGAATGAAAAGTGATAAAAAAAGAAAAAATTACATATAACTAACTGAAGCACCATGAACTATGTTGATAGTTTATAAAAAATAAGCCTTTTTTATTACCAAAACAAAGTACGCAAAAAAAATTGAACTCTAAAACTTATTTTTTTATTCGGTGTTTGGGAATAAAAATTAAAAACAAAATTTATGTTTCATTTAATTAAAAAAAAATTTAGTGTTTAGTTTTTCAATTTTTAATTCAATTAAAATTTGTTGCCTTTTTTCATACCGATTTTTGGTATTAAAAATAAAGAAATTAAGTTCAAGTTAAAGATTTTTGGGATAAAAAAGTACCCAAAATTTTATTAAATTATTTTTTAATGCATTACTTGCAACCCTGCCCGTAGCTTTTTCTTTTTGTTCATCATTAAATTGCAACATCAACTCATACAATTTATGCATGCATCAGAAACAAATAAAATATTAGAGCAAAGACATTACAATAAACTAAAAAGCAAACGTTGACAACTTTATACAATTGCTACAAATTCTAGTTCTAGTTGTTTCAATACAAAACAAAATAAATTTAGTTCGAAACCTAGAACATTTAAATATCGTTCGTTTTTCTTATTCTTCTAATGGTCTTCTTCTCAGCAACTGCCAATGCTGCAGCTCTTGAGGCGGCAAAAAGTTAATTACACTAATTAGTTCTTCTTCACATCTTCACATATACAAATGCAAATGTACAGCAATGCATGAAAAAATGCAAAAAACGCTTTTCGCAGTTAATGAATCATTTGGATTGGACATTAATGCAGACGCTGCCTGCTCAAGCGCTCAATCAATTTATATAGTAACGCGCAGAAAAAAACAAATTCACACACAATTTTACTTTTATGGCTTTAAGCCGTTATACCATTTGTTTGTCTGCTTCGCTTAGCAGCCGGCATTATTTGTGTTCGGCTGCCGCAGATGCAGAGCAACAGACCAATTTATCGCGAACTTTAGTCGACTTTGACCTGCTTCATTGAATATTTTTTAAGTCAAAGTTTTACGCTTGTTTCTCTGCGTACGCAGCTAAACATTTATAAAAAATACTGCTCACTAATGTATTAATAATGAATCGGAAGATTGTTGGTTAGTTTGCAACCAAGAAGCTAATTTATATTCTTAATAATTCTGTGTTGGCAGGAAAAACTATTTTTAGGATTTAATGCGCTTTAAAGAAAATAAAGTTTGCATACAATAATTTGTGATTTACGAGAGTGTGTTAACTGCTTCCAACGGATTAATGGCTTGGACAGCCCAAATACTGTGCTATCGCACACATTTGAAGTCACTGTATTCAAAAGATTTCAGATAATCGTGTTTCCATAATTTAATTGAAGGATCTTGTTCTCTGTTAACAGCTTTGAATGTAGTTGTTGTTGTAAGGGTTATGTTGTTGTTACAAGGGTTATCCAGTCCACATTAGGGCGGTAAGGTTCAGATAAGTTGTCATCGAGGTCATTCAACGATAGGCTAGGGAATGTGCTGTTTCGGCGGGCTCGGACTGTAGGAAGAGGGGGCTGAACATACAAAGAGGTGGTTAGAGTCATGCGTGGACTCGTTGCATGCGAGACATATATTTGGTATGGCGGGGTCGATTATGGATAAGTAGGAGTTCATTGAGAGGGAATCGGTGAAGGTATTTATGACTCCACTGTGAATGGCGGTCAGTGCATGTATGAAGTTAGTTGCGTCCGAAGTCTGGTCGGCATATTATCTTATGTCCTCTACGCGGATGGGGAAGGACCTCGGGTGATGTTGGGTAGCGACTTGAAGAGTTTGTTACGGCTTTGAAGGATCACAGACTGTCGTATGTCTCACCTAAAATCTTAGAGTTATTGACAATCGTCCAGTTTGTGAATATGGTCGCTGTGGATTTAGTGGCGAAGAGTGTTAAGCGATGCAGCGAGGAAGCGAGAAAGGTCGAAGAGATAGCGTACGAGGTGAGGGATTTTCGAGATGTTGAAGTTAAACAGCTTGGGGGAGAGGACCCCACCCTGGGGAACCCGCTGTTTAATTCTTCACAATATAGAACAGTACGGATGATTGCCGACCGATCAGGTAGTTCATAGTACACCTCTTCAAACCTGGAGGGATGGCCAGGTTTCGATGTTCTCAAGTAGCGTTGTGTGGTTGACTGTGTCAAAGGCTTTTGGCAAGTCCAAAGCTACGAGGATCGTCCTCTCGTAGGGTGGTTTTTGATTGAGGCCGTGAACTATGTAGGCGTTTATGACGCTGGGCGATAGGACTCCCCTTTGTTGGCAGGTTTCCCAATTAATATAATTATTACTCTCCATTATGGAATGCTGTCTTTTGAAGACAAAAGGCAAATAAAGTATGAGTTTTATGATTTTGCAGATTATTATGGATTATAATATAATTTAAGCATACATATGTATACAAAGAAATACATATGTGGTAATTAAAATTATGTATAACAGGTGCCAAATCGACCTGGATTCATCTATATCCAAGGACTGTTGGATCTAGCAGCATTCCACAAGATCAAGTGCGAATCAGCTTTTGTTGATACGAATAAAAAATACTTGAATACATATAGTATATAGGTACAAACATTTATATAATGAATTCTTTACGTGTTTGTGTAGATTTGAGTGTATTTCAAGAGTTCGGCAACTCGTTCAGAAAATGATGGGTAAGTCTGTTTGCAGAATCACAGCTAAATTTGTTTGACATGCTTTGCCTTTGGTTTTGCTAGCTAAATATATTATTTATTGATCTGCAAATCTATATAAATAAATATTGGCATTATTTTAATGTTAATTGAGTAAACTGAAGAATATTTATGGTTGCAGATTTCAATGTCTTTCGAATGAAAATACCATATTCGCAATGGCTTATACATACTTTTATTATACATATGTATACATACATATATACAAAATTTGTGTCAATATTAGAGGTGTCTTTTGTCAATATAGATATCCACTCTTCTAGAGCAAAAACATCGTCACATATCAGCCAAACGCCTAGAGCCTGTCACAAAATCGTTGAGGATGTAATCAAATCCAACCAATGCGCCGGGTACATAGAAAATATAGCAAACCGAAATGCTTCAACCTTAGTTTGGCGAAAGCTGGACAGTGGAGGTGAGTGCACCTTATCTTCCGCATTGCTACTTGGCAGGTTGCGTCCACCAAACTTGCTAAGAGCTAACAGTTGAATTATATTTCGCTCTGAGTCGGAATGCTGCACAACCTCACATGACGCCAAGGGAATACCCCCTGGTTCCGATCCTGATGGCATTTGGGTAAGAGTGCCTTTTCTTGTGTGTTCATCGGTTTTGTTGAGGCCAATCACACAACTAAGTTTAATACGCAAGTAGCTTGATGATGATGATTCTAGTGGGGTCCTGCTTTCAACAAGCTTTGAGCTCACTGGCAGCTTGTATGACCACTCTGAGATCGGATTGAATGCATACAGGGTTTGTCCGGAAAGTAATAGGACCGAGTCGGTTTAAAAAAAATTTATTGAATAAATCACTTGCTTTTCATCGGCTATTTCAGGCATGAAAACAAAAAAAAAAAGTCCGGGGGCCACATCTGGGCTGTAGGGCGTCTTCGGAAGCGTTGGGATGCCGGCCTTGGTTAGGTAGCTGTTCACAAGAAAGACGCTGTGAGCGGGGCGTTGTCGTGGTGCAACTTCCAATCGGCTGCGATGTCTTGTCGGACCCGATTGAGCCTTCGTATGAGTCTCTTGGGGACTTCCACGTAAAACTTGGCGTTGGCGGTTTGTACAGGAGGAATTCATGGTGGTGATGCCTTTGAAGCCAAAAGAGACAATGAGCTTCGTTTTCACTTTGGATTTACTCATTCACTAAACTGTCCAGCCGCTCGTTCGTTAGCTAGGAACGCCCTCTACCGTGGCGGAGAAAATCAGTCTTACTAGTACTTTCCGGATAAACCCTATACTTCACACTTGGTTTCATGCTTCTTATAGAACTCTAAAGTCATTAAATGTGTCTCAGAGCAAAATTGAAATAACAAAATATCAATTCTTGCCGCGTAAAATCTGAACTTTTAATAATTTATATTCTTAAAAGTTGCTCCAATAGGTCAATTACCTAAAAATAAATATTTTTGTCATAGAAACAAGTTGCTGTGAATATATATGAGCACCTATGCTATGTTTAACAATTTTTCAAATAACTTCAGTGCGATTTGATTGCTACAAATATTTCTAGTAAGTCACTCGATTTCTTCAAAAATGGCTAGTAGTTTACCCGTTTTGGCTGCCTTGTCTTAAATTTGGCATAAGTCAAAATATACAATTCGTATGGATCATAAGTATGTATGTACGTTTGTTTGAAAACTAGCTTCTATGTATGTGTGCATAAACGCCATGTCAGAAGCCAAACAAAGCGTTTGAAGTGCGGAAGGAAATGACTGACATGCTATTATGGCTAAACAGCATTATTTGAATATATTAAATGGTTGTGACTTACTATTAGTGATTAGTTTTTGTTTTTATTTTGCGATTCTGTCTGTCCTCTTCTGCCGCCGTTTTTGTGGTCGTTGCCACTTGAATATACAGAGTTCGTTTATGGTTGACGCTGTCGAATTGATGCTGCTTACGGTACCATAACAGACAGACATCAATACCACAAAATATCTTGTATTTAGAAGGTGTAGTTCAAGGTCATCAATATGTATGAATAAAAGATGTATGTTGTACATATATTAGCTTCAGTGCGAGAAGTGGCTTTAACAAATATCTTGAGGCTGTTGGAGACAATAAATTTAAATTAGATGTACAGTTTGTTCTCTAAGTTTCAATATCATGAGTAGTATATTGAGTAAACAAAACGTTTCATATCAATAACGTCGTGGAAATCTAAACAAGTAAATTGGGTTTTTTCGACATATTACATTTTGTTTAAAACCAATTGACTGGTTATATACTACTATAAGCAAAAAGTAGTAAGACTTTGTTCATAATTTTAAAATTCTAAATTCATTCTTCAAAATCTATAGTATGTAGTCCCAATCGAAGTAAATACACTTGTGGCAACTTTTTTTTAATCCTCGAAACAGTTGTTAAAGTCAATTTTCGGAATAGCCTTTCAATGCGATTCACATTTAATGTCTTCAATTGACTTAAAACGGTTTCCCCAGAGCAGTCGTTTGAGTTTGCTGAATAAGTTGCGGCACGATATTGGTTGAAAATTTGGTGAAAAACTCATGAAATGCATTATCGTGGTCCAAAAACCAAGAGTTGACGGCCCATAATTCCGGCATCTTTTTAAAAATAGCTTCGCGTAAACGACGCAAAACACTCAAATAGTACTCCTTGTTGACAGTTTGGACGGTCGTGAGGAATTCAGAGTGTACCACATCTTGATAATTGAAGAAAACTGTCAATATAATCTTGATTTTTGACCTGCTTGGACGTGGTTTTTTCAATTTCGGCTCACCTTTGCCATGATATTCGGCTGATTGATCGTTTGTTTTCGAGTCGTAGGCATAGATTCAAGACTCACCGCTAGTAATAATGACATTCTGGTAGTCGAAAATCAATGTTTCACAGTCGTTAAAGCGACGCTTTTTTCGAGAAAAATTGAGTGATTTTGGAAACAATCTTGCTTTCACTATTCCTCCAAATGACCTTTCAAAATGATTTTCATTGATCGTTCCGATATTCCAACGATGCCAGTAACATCTCTGACTATTAATCGTTGATTCCCAAGCACCAATTCCTTTATTTTATTGACGTGTTGATCATCAGTTGATGTTGATGGCCGTCCTGGATGTGGATCGTCGTCAACATGTTCTAATTTGTAATAATCAAAAACACTTGTTTGCGACAAATAATTATCAGGGTGAAGGCCAGAATCACTGCAGCACTTGCGGACCTTTTGTTTTAGCACAGTCGGAATTTAATAGAAGTGATGCAGTAGTTTCTTAGAATTCCCAAAAATCGTCCTTTTAACAGGGTGTCACACTACGTTATGTTAAATAGCTTATCCATTAGCGTGGCGGCGTTAGCGGGACATTCGAAGAGCAAATGTTGAGATGTTACATTTTCATCTTCTTCCAGACAGTTGATGCAGTTGGCATCTTAAAATTGAACATCTTATCGCTTGAATCCCGATCGGACAGTGTACAGTTAGAACCCTTAAAACTAGCGAACCGCACGAAGCCAACGGAGCTCCTGCTTGTTCCCATTCCGCATTTATTTAGACTGAAGTACCTGTCCTATGCAGCTCATCAGCCTTAAAACTTTCTGCAATACCACTGTGGACAGGCACCCAAACCAGGCTAATCATAACACACTACATACTAGAGATAAGGAGACTTGCCATCTCTTCACTAGTCTACAGTCAGCAAACTCAAGGCTAATATCGTTGCAGCGCTCCTTAGCAATAAATCTACTGTTGCCTTTATGGCAACCGCCTTCTTTTGGAAGACACTACACTGGCCAGGGAAGTCTAAAACTGGTGTTCATACAAAGCTCCCGACAGTGTATTCCTCCAGCAACCCTCCCCGCAAGCTTTGATCTATCTGTAAAAAAGTCGCCGCCCCTCTCCTCCTGCTAGCCTACCCCTGTCACGCCTTCTTCGAAGGTATGTAAGCAGATAAACAGCAGCCAGGGCTAGTCTGGGCGACATAGTAATCCAAGTATTGTTCTTTATAAAGCTGTGTGCTTTAATCCAATCTGATTTGGTTGATCTTCAAAATAAACAAAAAGTAAATAAGCTAGTTATATAATACTAATGAAATGAGGTATGAACAGGTCCTCAGTAAACCGTTTCAATATTATTGTGTAGTTTCTGTCACAATTTTTTTTGACAACATAGCGGAGCTTACTATCGATTCAAAGACTAGTTCATCGTTCAAAAAAATATTTTTCTTTCGAAACTAACACTCTGAACACTGAACTTAAACTCTCCCGAAGAATTTAGAATTAAATACCTTCTCACCTCATCTAAAATAGTATTTTCCTAAAAAACAGTTAGGTTGCAGGTTGTGCACTTATTATTTATATACTTATATAAATACGAGTTCATATCATTGTATCTACATCTCTTCTTCGCTGTACTTCGGCTTGAAGGCTATTCGCCGATGTTAATGTCAAGGACGTCTATCTTAGTCGATGCTTTTTGCATTGGTATTCCCATTGAGGCTCGTAACAGTAGTTGTCGCAGCAAGTTTTGCTCTACGCGATTAATAGTAAGCATTTTGCTTTTCTTTATTAACTTTGCAGTAATTCGCGACAAAGAAAACTGACGATGAATTTTTATGCCATAAAAATTACTATATTATCTCCTGTCAGCTTTGGTGGTTCCCGTTAACTACTATAAATTGCTGAGCTATAGACCAACCATTTGAGCCTACTGGTTGTACAAATTTATATTATTTGCCGGTATTATTGGCATGAACTTTATGAATGCGGAGTTGTGAATCAAATGAAGTGAATTCAGCAAAAGCTGAATAATAAATGTATGAGTTACATATACATATATCTTTGTTAGTATGAGTATATGTACAAGTAGTGATCCGTTTTAAAGTTGTTTAGTTTTTAATTAATATACCTACTAAGGGTATGGGAATTTTTTCTGGCAAATCACTAGCAAAATCATTCGCCGCAGGAACAGGCGGTAATCACTTGGTTCGAAGTACGGACTATGAGGTGGATGCATAAGAATACCCCTGTACGTTGTCAAGAAGGCATCTTTGATATAACTGTTGGAAAATTCAGCCTCCATGGCGAAACCTCTCCAAATGTGTTGAGGCTGATCGACATCACGGGGGCCCGAAATATGATTGTCTATAGTAATAGATTCCAACATAAGAAAATTCATCAAGCTACTTATCTGGCTCCGGATCGAAAAATCACGCCCATCGACAATCACACGGCAAAATGGAATTGTACTGGACTTGCACTCTAACTCTCTGAGAGCACTCATCAGCAACTCGATATAAGGAAACTGTGACGGCATTGCAAGCGAAACCATTGGTTTCTCAAAAGGTTGCGATCGACCTCAACACGAGTGGGGTAGAATAGACAATAAGAGTTGAACAGGGAAGCGAGAATCCTATGCAGACAAAAAAGTAAGAGGCCGAAATACTTGAGTATAAAGAGCTTGTGAAGCTGGCCGAGAGGGGAATTGCTCGAAAACTCTAAAAAAAAAAGATGCGACAACTAACGGAAGGTTTCACGTCCGGAGCATACTTTTGTAGGATCCAAAGTGGTGAATGTGTTAAATCTGGAAATGGCGAGCCTGATTCCGCTATCAATGACGATAGAATAAATTTTCCACTGCCTGACTATGATGAGGTCCGAATAGCAATTATTCACTTAAAGAACAACAAAGCGGCAGACGCCGATGGCTATTTAAATACGTCGCCGAAGAACTGACAGCACATTCATCAACTTCTTTGCAAGATAAAGTCATAAAGCATGCCCGATGATTGGAACTTAAGTGTGCTCTACCCAATCCATAAAAAGTGGGATTGCACAATTTGCGGTATTTACCATGGAAAAAGCCTTCTTAATATCGCCTTAGCGAAGCACATTGTCATCAAACTGATTGGACCTTATCAGTGTGCCATTAGACTTCGAAAATCTACTATCGACCAGATTTTCACCATGCATCAAATTTTGGAAAAGACCCGTGAAAGGAAGATCGACACACACCGCTTCTTGGTCGATGTAAAAGCCGCCTTCGACAGTAAGAGAAAGGAATTGTCTTTATGCCGCTATGTCTGAGCTTGGTATCCCTAATACGGCTGTGTAAGCTGACGTTGAGCACCGGGAAGGACCTCTCCGAGCCGTTCGATACCAATCGAGGTTTCAGACAAGGGCAATAGATTGCTGGAGAAAATAAAATGAGCTGCACAGCTAAACAGAGAAGGCAAAATCTTCTATAAGAGTGTATATCTCCTGCGCTGAATATATATATTTTGCTTGCCAGTTTATAAGCAATTTGAGCAATATACCAGTTTCTCCAAAGAGCGCGACTTACATTGGAACCCACTTTATTTCTGGTCAAATACGGGCAGATGATGATATAAATCCAATAAGTATGATATTAATATTCACTAATGTGAGATTGTGTAGACATTTTCCAAATACATACATATATTCACAAACAACCTAAACAATAACGAAGTACAACTTTCCAAATAAGCAAGCTATACATATACATACATATGTATGTGTTTATGTTTCATCATATGTTCATGAAATTTCATATAAAAACTGACTGAAATATGTATACTTCAAAAATGTTCAGCAAATGGCTTTTTGTTATCGAATGTGTTGCTTTTTACCGTTGTGGGTCACTCATTGCTCTGCTCAATCGTTTTTACACAAATATATCTATTTGTTCATAACCTAACGCAACCTCAGAGCGTTTTGCACCCACACAATTTGCCAAAAACAAACAAAACAGGTCGCTTTGTAATGAGACGAAGGCATTTTGTTGCAATAAAATTAATATAAAAACGTAAAGAAGAGAAATTTGTCACATGACCTTGAGTTTCAATTGAAGAAGAGCAGGTCAAGAGAATACTTATGTTTCAAAAGTAAAACGCAATGTGATTAATTGTAATTAAAAAGAAATTAATACTTTTAATTCAAACCATATACGTTGACTTATTAAATTCAAATAAAAGAACACATTTCTATAAAATAAGCCTGATTATTACAATTATATGAAAATTATAAAAGTATTGCACCGCTCACATGTACTTCGGAATCTAATATGGAGATCTACATATTAAGGTGAGTAAACAAATCGATATTTTTTTCGCTTCGTACTCTGAAAAAATGGTTGACAGACAATGACCCCTCAACGAAAGACTCTCCAAGTAGGAGCTCTTTACTGTAACGGAAGGTTCTCCGCTTTACAGTTTTATTTTTATTTTTTATTATCAGAAAGAAAATTTTGTAACTCGCTTTCAAGTACTTGGAAAAATGTCTTGTTGCATAGGTTTTGTTGGAAATAGAATGCTATACGAAAAGGTCTCCTTCGATTTTTTCGTAAGCGCAATGGTTTAAAAGGTAAAAAATGTTCGCTGGGTTTCATAAAGTACCTCTCAAACATTCACTTCCATTGAGATAACTCATATATTGGTGTTATATGGGAAGTAGGCTTGGTTGTAGTCCGATTTCGCCCATTTTCGCACTGTGAAATTTAGTCGAAATCGGTGTGTCGGGTTTCGAAATATGTGATTTTACGAAAAGTGGGCGGCGCCACGCCCATCTTCCAATTTTTACCGCAGACCCAGACAGAAAAACACCCGGATTTTAACTCGTCTCGTTGTCCTGTTCATTTATATATAGATAATATATCCATCTCGCTTAGTTAGGAGAACAAAACTCTGCAGCAACATGTTTCAAGAGTATAAAAATTGGAAAACTAATAGTTTTTTCGCACATTTGCTACTACTCTACATAAATGTCTTCATACAACATTTCGTTCGAAACAAATTTTATTTGTTTTAACCCACCCTAATATATACAAATATATGCATGTGTGCGCTTGTATTTACATGCCAAAGACAAGCCGTTCTGCAAATAAGAATATAAAGCTAAAAAATGCTGCATGCAGAAACCTTGCCGATTGTGCGTGTTTCTAAAAAAATAAAAGTGAATTTAATAAAAATCATGATTACTTTGTCTTATTAATTAATCGTAAATTAAGTTCATAATGCAGACACGCACAAATACAATAAGGCCAACAGAAGTGAGTTATTGAAAAATTTTCCGCTCGTAAGAATATGCATTTGTTAGAAGGGAACAAGTTCGTGTCTTAAGTCTTTGTTTCCGTGTTGAACTCAAGAAGTTGGCGAACAAATTCGGCGCTTGCGCAGTCGCCGGCGGTCGGCTAAGCCGTGATTTAAGTGTAAAACGCACACACGAATTCGAAATTATTGAAATTAATGAAATAAATATCAAATTGATAAGACAGAGCCGCGAGGTGCGAAATAGAGCTGCGCAGGCGTATGAGTGACGCGCATGCAGGCATAGTTGATAGTCGGCACACATGCGCAATGATGTCGGGGGAATAAGTAATTAAGGGTGTGCGAAAAAATCACTCAGTCTGCTAGTCACACACACGCGCTTAACATACACATACGCATTAGCTTATTATTTCTTATGTATGTATGTCTGTTAGCGCTGCTAGATGCTTGAAATATTAACACGTCTACTTCATAGTTAATATTTGACAGCAACAAGCTGCTTAATAAGCAACACGTCACCATGACTAAATAAGCATATTCAAAAATTCTGAAATATGAGACTAAAAGACTGAAAGATATACTTGTAACCGTATGTATATACAAACTCTTGCAACTATGCGAGAGCGTGCGTGTTTGTGTGCGTTTAATTATGAATTAAACAAGGCATATACATATTTATATGTATGCGTGTATTTATGATTGTTTGAAATGCGATTTTGAAAGCGAATTATTGACCTTCAGCAAATATCCGGAAGAGTAACGAACCAAAAGTTGAAAAATGCCTGCAATAATAGGAACTAAGAGTTGCCAATTACAATAACAATAGAATACAAATACATACATACTTATGCCGAAAATCAGCTGAATTCACTTGTGTGATAAGCAGCAGCGCTGCGCAAATGAACACAAGCAACAACAATCAATCTAATCAATAGCCATATTATTGCTTCTGAATTAATGAATTATTGAAAGAATGAATTAATGCCACACGTTGTTAAATGAGATTTGTAAAAACATATCTACAGCATATATTTTACATACTTACATATTTATATGTAAATACGCTTAGACGAAATCAAAACTTTACACATGCTGACAGCGTGCATTCGCAGAAGCACGTGTGCACGTCGTTGAACTGGGCGAAAAATGTGAAAACAAACGTACTTCAAAATTATTTAATAACTTTTCGATTGAATTATTAAGTGCAATTTTCATCCATAATTGCAGACAAATGTGTAATTACATAGATACATACAAACAGATATTACTTAAATGCTATATTAATTTTATGTACAAAAACGAAAGTTTATTCTATGGTTCCGCTGTGGAAAAGAGCTTCGAATATGCCAGTTTACAGACGAAAGTTCAGACTATTCAATCATCTCATCGATCGACTGAAACCACGTTCCACGGAGCTGCATTTTCAGTTTGGTGAACAAGAAAACATCACACGGAGTCAAATTTGGTGAATACAGTGGCTAATCGATGGTATTATTTGCGTTTCTGGCTTTAAATTCGGTCACAATCATAGCTCGCTACGATGGAGCTTAATCATCGTGTTAAATCCATGAATTGTTCTTGCAAAATTCTGGCGGGTTTCGACGGATGTTCTCACCTAAACGCCTCAATTCCATCAAATAAAACTCCTTATTGAACGTTTGTCCCTTCGCAATAAACTCATGAGTCACCAAATCACGAATATCGAAAAAAACAATGAGCAACACCTTGATTTTTGTGTGGTTATGGCGTCGTTATTTTGGCTTTGGTTCGTTTTTCCCTTCATTCCGATGTTTGTTGACTTATTTGCATGTCAAATTCATAAACCCATGCCTCATCGTCAGTTATAATGCTCTCCGTGAATATGGGATTGGAATTCGCACAATCAAGCATATCCAAAGAAATCTATTTACGTTACTCTTTTTGCCAAAAAAATCAGATTTATCGGGACGAGTCGAGCAAGAACGCGTTTCACCAAAATCATTCGAACGGATTCGCGAGAGATGTCGAACTCTCTTGCCATTTCTCTAACACTGCCCTGACAATTTTCAAGCACCATAACCTTCATTAAAAGAGGTACTGTTTTTGATCTCTTCTAAAAGTTTAAAAATTGAAAAAAGTCGATTTATGAATATTTACTAAGATTTACCTGATTTAGAAGCTTAAAAAATCGATTTCTTTGTGGATGTCTTTGAGAGGGAAAGAATTAATTGATTAAAACGAAATTTCGGGGTTTATAGTTATATAAACATCATTCTCACATTGTTTGAATACAAAATCTTTTATATTTTGCTTATGGGAAGCAATTGCCCGATGTATCTCGCAAGCATTTGACGGACGGCAGGTCTTAATTTCTATCTGAAACAAAAATTTAAATAGATTCATATTTTATAATAACATATCTTCTAGTTAAACTAAAAAAGTTCTAAAAAAAAGTGTAAAATTCTAAAATTTTTTTAAACTTGAAAAAAAAATTGGGTTTTTGCCGAAAATTTTCCACGTTATGTTGTTTAAAAATATGTTCAAACATGAATTTTCTTAGTTTTTTTTTGTTTAAATAGAAGATAATTTAATGCCTAAGACAATAGTAAAATCGTAAAAATGACAAACCGAGAAATCGCGCGTCAAAGTTTTCGCTTTCTGCTCAAGCGCTAATATATCGGCTAAACGCTCGGTCACTATTTCCCTTCTAGCTTCGAAAATATTTCGAATTTCCATCTATAACTTTGGGGACATATTCTTAGATATTTTTTAAAGAGATTTAAGCAAAAAGAGAAAATCGATTTTCTGAAGCTTCTAACTCAGTTTCCCCCCTCAAGGGGCAAACCTCGAATTACCATAACCCACAAAAAACTTTGAGTTATGGAGAGCTTCGAATTATCGAATTTCGAGTTATGGAAGTTCATTTGTATTTAAATGGCTCATACCTTTAAAACTAACGTTCTAACATTTTAAAAGATATAACTCTTTTTGACTCGTAACATAATTTTTAAAAGTTTTTGTTTTTATTATTAAATGATAAATTAACCAATCTCAGCTTGCCTGCTTATTATATATATAGTTATCCATACAATTACCTACCAGTTTTCGATCTGATCAAAATCGAATTTTGGCAGGCTAAAAACGACCAAAATTTTAGGTAATATTCAACTTTTTTTTTAACTGCGCCATTTGGTCAACTTTTAATTTGTTTTCGACCGTAGATCATGGTACCTCGTTTACGTGAAGCTATTTTTAAAAATGGATCTTGATATTTGAACCTCGACAACGCACCGTCGCATACAGCATTAATTCTTCGCGAGGTTTTTGCCAAATTTTCAACCAATATCGTGCCGTAACCACCGTATTTGCCTGATTTATCTTCAGATAACCCCGGATTATTGAGCAAAATCGCTCCAGGGAAACTGTTTTGAGATAATCGAAGAAATGTATTAGGGCCAAGGAGGATTACTTTGAATGGGACTACATAGATTTGGAAAAATAAATTAAGAATTTCAAAATTATGAACATAACCAGAGGGGAAATGTTGGAGACACCGTAAAGTATACTGGGAGCGTCACAAATAAGACTTATTGTTTTTTGCTCAAAGTAGTATGTATGTATATGAACTAATTTCTAAATTTTTGAGTCTCTTCTTTTTATTGAGTCTTATCCTACCAAAGAGCTGCTCATTTGTTGGAACCGCCGCTATCGGACAAATATAGAATACAGCTGTCATACAAAGTGAACAAACAAATTGAAATCATTATAAGGAAAAGCTTTTAATTTGACAAAAACTGACCGATCAAAATCCAAACAAAGATTTTTGTTTTCTTCTACTTATGGTATAAAACACGCTTATATGAAGAACTCTTCTGAAAAGAAAACATAAATGAAGGTATTATAAAAGCTTGCAGGTATTATAGCTTCATTTATATTTTTTTCGCAAGAGTTGAAAGGCCGTAAAACTTTGAATTTGGAATTCATATTAATCTGATAATAAAAAAGTATGCAAATTCATTGAAAACTTAAAACTCGAATCTATCTGCGCATAATAGTGTTCTTCAAAAATTGATAAAAACGGTGAGTTAACACAGTGAGCAAAGCTTTTGAATGTCTGCATTGGTTTATTAATAACAATTGGTACTTCATTCTATGTCAACAAAAGCAGTTCGACTGCCGGTTAGCCTTCTTTGTTGTTATTTGCTGCTTCGCTATATTATTTTGCTTTCTTAGGTCTTTTGCTGAGTGCTGAGGACGCACCAATTCTTGGCATGAACTTCACCTCAAAATCCAAATCACAATTTTAAAACCATAAAAGAAAAGCAAAATAAAAAAATAAAGAAAAAAATTATAAAAAGAAAAATTAAAAACGAACAGAAGTAAGAGAGCGCGCCAACTGCAAAACAAGAGCGAAATAATTAATATACTTTTTAAAAAAAAGAAGATATAAGTTGGAAAAAGAACAAATAAAACATTGTTGAGGAAGAAAATCAACAGAAAACGCGTTGCAATGTGAACATGCAGAACTGACAGAAAACCATAAGATTTTTCGCAAATTAACGAAAAACATGAAAATTATTTTGCACTCAGTACTTTTAACACAAAATTTGCTGACACGCAGGCAATTGTTTGTTTTTATTTAATATTTACTGCATATATATGTATGTACGTATATATATAATATACGGTATACATAAGTACCTCTAAAATGCATGTTTATGCAAAAAAAAAAACAAAGAAATAAAAATGTCATGGGTCACACTTGCACACACATTACACACAATGCAAAAATTGTGGTCCACACGGCGGATGCGCGATCCACGGCAAAAACTCGGCAAAAATAATGCACATATACAAACATACGTTTTATGTTTGGCGTTTATAAAGTTAGATGATTTTGTTGCTGTTATAACACTTACACACACACACACATACATTACACATGCGAATGCGAACGCTCGGCACACTGGCGTTGAGCGAATGCGTCAAGTGCAAATGCGTCTGGTACTCACGTGAGTAAACTCATATTTGCACCGCGAGCGATTTCGGTCAAACTTGGAAGGCAGACATACAGACAGCACACACACACACACTCGCACATAGGTGGCTAAACGCAAGAAACACTACCACCATTGTGGGCCGTCTGACTGATAGCAAGCGCGACGACAGCAACGGCAGCGACGGCGCCGCGCTGCAGGTGAAAAGATGGAAGCGAATCGAATAGAAGACGCTTAGCGCCGATCGTACAGCAGTTAGTCTGTGGAAGTTATTCGAACCGTTAAGTGCTAACCAGCCGAAAACCCAGTGTAACGAGCAGGCGAGAGCAAACAGAAAAAACCCAATTAATCTGTATAAAAAGTGCTGAGCAGTGTTGCGGACAAAAGCTATTTCACTTAGCAACTTATCGAATAGCACCTGCTAAAACAAATAAAAAATAGTTGTAGTGGCGTAGGGTTTGGCGGTTAGTGTTGTGGTGCTGTGCGGTGTTCGGCGCGCTTTGCCAACTGATTTTTGCGAAATTTCGTGTTCAAAGGAACTGCCAGTGATTTGACAAAAGGTGCAGCTACGAAAATACATATACACACAAGCACATGAATGTGTGTAAAAGAATGAAACGTTAAAAAATTGTTTGAAAATTTGTTTGAGAACTGCAATTTACGGAATTTTAATTTTGAAAAGAAAAAACTTTTTTTTTTAATATATTAACTATTTCATCGTTTTTTGTTTCCACGTTTTAGAACGGGCTGCAGTATAAGCACAACGGATTGTTATTAGACAAAGCAGTAAATAAGGCAAGTGAAACATGTTTTCTTTTATAATGTAGATTATATAAAAATATTTTTAAAAATATGCAAAAACATGCGACTAAAAAAAATCAAGAATAAACGCTTTCTTCGGTTGCAGTGAAGCTATAAAATCTTTCTCAAGTACAAAAGAATCATACCAAGAACTTTGTAACCCAGTTGTAGGCTATAGTGCCGCGATCTGAACAATTTTACCTGAGATTGCACAGTTAACTAAAGAATTATCCCATGACAAAGTTCGTGCAGATATCTCTTCAAATGAAAAATTTTCCCTTACAAGCACTTCATTCCGATTGTTCAGTTTTAATGGCAGCTATATGCTATAGTGATCCGATATCAGCGATTCCGATAAATGGGCAGCTTCTTGGTGCGAAAAAGACAACAAAAACAGCTCCAAAAACCTTAATTAAAAATAATTTTAAAATTTCGAAACACAAATACCTAAGTTTATATAACAATTAAATTTTTTTTTAATTAATGAATATTAATTTATTTGTTTTAATTACAATTATTTTTGAATATACATACATACATTATTTCGTAATCCGAATTTTACAAATTTTAACTAAAGCGGTAAAGATATAATTTTATCAATTTTTAATTCTGATTTTGGAATTAAAAACTAATTTTTCTGATATTAAAAGTAATTTTACCTTAAAAATATTTTTTTTTTTAATTTTTTTATTAATTTTTTTGAACTCAAGCGGTAAAGAAATGATTTTTATCAATTTTTAAATCGGATTTAGATTAAAAAACTAATTTTTCTGATATTAAAATTAATTTAAAATTAAGAATTAATTTGTTGTATTTTCTTAATAAATTTTTTTTATGAATTTTTTTAATTCTTTCATTAATTCTTTTTTAATTAATTTTTTAAATTTTAATTTTAAATTTATTTTAATATAAGAAAAGATAGTTTTTAATTCCAAAATCAGATTTTAAAATTGGTACAAATTTTATGTTTAACGCTTTAGTTTAAGATTGGAAAATATAATAATTACTTTTTTAAATTTTTTATTCCGATTTTGCAATTAAAAGCTATATTGTTAAATATTTTGCATTGAATGATTAATTTTTTTTCTTAAATTGAAATTAAAAGTGTCCAAAATCTAATTGTGCTCAATTTATTTATTGTAATAAAGCAAAACAAGAAAGCCGATTTTCCCAATAATTTTTTAAAATGCAAATCATGCATATTTAATAAACAAAAAGATTTTTCAAATCCTTAAAAATAGCTCCATAATTTGTAATTTTAAGTAAGCAAATAATTATTCATATTCCTTTTTCTACTTATACACATGGTTCCATTCTTCCACATAATTATAAATTTTAATTTACTTTCTTATTTTTCATAAGGTGTAATTGAAATTTCGAGAAATTTAACACATTATTTTTTTTTTTAAAAACCCGCTATTTGGTGATATTGAGAGCGTCATGCCAAATAAAAAATATATCGACAATTTTGCTGCTCACCAATGGCTTATAATTATTGGTCTATGGCTGTAAAAGTTTTTTTAATAAAATACGTATATAATTTAAAAAAATAAAATGTCTGTATCAGATAACAATTGTACCCCTATCGCTCATATACCATATATTGCCAACATATACTCACCCACAGAAATAACCGCGCGCATCATTTCCCCGAATATTCTCCAAAAATAAAAACGAAAAAATTGCATACTTCCAACACAAGAAACAAGTAATAAATACTCACATACGAGTAAAAGGCATTACTCATACGATTTTGCAGCAACAACCAGGTGACCGAGTTGTCTTCATTTGCGCATCTTCAAAACCGCTATCTCGGACATTGCTAGTAATGGTTTCGCCAATTACGAATGCTGCCCTTAAGGCGTGGGCCAGCAGCCAACGAAACTGGTTGTCACATATACTTATATGTAAATGAAAGGTGTGTATGTGTATGTTTCATTCATAATTCGTTAAGAAAAAGTTGCTGCAAAAGAAAATACATATGTATGTATGTACATATATGAGGTAAGGGGAAAACCTTACAAAAAGCGAGATCCCAGCAAAAAAATTACAGAACTGGTCATTTTACGCCGATGCATGTGATCGACGCTCATAATAAAAGCGGCAAGCAGATGCAAAAAACTACAAATTACCGCAACTTTACAGATTTTTTGTGAAAATACCATTTTGAGCAAACAAAAAAAATGAAATACAAACGCAATGCAATGGGCGGGCGAGTGTTGGTAAAGGATGACAGATTTTGCCGCTCCAAAATTGCTCGCAACAGCAAAAGTCGCACTCATAATATTTCACGCTAACCCACATTCGTCGTCTCCCAAGCGAGCAGCCGCGCATTTATTACCGCAAGAGCAAGAGTATGTACATACATATTTGTTTGCATATATGTGTGTATGTATGTAAGCGCAAATGCGCAAATGGCACATGCGTGCGTGTGCTCGGCTTTTTTCGTAACAAAATCATTTCTTCTTTGGCTCTTTCGACCGGAGATGAAAGTGAAAACGAAACTGCTGACTGCTGACCGAGAAGTGCGCTGAAAAGGTTCACAAGCAATCAAAATAAACGCACCCATACTACCACACACAAGTCTGTGTGTATGTACGAATGTATGTATGTATATGCACATCATAAATCAACTATGAAATGGCGCAGCGGAAGGGGAGTAGATGCTGTTAATTCAGCTTCAGATAAAAACATGATAACTATTAAATACACAAGTTAACAAAAGCAACTACAACAATGCACCTACAAATAGCACTTATTTACATTTATATAAGTATGTATGTGCGCCCAAAACATGGTATCTTGTGATTTCTTTCTTGGTGAGCGTCAACGACCAAGCAACCGGTCGCAGTGCCCTTCACCAGCACTTGTGACTGCGCAACTCTGCTCCAGCTCAGCTCACATTGCTTAGCGCCGATTTTAACGTTTGTTTACCTATTTTTTTCTTTGTTCAATTGCTCTTATCTTTTGGCCAAATTGATCAGTGCAATAAAGTTAATAGCCACAAAGCAAGCATTGCTAACAAATATTTGCTGAGTTTGGTCGTGCGGAAATCGATTGAACTTGTCGGAAGAGCGAGGTTTTTAAGGCCGGATTTTGAAGAGTGTGCTTTTATCATATGAAAAATAAATGTGGGGTTAAATAACTTGTTTTGGTAAGAGTTTGTATGTATTTGATTCAACAAGCATAAAAGCCAGAACTGAAGTATTTTGTATTAAAAAAATTTTATTAATTAAATTTTCCTGAAACAAAGTATGAACTTTGAGTATGTAAGAGAATATAAATAGAAAATATAATAAAAAAAGTTTAAAAAAAACTTTCACAGTTGCATTTTTTATAACATAAAAGAGTATAAAAAATTCTTAATTTTAATCGGGCAGTTTGTATGACAGCTATATGCTATATTAGTCCGATACAAACAATTTCTTCGGAAATTGCACTGATGACTTTAACAATAATCCATACCAAATTTGGTGAAGAATTTTTGTCAAATAAAAAAGATTTCCATAGAATAACTGGACCTTGATCGGTTAAACAATTTCTTCGGAGAATGCAGCATTGCCCTAGGCTTTAATTTATGCTGAATAACGTCACTATATCTTGCGAAATTAAGAAATTTATTAATCGCCAAAGCTATCAAAAACTTGTTAAGACTTCTAATAGGTTTCGGGTTTCTCCAAAAATATGACTGCCAAGATGGTCTTAAAATATGGAGAATGGAAGAGAAAGCGCTTGCATGTTTTTAACTCACCTTCCTCCATACAATTTAAACAATTTGCGTCTGATAAGATATTCAGCCTCACCGCTTGGCTGCCTATTGGACATTATTTAGTAATAACATTTACGTTTGTGACAAAAATAGACTTTTTGAGAGCAAAAAATTCAGGGGATCGGCTACGACCCACACTAGGCCAGAGGAGTCTCGCAGCTGCCAAGAAGCTGCTCATCGACCAACGCCTGTTAAGCTCACAAGGGGTTCCAAAACTCCTATGCTATAACACAAGAGGACAAACACATGCCCACACCGATCTAAGTGGGACAAGGGTGCCACTTCTTGTGAGGTCATCTCGCCCTTTCAGCCTTTATTTAATAATTTTTTGAAGAAAATTTACTCTTCAAAATCTATGTCCTCCTCCTCAAGGTAATTCCTTTTGGACCCAATACACTCATGCCAACGTTTTTTTCCAATCCAATTCAAGTTTAATGTCCTCAATTGAGTCAAAACAGTTTCCCCGGAGCGGTCGTTTGAGTTGTCGGCCCATAACTCCAGTCTCTTTTAACAAATAGCTTCGCGCAAACGACGCATAACAGTCAAATAGTATTCTTGGTTGGCATTTTAGGCAGTCGGGCGACGTTTGGATTGCACAACACCTCGATAATCGAAGAAAACTGTCAACATAACCTGGATTTGTGACCTGCTTTGACTTGGTTTTTGTCTTCTGATCACTTTGCCAAGATATTCGGCCGATCGATCGTCTGTTTCTGGGTCATAAGCACAGATCTAAGCCAGTAATAAAACGTTTCACGACATCTTGGTAGTCGTAAAGTATTGTTACTCAGACGGTAAACGCGATGTATCGAGTGATTTTGAAACCAATCGTGCTTTCACTTTTCTTAGGCCCAAATGTTCTTTCAAAATGGTTTTCACTGATCCTTCTGATATGCCAACGATGTCAGTTAGATCTCTGACTGTTAATTGTCGATTCTCAAACACCAATTCCTTTATTTTACTGAGGAATTGGTCATCAGTCGATGTTGATGGTAGTTCAGGGCGTGGTTCATCGTCAACGCGTTCTCGCACCTCTTTGATTTATTTATACCAATAAAAACACTTGCTCGCAAGAAACAATTATCACCGAAGGCCTTTTCCAACATTCTGACATTTAAGTTCCATTAATTTTGATTCCGCACACAAAATTTAATGGAACTTTTTTGCTTATATATGTATAGGAATTTCAATGATTATTTCGGTGTGACATTTGGTGTGGATATTGTTGACAATCATTCCAACCTAGAAAATTTAAATTAAAAAGTCTTACTATATTTTAGTAGTATAATTGGTTTTCAAATATTTATGGCTCCAAATTTTTTATTTTATGGCTTTTATATAACCCCTATTTTAGCTGAAATACCTAAAAATTCTGAATTATTCAAAAGTTGCCTATGAATATAAATATAATATTATTATGTATTATTTTAATGAAAAACTTGATTCCCCAGTTGACTTAGGTCAGCAAATATAAAAACTTGCATTTCAATGTTTATATTGTATATAAATGACTAAACAGCTTTTGAGCGTGTTTGTGCATTTATAAGGGTTTATGTACTTAGTATTACTGAAATATTATTATATTTTACAAAAACGGCCCTTGCCCACACCACACTATCAACCACATAGCGGGTGATTAATATAACAATCTGCTCATCGAATTCCACACTCTTAGTCTTATTGTTGCTCTTTTCTATTCTTATTTTCTGTTTGCATAAAATATTATGAAAGTTAAAAGAAACTCCTAAGTCACCAGATAACTTCGAAATGCCACCGGGCAACAATTAACAGCCGCAGCAGCAGTCACAAAAGCAGAAGCCGCAGCAGCAGCAACTAAAATAAACAATATGCAATGATTTTTATTCATGCCATAAGCAACAATTGCCATTGATTCGGCGCGTACGTGAGCTTTAACTTCAAAGTGACGATCGCAATTGCAACATTTGTGTTTGCAGTTCATTTCGCAGTTAGTTGGCCGCTTAGAATGATCTGCCGCGTAGAGGACGGTAATGCGCTGCATACTTGAACGAAGTGCGAATTGGTTGGTCTCAATACTCACCAATGATAATCGCGCTAATCAATTGGTATGACAAGCGATAAAAGCATCTCTTTGAAATATGCAAATATTTAATCAAATCAAATTGAAAACATGTTTACTCTAACAATTCCGTGTTATTGATGTGAAGGTCTTTTAATGTCTGTGCCATTAGAATATTGGTTAATGGAGAGCAAAACTGAAGTATGAGTATCGAATATACTTTAGTTATTATGCAATCCTTTCGGTTATTATGCTTACATTTTGGAGCTGCTGCCGTTTTATCTTCTCCTACAACCATGATTTGCATGCCGCGCCGCAATGTATGCTACAATTAGCTCGGTCAAACCGTTTGTGCAACCGATTGCTTAACTGAAATGCGCGTCTTATCTACAAAGTCGAAATAATTTCTGTGCCGTTGCTTTTAAATTGAAATATTCTACAGTGAAAATAATAGAAATAACAACGGGAGCGTTTCCTACATACTATAAACCAACAATAAATAAATAATAATTTTAATTACACTCAAATTTGCTTCCGAAAAATAAAATAAAATTAGCAATGAATTTGTAGACTAATTGGCGCTTGCCTTCACTTCAGTGCAATTATATGCTGCTAAGACACTTACATACATACAAACGTGCTGCCTACTTTAATTATAACGAATTTTCACAACTTCGTCTCCGTTGTTGCATGAATTATTTACGACAATTGTTGCTAGTTAGCGACGAACACACTCCAAACGCCGGCAATGATCAGCCGAGTAACCCTGAGTTCAGCTACCATAATTTTTGGAAAATTCAACTAATAAAATGCTGAAAATATCACAAATTATACAACACTAATATAGGCAAACAGCACAAATATGTTTGTTTGTATGGGAGTAAGTGATCACCAATTCGCTTTGATCCCAACGAAACTCAACAAATTCAATGCCAGCGCGTCAAAATCTTGATGCTCACTGCTGCGCAGCGACAGCATTGAAAAATCATCACCGAAACCGTAATGCACGGCGCGTGCAACAACAACTAACGCCGCAGTAATGACTGGACAAACAACGTCGAAGCGGTGAATGTGGAGAACTTGTCAAGTGTTGGAGGTTTTTGCAGAAACTGCTGTGAGCAAATGAGTTAATATTGTTGTTGTTTTTGTTATTGTTGTGAAGGATGATTCTGCGTTTAATGAGGTAGCTTATGCAAATCACTTGCGTTGTCTCTATTGATGAGTTGTAAGATAGTTCTTCTTGGCTTTCACATCAGACTGAGTTCTGAAGTCTTCGCGCTATTTAGAAGAAGCAGCAGGCATATCAAACTACCTTCGAAGTTTCCTGCATGTAGTAGGAAACACATACATTTATAGAGCGTTAATTATTCAGCAAAATAATTTTATGGCTTGAATTTAGAAATGTAAATTACTTTAATGAGGGCCTGTTATGTGTATCGAAGATACATATTTTAGTTTTTGAAGCATGCTTATAGAATGTCGATTGTAAAACATTTGCGAAAGAAAGTGAAAAAGATTTTTTATTAAAAAAACACTCGCTAAAAATAAGTATCAGTCTTTATATATACACCGCCTGCCTGGCTGCCTCGAAACCGGTTTTCGATCAATAGTCTCTTAGGAAAAGTTGTTCGGAATATTCCGTAGATACGCGTATGGGGGAAACGCGATTTTTTTGAAATAAATTAAAAAATTTGCCAAAATAAAAACGAGATTGGCACACATCTCACCAACAGTTCGGATAAAGTCAATGCTAGTGCGACGCAGTGACATGAATGGAGCAAATAGCAATGAAAAATTATCACCTCATTGTGCATGCCATATGTGCGTATGTATGTTTTTTTTTTTGATTTTGGAGGGGGAATCTTCGAAAGATACCGTCATTTTTCCGGACGGTATGCACGATTCGTATTGGCCGCTAATGCAGAGACCAATACGCCTACGTACTAAACCCTTAACTCCATTGTCTTCGCTTGTTTATTTGCCCCACGGAACTGCCGTTAAGCATTACATCGTGGGGCCAAGCTTAGCCATTCGGCTCGTCAGTCACGTCATTCAGACCTACTCCTCATTCATCCTTCTGATTTCACTGCGTTGCCACTCTTTCATTCTTAGTTCTTTCAGAACAGCACACCACGCTCTCACACTATCCCACACTTGTTTTGACTCAGTCATAAACCGCACTATATTATCCGGTGTCACTTGTTCCGTTGTCAGTTTCTGCAGATCGGCTCTCTCCTTTTCATACCGTCGGCAGAAAAGAAGATGTGCAGCGCGTTTTCTCCGCTTCTGTCGCAGAAGGAACAATTCGTCCCGTCGTCGTGTCCATATTTATAGAGATCTCTCTAAAACATCCATGTCCCGTCAAAAACTGTGTCAGGTAAAAATCTGTTTCTCCGTGTTTCCTTTCTACCCATGCTTGTACATTTCTAATTAGAGTGTGGGTCCATCTGCCCGTCTGTAGCTGCATCCCACCGACCTTGCCACTCATTGAGGCTTGTTTGCCTCTCTTCCTTCCGCTCTTCAGCTGTTAGTCGCCTGTCCAGACTTGTAGACCCGTCATATACTCTTTGGAGTTCCATGGCCGATATCTCTGGTGGCATGATGCCTGATAAAACCCCAACCACTTCGTGGGGTACCGTACGAAGTGCACACGTGACCCTTATGGCATTGAGCCGCATTGAAAATTTCGCTTTCTTAGCATACGTCTTTTTCTGTAGTGCTCGTCCTCATATGGGCGCCGCGTACATCAGAATAGATTGGCTCACTTTGGCCAATAGCGCTCGCCTATTTTGGCTTGGTCCACCGATGTTGGCCATTATTCTTGATAGGGCGGCCGTTACACGTGCTGCTTTCTCACATACCTTCTCGATGTGCGTCTTGTAGCTAAGTCTATTGTCAATAAGCACTCCTAGGTACTTTAGTGCCTTCTGGGTCATTATACTGTTGCCGTCAATATTTAATTTTACGTCTTCGAGCTTTTTCCTGCTTGTGATCAGGACAGCTTCCGTTTTTTGCTCAGCGAGTTGAAGTTTTGTTGCCGTGAGCCACTCTTTAATATTTAACGCCGCTTGATTGCAGAGGTACTCAAGTTGTCCCAGTTCTTTTGCTACTACTGTTATTGCAATATCATCCGCGTACCCGATTATCTGTCCCTGCTTCGGGAGAGTGAGATGCAGCATCTCGTCGTACAATACGTTCCACAACAATGGGCTACGCACGGAACCTTGTGGAACTCCACCCGTTACCCTATATGTTTTTTGTCCATCATCCGTGTCGTACAGTAACAACCGGTCAGACAAGTAGCTGGATATGATCCTAACCATGTAAGCCGGTGTTTTGTTTCGTTCTAGTGCACTTATAATATGCGGCCAGTATGCCGAGTTGAACGCGTTTTTAACGTCAAACGTGACTACTGCGCAGTATTCCTTAGTACCATACAGCCATCTTTTACCCTCTATTGCCTTGTTAGCTATGTCAGTAAGCTTTTTAATCGCATCAGTGGTGGATCTCTGTTTGCGGAATCCATATTGGTTGTCAGACAGACCTTTTTCTCCTTCCTTTTCTAGATGCAGCTCTAATCGTGCGCAGATTATCCGCTCTAGTATCTTGCCGGTCGTATCCAGCATACAGAGCGGTCGATATGAATTAGGCTCTCCTGCTGGTTTATTTGGCTTTTGCAACAAGACCAGTCTTTGCTTTTTCCAGATTTTCGGGAAGACACCTTTTTGTAAGCACCGCGTAAACAATTCAGCAAAGGGTTTCGCATTGTGCTTAATAGCAGTCTTCAAAGCCTTATTTGGGATACCATCCACACCTGGTGCCTTAGCATTTCCAAATCTCTCTGCCGTGCGTATGTATGTATGTATGTACATATATGTGTGTGCATGCGCTATCAATTTCTTGCTAATGGCTCAACAAACAGCTTCAGAAGTGAGCAGTAAATGTGAGGAGTTGCCTTTATGCAATTAATTTCTAAGACTGGCTTGATTTATGTTAATTTATGATAAAATATTTCTGTTTTTTGAGAATTAAATAAAAAAAAATATTTCAATATGTTTTTATTTTTTTTTTTACTTTTTTTTACTTCAATATTTCTATTCTACTTAGTCAGACTTCTCTAATACACTGAAATTCTGCTGGTTCCGTATTATAATATGTTATATTTTGTATACAAAAATATCTCCAGACTTTCAAAATTGACTTTTCCATATGAAACCAGAAAACTACCGCTAGTTAATTTTGTTTTGTCTCCTGCACCGCCTGCTTAGCTTGCGTTGTATCAATTAATCATAAATATTATGATTTCTAGCTGATGGCCGACTAACAAGTTTTTGTTATTTTGAGTTATGTCGTTAGGATTAAAAACGATTTTTTGTGCATTGTTCGAAGTAGTGTTACTTTGCTTGAAAATGTTATAAGCATTTGTGAGGGCAATGTGAATATTTTTGAAAGCTAAATAAATTTTAATACAAAGTGTACGAGAATTACAAAAAAGTGTGAAATTTTAATAAAAACTTTACGAGAAAAAAGTGTGAGAAAAATATGAATATATTTTAATATTCATGAAAAGAAACAAAAAACGTCAACTTCGGCTGCAGCGAAGTTATAATATGCTTCACTGTTGGGTTTCTTATAACATCTCTATCTTGATTTTGATTGGTCGGGTTGTATTGCAGCTATATGCTATAGCAATCCAATCTTAACAATATATTTGAATATAGTAGTGCTTTCTTAGATAGTCATCTATGCCAAATTCCATGAAGATATCTTGTCAAATAAAAAAGATTTCCATACAAAAACTTGATTTTGATCGGTCAGTTTGTATGGCAGCTATATGCTATAGTGAATTGATCTGAACCACTTCTTCTCAGATTGCACTATTGTCTTCGAAAACAACCCATATTAAATTTGGTGAAGAGTACTTGTCTAATAAAAAAGTTCTCCATACAAAAACTTGATTTTGATCTGTTAGCTTGTATGGCAGCTATATGCTATAGTAGTCCGTTATTAACAATTCTAAGATATTTGTAGCTTTTTATAGAGAAAAGAATGTGTGCAAAATTTCAAACCGATAACTCAAAAATTCTATAACAAAAGCAATTGACAAAAATAATTATTTCAAGTTTGTGTCTTAAGTCTTTAGTGCGACAGCAGAGCGTAAGTGCAAGCTTGTGCCGTAGAAGCTACCTTAAAGTGAGAAAGTTGAAAAGTAACTACAACAACAATTAATTAAACTGTTAATATGATGATTGACAAATGTTTCTAGTCATGGCATTGGGAGACTAATCGTTCGCGTCAGCAGCTTTGAAGGTAGCAATTGCTTGTAAAAATAACCATTTTAAATGTAAAAAATCCCTGATGACAATTGAAAAGCAACGCTTAGCGTGTATTTCAGTGTAGATTATGCAAATAGTTATATTAAATCATAAAAGTTCGCTTTGTTGGCGAAATTAACACCAGCCGAAGCTATGACTAAGCGTAGTTATTAACTTTAGTAAAGTTAAAATTGCATTTTTGAGCAACACTTATAGTAAAATGTATTAAAAATTGTCTAACTAAAACTCGAGCTAGCACTCTAGCTCTTTTCTAAACATCAAAAGTTATTTTTTTATGCAGCGCTAACTATTATTGAATTGATAAAAGAATTTCAATGAAAAACCGCATAGAACTTGTTTTGGTGAAAATGCATATTAATACAGCAAACATTTCCTTGAAGCTAAAAATAAGCTCAGCATGTCTGCTAGCAACGCGGTTATCATTAACTATTGAATATTAAGCTGATAGGCATTGAGGTGGCGCTATCAAGATCAATGCCTCGCTTACTTCTTGTGCGACGCATTCGGCATATTGCGCTGCAGCTCGAATGGCGCTGAAGGTCAACTGGTCAGCTGATTGCCTTAGTTATGCTACATGCATGAGCGCCCATACCGACAGTGCCGCCGCACCAAATTCGCTATCAAAACCAGCGTGTGAGCAGTTAAGCCTAATTATTAAGGCATAAGGTAGGCTGCTATTTGTCGACACACACACACATATAAGTACAAGTCTTGTATCACAACAGCTGTTATCACAATGGAAGTCAGTCAACAACAAAAAAAAAAAATAAACTAAAGAAGAAAGAAATTTCTGGCGCATACGAAAGAGCGAAAAATCCTGGCAATCAATAACCAAAAGTAGTGCCGACAACAACAACAAAATAGGAACGCTTAAAGCACTCAATCGGTTCAAATTCCACAATCAAAATTTATGCTACTGCGCTGCTTGCCACAGACGCAATCGACGCTGCAACACGCGCCAGTTTCAACAGACAGCCCGTCAATCAGTCCAGCAGTTGGTCTAACAGTCAGCGAGGAAACAGAAAGGAACAGCAGTACCGCGGTTGCGTGACCACCCAACGCTTACCAAAAGTGCAGCAAACAAACAAACAAATTACCAAACTGACAGTGTTGCACTTCATTAACCTTTTTGTTGTTGTAAATACCAATAACGCGTGGGTGAGTAGTTTCCGAACAAAAAAACGCACAAGCATACCTACCATACATATGGAAGCGACAAGCGCGTTCGCTGGGTAACGGTAACGTAGACATTGCGAATTTTCGGCGCTACCGTTATATAAGAAATCAACAGCAATAAAAACAAAAATATGCTTTAGAGCGTTTGCAGTTGCAACAGTAACTATTGATACAATAGCAACAACAGCAAAAGCAGCAACATGGCAACAGCTTGTTTGCAATTAAAATAACAATAACAACAATGTGTGCGGTAGCGAACGATAACGCACTTATGATATCGGGCACTTGGTTTGCAACCCAATTTTCGAATTGGCAACTTGTTTCGCAGCTTTTGCAATATCATAAACAGGCATGACTTGCTCCAGTAAAAAAATGATACCACTAACACCAATAGCGTCTGTGGTTAATTTTAGGCGGGTATGTCAACATAAACGCACCGGTACACAGGACGCAGAAATAAGCTAAGTTAACCCAGCGAGCGTTGGTCCACCCGGCACTGGTAAAGGCAAAGCAAGGCCTTAGCGAACTGACAAAGAGAGAGTGACCTCGAGGGTATACCCGTTCCTGACTATTTTGTTATGTCAACAGCAGCAACAACATTTTTAAATTCTCAGTCAGCAGCAGTACTGGAAGATGGTGATAGCATGTTGCAAAGACAGATTCTTTCTAGATGAAATCGATTACGGAAACAGACTTTTAAGGGGAAGAGACTTTTAGAACATTTTTATTGAATACAGCGTTGTGAACGTTGTGAACGGTGGAATCACTTGGATACATTTTTTTTATAGTAGGGGGAAGCATCGAAAGCTTTAATTCGCTAAGCCTAACCAATTTCCAAATCAAGATTTTCCCACAGCACCATCGGTAAGTATTACTTTGTGAGATCTATTTTGTAGACTGACGGACGCCTAATCTGTTGAAAAAGTGTCAGTTTTTTCATTATGAATGGTGACTAACAGCTTTCCATTTCTCAGTCGATTGACATATGAGTGTCGTTAAAATATCGACCGTAAAACTACCACCGAGTGTGATTTTTCGTTTTTCCCTTGTATTTGAAAGCCGAGGGCAATAAAATAATACATATTCAGAGTCTTCTATGTACTCTTTACTCGTCGGATAACTCGGACTAATGTCATTGTAGAATCTGTTAAGATAGCTTCTAAAGCACCCATGTCGTCTGTCTATACACAAGTGGATGTCCGGTATAAATCTGTGGGTCCAGCGTCATTTGGACGAGGAATTCTACCGCTGCTGCCACATTTTGGTGCTCTTGTTCCTCTCCTCTGTCTCTAGGCACTCGTAGCTGATATAATCGCTCGAGTTCATCTTCTTGGATATCAATGGGCGGCATACTGGCTAATACTTCAGCAGCGTCGGTTGATATAGTCCGGAAAGCCCTTATTACTCAAATTTCAGAAAGCCTATGCACTGGAGCTGCACACAATATTTCGGAACTCATTGATTTTGCTATCAAACATCGTTAGCTGTAACGCATGCAGCCTCTATTGTCCATCATTGTCGATAGAGCATTACAAATTTTGTTTGCTTAACCGGAAGTATACGGCAGATGTTCTTTAAATTTTACTTTTAATTTTTTAATCCAATATTACTTCTAGTTACTTAAGCTGCGGCTATGAAGTAACGTCGCACGGACCTATGGTAAGCTTAATTCGTTCTTCGACCTTCTTGTTGCTTATGAATAACACTTCTGTTTTGTGCTCCGCCTGTTCCAAACTCACTGGTCGACTAATTGTTTAGCCACCGTTACCACCATGAAATCGTTCGCATATGCTATAAGTTTCACATTTCACGTGTTAGTTGTTGCCTTCATAGCATCCCTCATACATGAGGTTCCATAATAGGGGCCTAATACTGAGCCTTGGCTCGTTGATTCTTTTTTAAGACTGATTGAATTAATGCGGTAACCACGGCGTTCTATGATAGCAAAGTTCCCCACAAATGCGCAGGAACAAGAAAGCAATTAATGATAATCCGGTCAAAGCAGAAGTTGTGGGAAATCAGCATAACTGAGTTGCAGTTAATCCGAAGAAAACCTTCCAAAAACATAAACATAACATAAACGAAGCGATGATGTGCCTTACAGCGGCATCATAAGAACTGCCAAAAACGATGATACACTGCAGAAATTTACAAAAAAATTGCCAAAAATTAGAAACAAAGTCAAAATCCTGCTAAAGCTAAGAGAGGCATAAACGAAGAGCATATATTTTAAAAACTCATCCTTCACAAACGGCCACACAAAGCAACAAAACAGAACTGCGTAAAATATTAAAAATTTTCCAAACTTAATAAAAAAAACACTTGCTCTTACTTCCGCTGCACTGAACAATTGTGTACGCTGTGAACTTTTGGCATATCGATTGGATAATCAATTGAAACTTACCGAGTGTATTAACATGGCCAATATGATTAGAGTGGTAATAACAACAAATAAGCCCAAAAATTCGGCTTAACTTGAAACGAAGCAACACGACATATCATAACAGTAGTAGACATTCGTTGAGAGCGAAGAAAATTCGAAAAGTGAACACCGAAAGCAAGTACAATAACAAAACAAACTCAGCAGTAGACAACAAAACAGCAGCGGCGACCAACTGCAAGCATTCATTTCCTACAACAGTTAACCTTCAAAATTTAAACAACAACAATAGTCATTGCCGTCTTCAGCTTGTTCGCCGCCCCTTCCAAACGGCAGCGGAATTCGTAGTAGACTTGATCAATATTCCGCGCAGCACTGCGCCGACGCTCATGCCTCCACACAGAGTTACTTAAGATTGCTGAATATGAAATATACATATATATATATGCTACACACTCACACACAAATAGATAAGGGTGTATGTATGGTCACATACTAGTATTTAATAACAAGATGCGCGCATGCGCAATGAAAATGTCATTTGATCAACGTCTCTTTGGGGGCTCAAATGCGCACGTGCTTAAGCTTCCCGCCAAAAATGTGCTTTTATTGGACTTAAACTGAGCGCTGGGTAGCGATACATACAGATTTGAAAATTTACATATTCTATGTTACAGGTTTGGGAGTATTACAAGTATGCTAAAGAGCGCAAAATGCCAAGAAATGTGCCGCGTCACGTTTGTGCTTATAGTTTGTATAAGTTAAGCTCTGTTTTGGGTTTGTAATTGGTCCATCTAGTAATCGATGATTTTTAATTTATGCATAGATTGTAATGAAATCGCTTTGCTTTGTTTTTTACAACTTTAATTCTAGGCAAAAATGTGACAAAGTTTAAAAATAAATCGAAAAACACGTTTTGGACAAGTTTATTTGATTTAAATTTCAGATAAAGTTAGTAAAAAGTTTTCATTATACGTTTCTGCTTCATTATGCATGATCATTAGTTCGCACAGTATAAGCATATATATTTAGATAAAGTTTATAAGGTTTAAAAAAAATTCATAATGCTATTCAGCCAAGTAAAGTTTTTATTCATGAGTCCATCATTGACATAATCGTAAGTAAGAATATGTACATACGTGTAGAACTTTATTTACTAAATGATGAAAATCATAAAAATTAAGATTTTGAAAAAATTTCAATGTTAATTATTTAAAATTTAAACACGGTATTTTGGGGAATATAAATTTTAATTTTTCCTCTAAAAACTCTTGATATAGAATACTTATTTTGTTATTTTATATACCCTGAACGGGGTATTTTAATTTTGTCATGTCATGAAGTTTGTAAACCCAGATGGAATTGTCGGAGACCTTATAAAGTATTTACATTAGGGCGGGTCAAAAACGCGATTTTGATTTCGCTTCGTATAAATTCTAAGACACTTCAGAGGAAGACTCTCCAAGTATGAGCTCTTAATTGTAACGCGAAGTCCACCTAACGGTTTTCTATTTTTTCTTATTATCATTCAAAATACATTCAAAACTCGCTTTCAACTGCTTTAAAAAAAGTTTTGAAAAGACCCATCAACTTTTAAAAAATTAAATGCTCTAGAAAAAAAGGTCAAAATCGATTTTTTGAAAATCTAACCGTTTAAAATATATTAACGGTTAAAATTTGATTGTTTTGAAGAAAACATTTGTTTTTTTTTACTTTTATAATCAATAACTTAGAGGGTAGGGTTATTTTGATGGGGTCTATGTGCATTGATTAGCTCCAAAGCCTTTACGCGAATTGTTATTTTAGGGCTGTCCACTTTAACAGCAAATTAAAGCACTATGAGCAAAAAATAGTAAGACATTGTTCACAATTTAAAACATCTTAATTTATTCTTCAAAATCTATGTCAACCCCTCAAAGTCATCCTCCTATCTTCGATACACTTGTTTTACACTTGTTTTTTCTGATCCTCGAAAGAGTTGTTAAAGTCAATTTCCGGAATAATCTTCAATGCGCATAGCGATTCACGTTTACTGTGTTCAATTGACTCAAAATGGTTTCCCCGGAAAGATCATTTGAGTTAGAAGAAAAGCCAGAAGTCACAAGTAACTAAATCAGGTGAAATATTGATTGAGCGAAAAATTCGAAGAATCATTACAGTATGTGAGGGTGCATTATGGTGGTGCAAAAACCAAGAGTTTTCGGCCCGTAATTCCGCTCTCTTTCTTCGAATAGCTTCGTCCAAACGACGCATAACACTGCATTAGTATTCTTTGTTGACAGTTTTCCCGGTCGAAAGAAATTCGGAGTGCACCAATTTCGATAATCGAAGAAAACTGTCAACATAACCTTGATTTTGACTTCTTTCGACTGTTTTTTTTCGGCTTCGGCTCACCTTTGTCACGATATTCGGCCGATTGATCGTCTGTCTCGTCGTAAACATAGATCCAAGACTCATCGCCAGTAATAATACGTTTTATGACATTCTGATAGTCGGAAAGCATTGTTGCACAGACGTTAACCAGACACTATTTTTCGAAAAAATTGAGAGATTTCGTAACCTCTGGTGCTTTTACTTTTCTTAGGCCCAAATGATCTTTCAAAATGATTGTCACTGATCTTTCCGATATTCCAACGACGCCAGTAAGATCTCTGACGCAATTCTCAAGCACCAATTCCTTAATTTTATCGGCGTGTTGATCATCAATTGATGTCTTGGATGAGATTCCTGGTCAATGCATTCTCAAACAATTGAGAAAAGTGTATACAAATATATAAATAATATTTAAATATTATTTTGCTATAAATAAACCATGAAATTCTCTCTCATTAACATTATCAAATGTGTAATATGTACTTATTCATATCTGGCATATTGAGATTTATTGAATTGGAAACCTTCTCACACCTTCTTTGCATACATTTGTGCGCATTGAGCGGGTTTTTCTGTCAAAATGTTAATATGAATGTATGTACATATTTAAATACTACAATTATAGAGAACAATTATAGATTCATACACCCGTTCATATATATATATATATATATATATATCACATGTCTTACTCATTGTTGCTATGCATCAAATGATTGTCAAAATATTATTATGCGACGAGAGTGCGTTAAATTTTGCATAATGAGCCGGCTGTCAATTGAAGTATTAAAAATTGAGCATAAAATAATTGAGAGAAACCCCTTTGGGAATATCGCATTGGCTGTCAAAAATAATGTGATGTTTTCATAGAATTTTTTGTGCTTTGGATTAACATTATGGCACATACCTTATGGTCTATGGAAAAATTTGCGGGAATAGTTCGTGTGAAAAATATTTACTTGCTTAAATTATTTCGATAATTAGCACCAAATCAGCTTATACACATTATTAATTTTTTTATTATTCCAAGTTAGCTCGGAAATGTTGTGGGTTAGGAAAAGGTGTTTTGGAAAATTAAAAACCCCAAAAGGGATCATAGAAAATATTATAAAATAAACATGCATCACTTCTTATGGTTCTCATAAATGAAAGTCCCAACTAGTAAACATTCTCACAGGGTATCTAAAAACTTACAACAAATGTACATATATTTTAGCCACTTAAATATGTAACGGCGTATAAAAATTCTAAATAAAAAGTGAGTTGAAATCAAAGTGGCATGTGAGGCAGCGCCGACCAAAGATGGCAACACCACCTTCTAAAAAATCGCATTTATACAAGGAAAACGATAATTCTTTTTAGAAGTAAAACGCACGATGACGCTCACGACAGAACTATTGAATAGAATTTTTAAATTAAAAGGATCACAACAACTACATACACATGCATATGCGTAGGTAAGAAAATATGCGAGTGAGTGAACGTGCCGCGAATTGATTTCACCAAAATCGTGTTGCTGAAATTAAAAAAAAAATAAAAATATTTTAGACGTTGCGGAAATGCGAGGTGCGCAGAAAATTACATACGTATGTATTAGCAGATATACTTAGTATATACATACATATATGCACATATGTATATAGTTATGTCGCCGCACTTTTATAGTATTTTGTACTTTGGAATTCCATTTAAAGACGCATGTCAGTCGCCTACAAACACACGCACCAATATTTTGGAATTTTTCAAAAAGCTGTTGTTGTAATTTAGACAGCATTCATATTGATCATTGCTGCTTTGTTGAAATCTCAAAAACTTCCCTATGATTTAGCGCTCACACAAAATTGATTTGCTCCTAATTTTTTGTTTTTTTTCTATTTTTGTCGCTCTGTTGTATTCACCGAACAATAGGTCACTTTAAAATAATCGTTGAAAACCTCAGTTTATAGCCTGCTGTTGCTTTGTTATTTTAATCTTGTGTATGTTAGTGTGTTTGATTTTTGAATTAAACTAAAAAAAAATTGTAAATCTTGTATTTGTAATCAATGAGGAACTAAATTATATATAAATGCATTTATTTTTTCTTTTTTATGGAAATGTGTCTCTGATTTAAATAAATATTCGAAAAAATAACAAAGGCATATACCATAAATACTTCCGATTAATTTAAATATGAATGTGGAAAAAAATGTTAACTGTAAAAACAACATGGAAAACACATACAAATTTCACATTTCTTTGAGTAAAAGCTATGCGATTTTTTCGTTTTTATTATTCTCCTTTTTTATCTTATATTCTCCAATTTTTTCGTTTTTATTACTCGCCTATTGCCGTTGAACTTTTAGCTGTGCGCTTGTGAACACTTTTTATTACAAAAGCTTAGTTTACGGTGTCAGTTTTAAAGCGTTTTTATTACGAATTCATAAAATGAAGTGCTGAGCAGTGAGCAGCTAACTACATACTTGCTGCTATAATTATTAATTATTAAGTGAGTAAAGTGCTTTTGAAGTGCTGAATATTACAGCGCTGAAGTGCTTTTATTGCTGTAATTAGTTACAGTTGTAACTTTGTACGGTACAATTAGCGGTTCATTCATTAAAAAACACATAATTAAACGTACAGCTCAATAAATAAGTTGTTAACACTGCAGCTGAGGGTGGCCTTTGACTTTTTTTCAACACTGCGATAGTAAAAACAATAATTGGACTGCAATTAGTCAGAACAAATCACAGTTTAACACTTCAGCTTTTGATAATTAACTAGCGGAATTTGGTTATTTATTTTCAAGAATTTTAAGAGCACACCTATTCCCTAAAAAAATGTAATTTTTGGGGGCTTAAAAAAAGCTACTTGCGTCAAATGTTTTAAAATTTTTATATTCAGACATATTGAGCGGCTACACTTCGGAAGGCTGTAACTCAAAAACTAAACGACCGAATTAGTTCTCAGTTTTTGAGATATCGATCTCAAATTTTGCAGACGTCCTTTTCTACCAAGAAGCTCCTCATTTGCCTAAACGGCCGATATAGCTTCGATACAAACTGACCGATTCAAGTTCTTCTAATAAATCTTTTGCATTTGTGAAGAATATTATAGCTTCGTTGCCACAGAATTAACGCTTTTTCTTGTTTTTATAAATATACTAATGGATCCGGCCACGTCTCGCTGTTGTATACCACATATACTATTATTCTCATAGAAACTATTCAATACCGTAGAAAATTAATTTAAGAATAAAGGCGAAAACTCATGTGTCAATAAAAGAATCCAGCTGATTGTACTTGAGGTTTAATTTAGAAAATGTCAATTAAAAAAAAAATAACGAATTTAAGGCTGTTTTCTAAGTTAGGTTAACAGCATCTGTCAGTTCTAATTAAAAAAACGTTCTTTACCAAAGGAGGGAACCATGGTTAAGTTTACCAGAACTTAACTGACAAATGGCTGCTAACCAAACAATAAGAAAATGGCACTTAATATTTGACATTTTACTGAAAATTATAATTACAGTTGCACTTTCCTAATTTGAATCACCATAACGCACAAAAAAACTTCTAGTGATGGCAGGAATTTGTATGCAATTTGACTTCTATTACGAATTCAATAGTTCGAGTTATGGAGTACTTCGAGTTATAGAGTACTTCGAGTTATAGAGGTTTGAGTTATGGAAGTTCAACTATATTATATTTTTTTCAGACACAGACGAACCAGCCTTTCTGTCCAGTTATTAAAGTTGTCCGCTTAATAAAGCATCCATGTAAAAGAGCGTCCATTTAATACAGCTTTCAGTGTATTTCTTATTTATGAGTTGTTTCGACTATCCAATCTTCTAAGTTGCTTCAAACTGGGCACATTGTGCTAAATTTTGCTAAAATCAGTTCAATAGTTTAGGAGTCCACCGTGGACAAACAACGTGAGGCGTAATTTTTATATATAAAGATAGTTAGTAGGATAGTTGAAAAGTCATAAATCTATAGAAGAAGAATTTCTATTCCGGATATATAAGTCTATAAATGTTGTTAGATAAAATTGTATAATATTGTTCGCCATTATATTGATTCTACTTCCAAGCCAAAAGTTTTTTATTTGTTAATTAATCTTCATACATATATTAGTAGGAGATGAATACGGCAAACAGAAAAATGGGTGTGTAAATCAAGTTTCATTATTTCTCGGGCAATGACAGTGTGTTCATTTGTCTCTTGTCATACATCGACTAAAAATAATAAGAATATTATTATATAATAAAATTGCATAATAAAAGTGGCTTTTTGTGATGGTCTGTTAGAACTGCCGCCATACTGGTTTATATACAAGCTCGTTTACTTTTGCGAGTTTATTAATAAAAATATTTGTTGTAGTTTTTTTAACAACTGCAGTTCATTCTACAAGCTTCTAAGTTAATTCTTTTTAACTTTTTCAACCTTCATGGATAATGCAAATGTACTTTATTCCACCTTAGAATCTCTAATGAAAGTGGAGAGGAGTAGCTTTCGCAAAAATTTTTTTTGATAATTAATTTCTAAAGCTCTCTGTGTACAAATATAACAGCAAGTTCCTGCAATATATTCGTATGTCTGTATATTTCTAGTGTTTTTGCGGTAAATAATAGGTAATTAAATGCAGTAAATCTTATCCTCAAATCTTTATGAAAAATTAATATGTCATCGAATTATCGTGTTAATTAATTAATTGCAAATTACACCGTAGCAAGCACTAATATATGCATAATTGCTGGAATTATTAAACAGCTGTTATTATACAGGTATATAATAAAACACATGTAAATATGTATGAACATATGTAAATATGTACATATGGCTATTAAATTTGTGTATATAACAAATCAGCATTTAAATAAAAATGAGCATATAAACGATAGAAGAGTTCGCGCGTGCGCCAAAGAAAAACCAGATATGTTAAATATGAAAGAAGAAGCACAAGATCCTTTATTATTCTACAATAAAGAAGTAAAGAAATTCTTCTAAAAAGCGTTAGCAACAACAGCGGTAAAAACCATCAATAAAAGTAAGTGACATACACCGAGGTATAAGTTGAATATATGACACTTTTGTCGAAATATGCAAATTATTTTTTCATTTTGTTTTAATTATTTTATTTAGCTTAACAAATGATTGTATCGGCTGATCCACGCCGAGGAGTGGCATTAATTTCCTTGTTGTAGTTGTAATTAGTTTTATGACATTTTTGCTTTCGGCAAATGACGAGCGTGTGTTATGCCATGCGCTGCGCATGCGCAGCTTTGTTTACTCAGTTCTTTTGAATTGTTTTGGATTTTGTTATTTAGTTGTTAAAGAATCTACAAAAATACTAATTGGTTGGGGTATTTGATATATTTTTAGATAAATTCCCAGCAATTCGCTACCTGTTTAGTTCAAATGCAACGAAATTGTGTTACGTAACGAAATTTCGTCACGCTCTTAGAATGCAGCAGGTTTTGTTTAAGTTTGTCTTTATTATACGTTATAATATTAGAATGTTATAAAATATAAAAAGAATTTGGAGTGTAACCACCTGTTTGGAAATTTTGGGTATTTTCAGGGGATGCAAAATGCTTTGTTTTAGTTTGTTTTTTTTTATACGATATAATATCTGAATGCTATAATTAATAAAAAAAATTAGAGTGTTGCCACCTGTTTGGAAATTTTGAATACAAATTTTTTTGCGACAAAAAAGATTGCAGGGTGAATATCAAAAGATGTATAAAATGTTTTAAAAATCTGGAAATTTATTTTTGGTAGAGTTGCCAACTATTAAAAATTATATTTTAATATTTAATATTTCATTTATAAAGTTTAAACCATGTGTGCTAAAATAAAGAAAATCCTATTGATGGATTATTGATATTGTAGAGGTAAACACTCGTTTATACTTATGTATGTACTCTTTTAGTTTTTAATTAACATAAATATGCATATGGTCGAGAGTGTGTGTTCCTATTGTTATTCAAATGGCATTCTCTATATTTGTCCAAGTTAATTTGTTATTATGTATAATTTTTATGTACATTTTTTTCGGCTTTAATCAGCTTTTTTGAAGCACGTTTCGCTGTATCTCTAAATCCATGTATGACTACTTTCCGGCAGAACAAAGATTTATTGAAGATTTTAGTTTTGCAAATTATTCGCAACATTGACAAATTAATAAAAGCGGGATAAACGCAAACTTTTTACCCGTTAGATTGCTACCTTGCACTTAAATATCGCATTTACGTGCATACCCTGCGAGAAAATTCCACGCTGACTCGTTGGATAATAGAGCCAATTTATGTTTCATTGTTGTCTGCCATAAAATTGTAAAAATAATATAAATATAACTTAATAATATACTTTGTTAACTTTTTTTCTCTCACAATTTGGAGGTTAGTTAGCACAAAATTAGAAATCTTTGTTTGTTTGAGTCATAGAAAGATCACAAATCTCCACCTTAAATGCAAAACAAAGTATCATCAAAAACTTTGAAATTGAGTCTTTTAAAGCTTACGATTCACTATATCATATTAGATATATATATGTTACTAAATTTTCAACTTCCGCTGTCAGATATAACCATTTTATAACCAAAACTCAAATTTTGTTTTAATGTGAACAAACCGCTCAATTCCTCTTTCTTCATTTGTCAACTTATGAAAAGTGGTGTTTGCATTTTAGGTGACGAAATGCTCTTAGCCATTACTATTTCCTACAGGGTATATATAACTCCACCACAAAGAGAGGTTTGTCCAAGTAGTTAATAGTTGCCACAGGCTATAAAGTCCACGCCAAAGTTATCTAAATATGCACTTAAGCATATCGCCATTGTTCATTAGAGTATCTTTCTCACTTTTGTTAATACCCATATATATGCTGATCAGGCAGGTCATAAAAATTTTCGGTAATAACAAAATGTTAAACACACAAATTCTTTTTGCTAAAAAACATTTGATGCGATATTGTGATATAATAAAAAGCTTAGCTTCACCACGCGTCATTTGCGCCTGCGCAGAACTCTAAATTCTCATTATACTTCACACGTAGCCTGAGTAATGACTGAGTACAATTCCTATGCAATTCCTGCATGTCAACATCTAAACAACAGCGGCAAGCGTTGCTGGGCCTAGAGAAGCAATCAAACATTTTTGTGTGTTAAAATTAAAATTGGACGTTGAGTACCGAAGACCACACACGCGCGTCAATAGCGTCAATAGAAACAGTAGAAACTGCATATTATTTTTTGCCAAAAATTTGTTCTGAATCTTAAATGAATTCGTATCAACAGATGCCAATTTAATTAGATGCAAATGGCGTTGTTGTTGTCATTGGAATTGCTTGGTTTTCTTCACTTAACGGTTATGTTAAATATTTGTAAATGCAAATAAATGTTGTTTACTAGCCTTTTCAAATTCCATAAATAACATTCATATGTATTTTTGTTAAGAGCTAAATAGTATTTAAAATTTATATTTTTATTTTTTATTTGGAACACACACGTCGTCTTAGGTTGTATTCATTCACAGAAATTTACCTCGAATGAAATTTTAGTCCCAATTAATCCATTTCATGTTTCGAATTTATATACTGCGTGACGTTATCATTAATTTGATGAAGGGTTAATAAAGAATAAAGTAAAATTATAAAATACAACACTGTCAAACAAAGATTCACTTAATTGTTTTTGATAGAAAAAGTGATGAATTCTGCGAAATTTGTGTACATAGGCTGATAACTTTATAGACATCTCTATAAAACTACCAAAGAAACCCTGTTTGCAATGAGAAAAGTTTATGTCCTATTCCTGAAATAATGGTATAAGTGGGAGGCATAATAAAAGGTTTCAGTATTTCGGTATGACGTTGTTTCGGGATTTTTTCGATCTTCCACGGTTATAATTAAATATTTTAGTAAAATTAGACCTAAAGAAACTTCACAGAAAAAATCTGGAAGATTCCATACTAAGAGACTGTAATGTACGAGATCTAATGTTGGTCTCGAAAATGAAAGCATCGCTAATAACTAGGATAGCTTAAGTGAAGAGATCGATACTAAGAGGGATCTCACTTGGAGAGCTTAGAATCCTGGTCCGTTATGGTACCTAAACAACTCTTAAGTAATAGATCATAAGATCCTTATAAATCTATATTGCGCTTTGAGCCTACCACAAATTTTATGCTATTTTTAGTGAGCACAGACACTCCTTGACTAGCTTTGAGTACATAGTTACAGTATTGGCGCTCTGCTGTTGGAGTGAAATCTCACCTCTCTGAAATAGGCTGCACTTCGTAGCTCCATGACTTCTGCGTGAATAACACCACAGTGGTTCGGTAGCTAAAAACTAATATTGACGAGAGCTCTTTACTGAAAACTTCCCCTCCAACCTTCGCTCCTAGCTTCTCCCTTGGCGGTATGTGAGCAGAAAAAAAGCCGTCATGAGTTTCAGGAATGCACCTGAAGGACGAGAGAATTTTGGCTTTTCTTTGTTTGGACCCCTTTATATACCCAGATTCCCTGAGCCTTAGAGCACACTTTGCAGCAATGTACCTACAGACAATGTTCACGGATGCTGTGTTTAAAATGGCATTAAGTGCTATTTTTGGCGTAGTGCGCAGAGCCACTCTTTGGACACGTTCAAACTTCTTAGGAAACGCAGCCTTGCCGAGCACCTTCCACCTGACGAATAGGACATAGAACATTACTAGCTTGAGAGACAGAGCCAAAACACTAATATATAAGGCAACCTATGCAATTATCTCTCCTCAATATTTGGCCTCCATGAAAACTTTCTAATAAGGACAAGCCCTAAATATTTCATCTTATCAACAGGTGGAAGATGTGAACCCTCGAAAGAGGAGAGAGGCACTTTAAGGTTCTTATACCGTTTAGTAAATTAAACTATTTAATTTTTTAAACTTGCATCTATGTTTATATTAAAAACAAATTGTTCGCCACTTAACAGATCATTAAGTCGAGAAGAGTTAGTATTAACTTAATCCAGTCAAGACAGGAAAAAAAAGGCTTGCATACAATGGAAAAAGTTTTGCTAGTTCTTTCCAGCCAACTTTTTTAAAGATCTTTAAAACCTTTGGATGCCCATGTAACTCTCGTGGCCTGATGTAAAAAATTCTGGGCCCTTCTTTGAGTTAGTTGCTAAAGAAAACATTTTTTCGGCTTAATAACTGTAATACGTGTGAATTCCAATATTTTATTTCAAATAAACCAAAAGTTCGCAATTTACATTTACTAAAGAGGCTTATTATCAAACTTATAAAAGACCATACCAGAATACAATCATATACATATACCACAAGTACGTATATTTTCTTTATATTACTGTGCTTCATATACGACAACACAGCTGTTGAGGGAGCGGAAAGCAAACGGCACTTGAATACTTGACATCGATCATAATTATTGCAACAGCGCATTCCCATGCAATACACACACATATATATATATATGTATATATATAAACAGTTATTTAATACACACACACATAAGCAGTAGCGTAAATGTTTTATTGACAATCGTTTTTGCTTGCTTGTTGTTGTTGGTGCCCTAAGCTGCGGCGCTTGCCTGATTGCGGCTGCCAGCAGACCATTCTTTTGTGCAGCAGCAGCATAAATCACCGAAAAATAAACGAAAGAGCCACATTTGTAGCATATATACATGAGAGGTGTTGTAGCAGTTCAGGCGTTTACACGTGTGCGATGATGAATTGCGTTTTTTGCCTTCGCGCCACGGCTATTACAAGCTGCTGGGTTCATTTAGTTGTGCTGAAATTCGCAAATTCGCACTTTTAACAGCGAGTCGCCGCTGTCGCCGTCACCGCCGCTGCTGCCGTCGCGCTGTCTTTGTTGCTGGCTAGTAACTACTTATGCATTGTTGTTATTATTATTGTTAGCTGTTTGGGTGACGAATGGACTGCAAGCAAAAAACTAACTAAATTTATTTCGATTTGCAATTTTGCCGAACTTCACATTTTATTTTAAAATTTATTTTCGAAAAATAAAAAACTCAAAAACTGCCAGGCTCAAAACTAAAGTCGTGCATGCAGTTCTCGATTACCGTTAAGGTTGCACTTAAAGCGTTTGCTTAATTTTTAATTTCACGCTAAACTAATATTTGTATATCGGTCAAAGAGTGCGTGAGTTTGAGGTTATGATTTCGTATGATTTTGCCATCTTCTTTTTTTTTTCTACAGTGTGGTCTGCATGCGGATGTGCATGATATATTTTTAATATCTTACTCTTTAGCTGCTTTAAGTTTTGCTTACATTTATGTGACATTGTCCCAGTTTATGGTTTCGACATATCGAGAAGTATCACCTTTATTTGTTGTTGTTATTAATGTCTTTGATTTTTAATGTTTTTTCATGTATGTTCTTCAGTCGCTTGTATCGCTTTTGTTTTCCATATTCATAAATGTGTAGAGCCGTACATATATAGTATATGTGTGTGCGTGTGTGAGTGTCCGTGCTGTTTGCCTGTTTAATTTGCGTACGCGACGAGTTGACTTTTTGGCGGTGCGTATTTGCATACGCGGCGCTTGTGACCGACCGGATGGTCTGAGCCTGTTTTTGATCTTCTTCTGAGCATATTATTAGTTTGTCTGTTATTGCCTTTTTTTTGTTATTTGAGCAATACATAAATTTTGGTGATAAAAAATATTGGAAATAGACTAAAATAGTTAATATTGTGCGACTGTTTTTCGATGTGCGCGATCAGTCTGCTTGCGGGTTTTAAGAAGTGCGGATTATGTAACGCGGAAGGTTCTTGCCTTAGCTTGCTGTTCGATTCTGGTGATTGGCTTAATTTACATGAATACATAATAATAATACTTAAGATGAATATGAATTAGTTATTACATCACTTTTGAATTTTAGTAAAATAATATATTAAAATTTTCGAATACTGCGAAGTCTGCGATATGCATACATAAAACCGTGTCTTTTATAAAAAAAAAATAAATGAGTGCAAAAAAAAACAAAAAAATGAAAAGAAAACAATTTTATAGAAAAATTTTTTATAAAACAAAATTGTGGAAAAATATTTTATAGAAACAAATTAAATGTTCAGACAAACATAAATCTATGGTTTGAGAACAAAAAAACGTACTCAATTTAAAGCATGTGTGATTGTGTTATTTAACTTCAAATTGTTAATTTTTTGGAAATTTTAATTACAATTCTCTAAAACTGCTGCAAAATTGAAGATCTTGCATATTTTGTTCTTCTAACGCGTTTCATTCAATACGTTTTGAAAAAATAAAATAAATAAATCCTATTAAGAGGACAACCAAAAACCAAAAAAAATCAATGACAATTGCATATTAAATAAAATGAAAATTATTTCGAAATTAAGTTCTTACATGGGTTCCCCTAACAAAAAATTAATATATTTTTTTTTATATAAATAAGGAAACATTTCATTTAAACTTTTTATTATTCAAAAGATACATACTATTTTACAATAATTTTCTGAAAATTTCAAAGGAAAATACCCAAACATCGGCCATTACGATACCATTTCCGGCAGACTCTCGGGAAAAAGGTGCCACCGCGTCGGCAGAAGAACGTCTTAAAGGATCATCAACAATAAAAAGAAAAAAAATACCTGTTTTAATTAAGAGCATAAACTAGGTATTGACGAAGGAAAAATAAAAAGAATTGAGAATTGTATTTTACGCAGGCGTTTTTACAAAAAAAATGCAAATGTTTATGAAATTTTTTTTCCATTTCTTTTAATAATTGTAATTGATTAAATAAATCCTTTATTCAAGACCTTTTTTTTACAATTTCATTAAGATTAGTTAAATAGTTTGCAGGAAATCTGAACAATCGACTTTGAAAGCATTGTTTCGAAAAAAACGCGATTAAATTTTTAAGTGCCTTTACAGCTGATCCCAAACGTGCAACTTATCAAGGCTGTAGCTCCAAAACTATTTCCCAGATCAACTTGAGAATTTAGGGGAAGGTCATAGTGATGTTCTACAATTAAATAAGACAATATATTTTTTATCTTTGTTTTTTTTTCTTTGAATTCGTGAAACCCTTGTAACCCCTTAAATAAAATTACTTAGAATCTCCAAAGTGAGTTCAGTCATATTAACTTTACAGAAAATCTTCATCTGAAATTATGTGTGTGGACTCAGCGAAGTTTGCCATAGTTGATTACGAGACTGAGTTATATAAAAAAATTATCGATCTCTTCTTCAAAGAAATAATTCTATAAATATAGACTCTTCTTCTTTTTGCCGTAGGTACTGCCTCACAGCGGTTATATCCAAGTGTCCAACAGCATGCCAGTCGTTCTTCCTTTTCGCTGTTTGTCACCAATTGGAGATTCCAAGTGTAGCCAGGTCCTTCTCCACTTGGTCTTTCCAACGGTTTGGAGGTCTTCCTCTTTCTCTACTTCCCCCTGGGACGGGTACTGGTAGAGTGTTTTCATCCATTCTGACGACATGACCATCTTTAACTTCTGGCCATTAGCAGTCATCTGTCAGTTAAGTTCTGGATAGCTTAATCAAGACTTCTTCTTTCGGTAAAAAAAAAACATTTTTTTAACCAGAACTTAACTAGCAGATCGCTGCTAACCAAACATTGAGAAAAGACACAGGTGTTATAGATTATTTTACTTAGGATTTTTTGTGTTGTAGTCAAAGGGTGCAAAAGTCCAACCACCACCATTTACCATACTAAAATGATAAAAAATTTTAACTCAGATTCGTAAACAGGACACCTCAAATACTTCCACAGATCCTAGCACATTCGTCGCAAATTTTTCATTCAGAATTGTTGAGTAGTGTAATAGGGTTTCAATAAAAATTATTTGAAAGCGAACGACTCTCCGTATGTAATATGAAGAATGAATCTCGTATATAAATCCTTCAGCCGTTCAGAGCTGGCTTAAAACTATTAGCTTCCTACTTGTCTCATAACCTAAACTAATGTAGCACAAATAAGACAAAATATATAATTTCTCTAGTTATAAATCATACCGAATCAAGTTTGAGATTCAACATAGAATATAGTTTATTTAAAACAAGAAAAAATAATAATTGCGATCGCACCGAAGCTATAAAGCTTTTAAAAGAAGGAATTCCAGATTTATGATAAAGACCACATTTCGTGAGGATATCTTTACAAACAAATACATTTTCCATACAAGGACTGGACTTGGAGTTTCAGTTTGTTTGGCAACTAAATGCTAGTCCGTTATTGGTGGTTCCGACAAACGAAAAACTGCTTGTAAAAAAAGTAGGAGTGCGAAACAGAACGATATTTCAATAACTGAAGGACTATTGGCGTGTAAACAGACGGACATGGCTATAATTAGTCAGCTCGTCTAATTGATGAAATATAATATATTTTATAGAGTCCGATGTTTTCTTCTGGGTCCTACAACCAAATATATTCTTATATATATAAGAATATCAAAGTCCAAGAATTATCTTTTTCTAAAGATCTTTATAATACGAATGAGAAATATAAAACTCTTCATCTGGCACTTGGAACCTATACTAGAAAATAGCAACAATCACATCGATTTTAGTGACTTTTGATTAATTACTCGTTTAATTCAATGCAAATTTTAGCGAATAAATTATTTACAATGTGGGTTCCCCTAAAGAGGGTGGATTTTCCAAAGCAATCACGAAATTCCTAACGTCAGCAACTAAGTAATAAATATTTACATATTTTAACAGTGTAAAAGGCTTTTTTAAAAGTTATGATTTCTGAGTAAATCACATAAGGAACAAATAAAAATTAATGAGATAAGATGTAAATAAGAAATAAAGCGGCAACTACTTTTGCTAAGGTAATATGAGCACTTTGAAAGGCAATTGGAGAGCAACACATGTCATAGACCGCTTTTAGCCAGCGCTTGATTAACAGACTATTGGGATTAATTTATATAAATATGTACAAAAAAATAATTACAAGCTTAAACGTATTTCTAAAACAAAAAAACTACTCCTCTCAATGTTTGATGAAATATTTGCTAATCAATAATCGCCTCTAAGAAGCGTATTTGCTATTATTAGTTAATACTACATTAAATATTTAGCCTAAAACCAAGGTTATTCTTGCAAATAACCGCTAAATAGTAGATACGTCCAAAAAGGAAAAAAGAAAAACCAACAACAAACACACAGTACATATGTATATTTGCATATTTAATCAAGCCTATTTAACTAATGAACTTTTAAGTGCTTCAACTGTGAAGAAAAAACTATTTCACAATCAAATATTGATTTAAGCATTTTTACCTTTTGTGCGTTCTTTTCACACCAAAAAAACGACATTGACGCTAATTAACAGTGAACACATTTCTCTGTATACTTTCAGATATTTCCGTTGTGTGTGAATTTCCGGAAGTCTCTCACTTAACAAAACTAAACCAAACTATTTAAACCGTAATTAACTGTAATATCAATATAGTTTGCAAAATGTCAGCTGTACGAATGAATGATACGAATACGATTGTTGATCGTATGGTCAACTTTCTGGTGGAACATGAGGACATGCGTACCAAGAGCTGGTTCCTGTCGAATGCGCCCGGTCCGCTCTTTATGATTTTGGCCGGTTACTTGTATTTCTGTTTGTATGCGGGGCCACGCTACATGCGCGATCGCAAGCCGTTCGAGTTGAAAAACACGCTGTTGGTGTACAATGCTGTGCAGGTGCTGTTCAGCTGGGTGCTCTTCTATGAGGTAAGTATGCGGAAAGCAATTGATAAAGCTGAAAATTCTCACACATTTTCGTTTTGCTTTGCAGGGTTACAAGGCCGGCTGGGGTGGACACTACAATTTCCGTTGCCAACCGGTCACCTATGCGACAGATCCGATTTCCATGAGGGTAGGTGATGCATGAAAGAACGAAAGTGTCATAATACCGAGCAGTCATTGGTTGCGTAATAGTGTTTAAGAAAAGCAAACGCTTTGGAGTAGGTCGTAACACCAGTTCGTACGTGACCAAAACAGGTTACACGCGAATAAAACTCTAGTTTTTTTTCATTGATATGTTAATAGAGCACTTTAATTCAGGTTCAGAAGACGTTTGTGAGCTCATGAAATTTAGAACGCTTCAGTCATCTTTTTAGTAGAGTTTCTTATTATTATTCCGTTATTTCGAAAAACAAATGAGTTATTCAGCCAGTTAATAGTAAAACCCATCTGATCAAATTTGTCCCGGACTGATCCATATAAACCGCGCACGAAACCCGAATCGATGAGAAACGCGAAAGATTTATCTGAAGTTTGTAAGACCAATTATGTTCTACTGTGCAGTAGTATGGTGAAAAGGTATACGGAAATTCAGTGCCAAACCGTTACCGTTCCCACTACAGTCGGGTCTACATAACTGGAACGGACCCAGTTTTTTATCCGGCCTAGGACCGTTAACTCGGCAGAATTCTGTTGCTACAACAACACCAACTAGAGTTAATCTGCCACCGATATAGCTCTTCGTCGGACCACTCCAGTATATTTGAGGCAGAGCTCTCTGCTATTGCGAAAGTCACGTAGCTAGCCTCTAATGCACCAGCAGACAACCTAGTATTGCATATCAGCCAGAAGTGTCTTCAGGAGCAGAGCAGCGGTGGAAAGTGTTGCCAGAAGCACTCGGTGGCAGATCCCCTAGGCATTGAGGGCAATGAGATAGTGGATGAGATTGTCAAGGGTGGTGTCTGTCACCCGAAAACGTGATCAACATTGGAAAACCCATGCTTGTCTATACGACGATCTGCACAGAAACATGGTGAGGAAAATTAAAACACGATGGAACAAGCTACCTGGTGGCAAAACTATAGAAGTCATGTGTAAAACGGTAGACCGAAAGTAAACACAATTTTTTACTGACAATCAATTGAAGAAACTGCAGGAACAAGATCGGGATACTAAATGGTCACCGTCTAATGGCGACACACGCGCCAAGAATGGGGCTGATTGAGGGAGAAAATTTTGCAGAAAATGTCAAGGGTAAGGCACCAGTGAAACAATGGAGTATCTCTTATGCACTTTTCCCGCATTGGTAAGGCTATGCTCCAAGTATCTGGGGGCCACACGGTATGAGACACTGGAAGAGGTATCGATAGTGAGGCCACAGAGAACGTCATCGAGTAGAGGTCGCAAAAAAGATGCTTGACAAAACAGCTGAGGACACTACATGCATGAGATTTGGGTTGATGAATATAATGTCGAAACTGTTCAACCATTTTGGGAATGGTGCTCCAAATATGAGCCAAAACCAAAAAAACTAAAGTTCGCTGAAGGCACTGAAGTCCATCCCAGCAGAAAATAAGATTCACCATTGGAATACTTGAACGAGCATTGGCTCAGAAACCTATTTTGAAACCGATAGTAAGGATTTTGTTTAAAATACGAGAAAATGTAGGTTTTTGGCGGTCTGGGTCAAATTTGATCATATGGTATATTTTACAAAAGGCTAATTTTATGTTTACATATAAAGTACCATGAATATTCGTTTATCCGATCGTTTCGTTTGTACTATTATAGTTTACGCCATATAAGTATTTCGTCTAATGAAAAGGTTTCTAAGAAGAGTCTATGAATATGGAGATTCTAAATATGCAATTAAGTTTTGTTGGGTTTATATGTCATGGAAATTATATAATCTGATTGGTGTGTTCTTCTCAAGTGGAAGCGAAAATTAAAATTTTAACATCTACACAATATTTTATAGACCACGACCATACTAATGAGCTTGATATCTTGACAGCGTACTTGGAATTTTATATATGTATATAAATGTTCGATATATATGTATATATACAAATGGTGTAGTGTATACATATATACATATGTCATATCTGTTTCTATATCTTTCGCAGATGGCGCGCGCTGTTTGGTTGTACTACATTGCCAAACTCACAGAGCTGCTCGACACCGTGTTCTTCGTCCTGCGCAAAAAGCAACGACAAATCTCCTTCCTGCACTTGTAAGTAACGCCAAACATATGTACATATTTTCATAGCAGCTGTGTGACATTGAGAAATAATCAAACTTCTTCTCGCCTCAGGTACCATCACACCCTAATGCCCGTTTGCGCTTTCGTGGGAGTTAAATATTTCGCCGGTCGGTTTCTTTTAAACTTAAACGCTCACTTTATTTTTTATTTTTGATCTTTTTTTTGTTTAAATTTGTTTCATAGGCGGCCATGGCACACTGCTCGGCTTCATTAACTCTTTTATACACATCATCATGTACGCCTATTACTTGCTCTCTGCCATGGGTCCCAAGGTACAGAAGTACTTGTGGTGGAAGAAATACATTACCATTCTGCAAATTGTAAGTTGAACTTTCGTTTTCTAGTCTATTTTCATATGCAGTTCAATTCACTGAGTGTGTCTTCTTACAGATTCAATTCTTGATCATTTTCGTGCACACCCTACAAATTCAATTCCAACCCAGCTGTAATTTCCCAAAACCAATTGCTGCTCTGCTCACCTTCAACGCCGGCCTGTTCACCTACATGTTCAGCTCCTTCTACATTAAGAACTACAACAAGGAGGCTGCCCTAAAGGCCAAAGCGGACGCCGCTGCTAAACAGGATTGAGCTGTTCTTTTCACCCACTTTGCTGTTCTATATATTTATTTCTCAATATTTTGGGCACTTTTCTACTACGTGCTGACTTTAGACACTGAACACTTAGGTACATAACTCAAAACCATCTAGTTGGTCATGCGACAGTTGCTGCTGGATTTGAGCTCTTCAAAACGCGGCGAAAGTGTCTTGCCTCTGAAAAAGCATTTTGACTGTTCGAGTTCGAGTTGCTTAATCGTCGTTTATAGTTTTGTTATATACATAAATATTGTGAGGGGAGCTGAAATTTATACGGAAAATTTTAAAGGGTAGTTAATGTACGTATGTACAGTAGACTTGTAGATTTGTAGATAGTAGTTGTACGCCTCCATGTACATACATACACATACGTATATAGTATATATATGTATATTTAGTTAAGAGTTAGTTTAGTAATCTGTAATCATAAGTGTAAATTGTAGTGGCAATTACTTCGTGCATTAGCATATAGTAATTTGATAAACAGAAAAATATATATTTAAGTTATATAACGATCGCTGCGCTTTTGCTAAGAGCCCATTCGCCTCACGCCGAGTCCATAATTCGATATTTGTTATCGTACAATTTTGAAAGTGCAATCGAACCAAATATTTTGCTTTAGTTTAATTAAGGTTAAAATATGCAATCATTGCTTGATTTTTATATACCCTCAACGACCCACACGCACACACACATACATACTATTTACATAATTATGTTTATGTAATGGTAATCAGCATCAGATGCACACCTTAATTCCTGTTTCGTCACCGCAGACTTGTACAACGATTAAAATTATATAATATTAATGTTTGAATTCTTTTTGGAATCTTTCACATATGTATCATTATAAAAATACATACATACATATATGTACTTACAGTACATATAGCTACAGCTTTCTTGGTGCGTTGTGTTTGTGTATCGGTCGGCTTGAGTTTTTACTATGTTTGTATGTATATAGCTGATAACCCAAAACGAATAAATGTTTTTAGACATGAATATTGTCGATAGCGTTTTTATTTTAATTTTCACAACCAAAATGAGAGTTTAAAAGTTGTGTTCAGAAAAGACTACACTTGCAAAGAAACTCGAAAGTTGCAAGCAGACTCTGAGAATCTGGGTTCTTACAAGAACACGTATCTGAACAATCGGATATCCTCACACGTTTTCACTTCATACCAGATCACTTGGTTCATAGAGTCACCAAACCGAACTCTGGGGGCTCTTTCTCTGCATATATACCGTTGAGGGAGTTGTGGGTGGGTAGAAGCTGTTGAAGGAGAGGTGCAGTGAGTTTCTTCACGGAGCCGTCAAAGTTGGGATGGAAGGTTGGTGGAGGGTTTACTGTTAGGAGATCTCTATCAACTCTAGCTTCAGACTTTCTGACTATTGCAGTGTCTTCCAAGCCGAGATTGCAACCATTAATGTAGCAACAGATCTACCGTTTCAGAGTGCAGCCTCCATTCACTCAGATAGCAGAGCGGCGATATTAGCCTTGAACTCATTAACAGTGCGTTCAGAGTTGGTCGAGGAGTGCCTAACCTCGCTATCGATAGCATCGAGTGTCTTTGTATGATGAGACTGGTATGGGTGTCAGGCTATAGCGGAATCACAGAAAATAGCAAAGCTAATAAGCTGGCAAGGAGAAGCACCCTAGAACCGCTATCGGTGGAATGAGAACGAGTCGGTGCTCCCGTATCCTCTTGTGTTCTACTACTAGATAGGTCGGCTTCTCGATACCTCTGCGCCTACTCGTACACGCTACTCAGGAACTTTCCTTTAATCGTAAGCGCTATATCGCCTGCATAGGCATTCACCCGGCAGCCACGATCCTACAGTTTTTTAAGCAGATCGTTAAAGACCAGGATCCATAGAAGAGGAGAAAGAACTCTAACTTGCGGGGTTCCCCTCCTCACATTTCGTAGCGTGTGCGCTATATCGTTCCAGACCATCCAGAGCAGTAACGACTACTTACGGCAGGACGTTATTGAAAGCTCCCTCAATATCAAGAAAGGTCCCAACAGCAAATTCTTTAACCATAATGGCTTCCTCAAGTCATGACCCGATATCTCTTATTTGACCTGTCAATATTTGATTTGTGATAGGTCCACAAACTGGTCGGTCATTGTATGGAAATTTATATGTTATACATAACATGCAGAAAAAAATTTGATACCCAACTCATCATTTGTCTACGTGTTAAGTTTAACTGATTAAGTTGAATGAATTAAACGGCTGCACTTTAAACGGCTGTCATTCAAAAACAATTTATAAAGAAATAAAAAACAATTTTTTTTTTTAATTTTACTCTAGGCGTCCCTATAAAATATAATAGAAATTATGAGTTTGCTTATAATTACTGTTTATGATATACTAATGACTTGTAATTCAAAAAAAATTTGCCAAGCGTATTTATCGAAACCCTTATCGATAAGCTGGGAATTATTCAGTGGAATATGGCATCACTGAAAAATGACAACGAAGCAAAGAAAAGGAAAAATGTCAAAACAGAAAAATTAATACAATTAAATGGGTATCACAATAATTGTGGAAGAGGGAGTGTATCAATTTCACAAAATCATTAAATGAATTAGGCAAATAGCTTTTGCCCAGCGTTGTTTTTAAATTGTGGTCGTAATAAATTGAGTGTTTATAAAATTGGAGCCGCAAACAAAGTATGTGCTGCTCTATGAAGATGTAAGCCAAAATCGATTATAAATATCGATGTTAGTTTTTTCATTGAATCGTAAAATTCTTTTGTATTTATCGAAGTGTTGTTAATAAAGCAGATCGGAATATCGCACTATATTTGATAAGTTACTTGAAATAGTTCTTTCAAAGGAAGTTTGACAAATGCAACTTAATGTAACGTTTAAAAAATTTTACGAACCAATAACTTAGTGTTGTTTATATCGTATTAGAAAAGTTCTTAATTTAAATATTTTATGACTAATTATTAGATAATTTATTCACATAAATCAGTTGTTCATTATATATGTGTATCATAGTGTGTTTATAAATTATTCATGGTGTAAATTTTGAAATAAAGTCATACGTTTAATTCAATCAAAATATATAAAGCTTATGCTATGGCATTTTAGAAATTATTTCGCTTAATCTTTTAAAGTAAATATTTTATAATTAAATTGTTTAAGAGTCGGAATTGTTGGCAGCAATGTTATTTCTTTTATTTAAAAAAATAATAACTTGAATTAATCGATAAATACTTGTGAATTATTTTTAGTTTTTTCTTCCAGTTAATCACAAATTATCGATGAGAAAATTTTAACTACCATCGCTATTGTAGTTAATGCAAAGAAGGGGCGGATTACAGCGGTGTCAACGAAAAGTGCAAGACAAAATTATTGAAAATTCTCGAATACCGTAAAACAATTCGTCATATCGCTAATAGACCTGTGATTCCGTAAAATACTATTAAATAAAAAACATTAATCTATTTGGTGCGAAAGGATTTTTTTCCTGGGATTATTTCATACTTCAAAACTGCATACATACACACACCTATATATTCACAATCCCTCCAGTATTTTAACTTACTAATACCTAGTTTGCAAATAAGAAAATGATGGTTGAATCCGATGGTACTGCTGATGCTACACGTCGTCTCAACGTCAAGAAGCAAACTCTCGATGATGCTTATGCGGTACCAGCAAATTTTTTGGAAATCGACGTGGTCAATCCATTGACAACTATGGCTGCAGGCAAGAAACGTTATACGGACTACGAAGTACGAATGCGGGTGAGTGACCTATGCAATTTAATGAGTGCATGCTGATAATTTTGTTTCAAACGGAAACAGTTATGATTACAAACAATTAAGGAACATTAATAAGCATCAATTTTAATGAAGTACACATTAACATTTGGAGGCTTAAATATTTTGCAAAACAATTTTTAGTTTCCAAATAACATATCAGTTGTGTCGGAAACTCGTACAGATTAAAATTTGGTCGTTACGCATGCATTTCATTTATCAATGAACATTACTCATAATGTTTGTGGCAGCATTAAGCAAGTTTTGTGGTTATCACCACAGCTATAAATATGCATGTGTATGTAAATTGCATATATTTTTACATAATTTTTTTTTATTATTATCTTTCAGACGAATTTACCAGTATTTAAAGTAAAGGAATCTAGCGTACGTCGACGATATAGCGATTTTGAATGGTTGAGAAATGAATTGGAACGCGATAGTAAGGTATAATTACTATTAATATTTCGCATCATTCAAATTTTAACTTCCATATTTTAATTAATAGATTGTAGTACCGCCATTACCCGGAAAAGCATGGAAACGCCAAATGCCATTCCGCGGCGACGAAGGTATATTCGATGAAAACTTCATTGAGGAGCGACGAAAAGGCCTGGAAGCGTTCATCAATAAAATTGCTGGTCATCCGTTGGCGCAGAATGAGCGCTGTTTACACATGTTCTTGCAGGAGAATGTAATCGACAAGAATTATGTGCCCGGAAAGATTCGCAATACATAAGAGGCGATATAATAAGGATCTGAACGCAAGTGGGGAATGTGTGCCGAAAGAAAAAGTGGTTGTTACTGTTACTCGAGTGCACACGTACTGGGGAATCAAGCTGAATGAGAAGAGAAATATATAAAATGCGAATATAAACAAACATACATTGAAGGATTTAACAGCTCAGAAGGGTTTATTTTTTTCAAATTTCGGGTTTATACAATATTAAAAAATATTTATTGTATGGAATGTACGTTATATAAATTCTACTATATGGATATACAAGTATATATATATTTTCGAATTCCACAACTATTTTATCTTTAATAATGTGCCGACAAATTATTAATAATATAAACCTAAAAAATAAAAAAAATATTGCTAAAGGCTTATAAAGTTGAAATAAGGCGAAGAAGATTTAAGTGTAGGATTTAGGACAAGAATATTTTCGTTAGTAGCCATCAATCGAACAAAATATCTTTATTACTATTATAAATATAAATGTAAAATATACCTTGTAATTGGAAAACTGTCATTTTGACGTTATGTATTTGTAAATTAATATTCTATGATCTTATGTTAAATTATGCGCATTTTTAATGTTGCTCGATGAATTGAATACAAATGATTGAATACATATTTAAAATGGCCTCTGTTAAAATTATCGCGTTTCCGAGCAAAAGTTTTGTAAACATTTCAGTAAATAAATAAATTAAACCTTTTTGCTATAATTTCTTTTCGTGGAAAATCTCGTTAAATTGCTTAACTCGTGGAGCTTACGTTATGACAAATTACGTTCTGTAAAAATGCAGCCCTGTTTCTTTGTTTTCTTTTCGCGCAGAGGTGCTAAACATCAGCTGTTCCATCAGCATTTGTTGGATTGCGGCTAAGGCAATGAAAGTAATTGTATTTATTTAGGGCTTAAAATGTTGGAGTCAACTATATCTGAGGATTCGGACAGCAAATATGAAAATAGTGCTGATGTGGAACAAGAATACAAGTTAATTGAAAAGGCTTACGATGAATTTAATAGGTAAATATGGGTATTTTTTTGATTGCCTCAGTTACGAACTCCAATTATTTCTTCAGTGGCAACTATGAGCAGTGTCTTGAAACGCTTGATGAGTTGGAAAAATGTAATGGAACCAATAACAAGTTGGAACACAATCGTGCTGTGGCGAAATTCTATAAGTCTGGTTGTAAAGATCATATCACGCTATTAAAAAGTATTAATGAAAATGTGAGTAAATTCTAAATTATTTTATATTTAATTTTTATTTATATAAATGACAACACAAACTAAACTAATTATTTGTTGTGTTGCCTTAGTTCCTGGAGCAATTGTCGCATTGCTGTTTCCTCATTGGTTAGGCTATTTGTCTGTTGGCGTATTTGTTCATTCAGCTTTTTCCCCAATTCGATATGCTCTTTAAGAGTTTTTCCAATCATCTCGTGTTGTTCATCCAATTGGCTTAAGACATTGCGGCAGTGACTAAGTAAGGTTGTGGCCTTTTCCGCTGCAAGGATCGTTTCAATGTATAAATGCAGCATATTATTTTAGAGATCGCTAATACTATTACCTTGTTGTTTTTTTCTCACACATTTTTGTTCAACTTGTGCCTTTATGTTTTCAAAAGTGCTCTTGGTACCTTCTCTGTATTTATCACGGAGAATCCGTATAAAATCGACATGAGATATAAAGCGATATTGTTCTGAATCATCAGAATTCGCAATCAAAGTATCCATTTTCTATTAAATATTTTTGTAGTTTTCAAATAACAAAATGACGCTTGCCCTCCTATCGAGTGTGATGAGTTGACAGTAAAGTGAAAAATATGGCGGCTTCCGGTGACATTTCTACCGTTATAGAATGTCGTAACAAAGTAAAATTCAAATAAAAACACTTCAATAAACATAAAAAATAGTCGAATTGGAAAGTTGGCAGGGGTTTCTATTTTACAAAAATTGTTTGTATGCATGTACACATTAATGTATGTATGGGATGGCATACGCAATTATTTTAAAATAAAAAGACACGATTTTCAGGATTTTCATAACTGTAATACTGTTTGGATAATAACAGAAATAAATTTCAGCTAACTTGAACTTACTGTTTATAACTCATCAGTATTAATTATTATATGAAAAATATATATGTAATTATAAAAAAATGTTAATCTTTACAAATAATTATATATAGTAATTATTATTTATTTTAATTTTTGTTTTTGTTTTAGACTGGATCTATAGATAGATCTAGTCCCATATCGTCGAAGCCTTCCTACAGTCCAATAGCGCGATTCAACATGGCGGTAATATACTATCATCGGCATATGTATGAAACTTCAATCAACACACTTTCACCATTGGTGGACCAAGTTGAAGATTTAGAAGAACACATGGCCGCACTGGTGTGTACATTTATGCTACGTCTACTGCTCGTCACTAACCAATTGCGCAAGGCGGCCGCATTTCTGGAAATGCTGCAATCGCCTGAACATAAATCATCGCTCTACTTGAACCGAGATACATTAATGGGCGAAGAAGCTTCAGCTTGTGAAACGGCAACTGCAAACCATGAGAACTTTCAACGTGCTTATAAATTTTTGGCTATACAGACATGTGTTATGAACCGTAAACCTATTGTGGTGGCAGAGGACGGTGTAAGTGTAAAAACGAATGTGATCTAATCATATTGATAAATGATTTGTACATTTTCTACTTTACAATTTTTAGTCGGCGGAGTTTTCTTCTCTAAAAGCTCATCAATATTATATTATGAAGGACTTTCAAATGGCGGCCAAACAACTGAAAAAGGTCAACGAGATAGGTGCAACTGGGGAACTGTAATTTAAATGTCATGTGCTTCCATTTATTTAAATATTAATTTCACAATTCAATTTTAATTTACAGCAGCGACATGCTTAATACGTGCATTGCCAACAATATGGGCGTAATACATTTGCGTGTACGCCATTATGCCATTGCTGCGAAATTCTTTCAGGATGCTATAACTTTTGACAAGCGTATAGCAGGCAATATGCGCAATGTGTCCTTATACCAAATGAGCACAGCACATACTTGTGAAATACTCTACAATTTGGGTATTGCAATGCTGTACTTGCGCCGCCCAAAAGAAGCTTATAATTGTTTCTTTGTGCCGTTGAAATCGTACCACAGCAATCCGCGTTTATGGTTTCGTATATCGGAAGCTTGCATTATGGATCACGAAATGGTATGTGTATATATATTATATACCACAAAGTAATTGCAAATTGTTCGATTTGATCGATTTTAACAAATTATAGAAAATGTTAGAGGAGGATAGCAAGCCAATGATCACATCTGTGGTAGATACTGGTGGTCGTAAAACGGTCTTCTTAAAACCCACAAATAATGTGGTTTATTCGTAAGTTTTACTTGAATACTGTAATGTTATGAGCAAATTATTTCTATATTTTAATTTTATATCTGTGCAGGCTGGACAAAGACGCACTTGAATCTGGTCCAAATCTGCACTTCGCCGTCTTGGCGCTACGTAATGCCCTTACCCTAACCACATACTATAAAAACGCATTTGAAATGACTGAAGACGATGAATTACCAACAGAACGGGAGAAAGAGAATTGGCGCAATGTTAAGGATAATAATTTTTGCAATCCATCTCGGCCGATATCTAAGAACTCACTTAATAATATGCTCTGTGCCATTTATGCAGCCTACAGTTATGTCTCACTACGTCTGGGCGATTATGTAAGCGCACTCAAAATGGCACAGGAATTGTTGAAAGCTGAAAAACTCTCCGATGCGCATAGGTAAAAATATATTTTTGATATTTTTTTTTTATTGTTTATTTAATATATACTTATTTTTCTTCCCTAAGATTGCTAGCGCATATGTATGCTGGTGAAGCATTACTGATGTTGGATAAATTGGAGGATGCGCGCCCACATTTTGAGCCAACATTTGTGACGAACCTGAATGCATTTGATTTTGAGACAAAAGATTGGCGCGTCAAGTCACTGGATGCCGCACAGAATGTCGTGCGTTATAATTTAGCTGTGGTCATGGCATTGCAAGGCGACTTCGAGCTTTGCAGGAACATCTTGAGCAGTTGTACACATCCAATTGTGGCGGCCAAAGTGCTATCGCTGAAGACCTATCTCGACATAAGAATGGGAAAATGTGCCTGATTTGGTAAATTTTGCCTTTACTATGCAATCTACTATAAATAAATAAAGATTTTTAAGGTATGTTGCATTGAAAGCATAATAAAGTTGAATTAATGATTAGAGTTCATATTTCCGATTGCGATTGTTAAATTGTGAGGTTAAGTATTTGAAAACCATAAATCAAAGCTTATTAAATTACCAAATCGTCTAATCAATATTGGGAGATAAGTTATCGCTGGTGGCGGAAAATCAATGCCAGCCATTAGTGCCTATAAAGCGACGTGCCCAATGTGAAAATTGTTTAGTTTGTGGTGTACCTTTGAAAATGAAGTTTAATAAAGTGATATTGGCCTCCGTGCTGCTGCTGGCCATGGCCAATATAGCAGTAGCGCTAACATTCGATGAAGAGCGTTTGAGGCTTAAGCAATTTGTCACATCTGTAAGTAAAAACAATTTTAAGTGCCCGCTTGATCAGTAATACATTAACGTGTCGCTTAAAGGAAGAACGCATTCGTTCCCATGGCTATGCGGCAGAATCGCATACCGTAGAAACCAGTGATGGCTATCTCTTAACACTATTCCGCATACCTTACTCCCCCAAATTGAATAATCAGCATGCGAAACGTCCAGCTTTTCTTTTGCAACATGGTTTATTCAGCAACTCAGATTGTTGGCTAAGTAGCGGTCCGGACAACTCATTGGCCTACTTGTTGGCCGATGCCGGCTTCGACGTTTGGCTGGGCAATGCCCGTGGTAATATCTACTCGCGCGCAAATGCTAAAATAACCTTGAATAGTCCGAAATTTTGGAAGTTCAGTTGGCATGAGATCGGCACCATTGATATTGCCGCTATGATTGATTATATACGCGATTTCACCGGTGAGCAAGCCGTACATTATGCGGGCCACTCGCAGGGCACCACGGTGTATTTGGCGCTCATGTCTACCAAAAAAGAGTACAATGCTAAGATTAAAACGGCACATCTATTGGCGCCATGTGCATTCTTTGAGCATGGCAGACATGCCGTTTTCCAACTCGGCGCATTGGTCGGCACACCTGGTGGGGTGTGGAACCGCCTTCTGGAGGATATGGAGCTGATGCCTAAAAACGCTATAGTAAATCGCATTGCAGACACACTCTGCGCGGAACAACCCGATTTGGGCGCACAGTGTAAGAAAGTCGCGCTTTGGTATGCCGGCGACGGTTACCGCAACACAAATCTGGTAAACGCAAAAATTATAGAAAAAAATAATTTTAGAAATTAATTAGTATCTTTTATTTTGACATTTCAGACTTCCTTGCAAATGCTGATTGAAACCCATCCGGGCGGGTCGTCCAGCAATCAGGGTATACATTACCTTCAGCTCTCTAAGTCACATAAGTTCCGTCAATTCGATTATGGCATCAAGAAGAACCAAGAGATTTACAATCAAGATACGCCTCCAGACTATGAACTGAATAAGATTACTGCTCGCACTTATTCGTACTCAAGCGCCAACGATGCTCTGTGTGGTCCACGCGATGTCGATACTTTGGTGGCAAATTTGCCGTATCTAGTTGAGGACTATCGCGTACCCGATCCAAGCTGGAATCACATGGACTTCATTGTTGCCAACCAAATGCGTGAGGTTATTAACGACCGTGTTGTAGGCGCCGCTAAGACTTATGAGAGAATGTAAAGATACAAATAAAACATAACCAAGCTGAAAATGGAATTTTATTTAAACATTTAGTGCAGCAACTAGAGATCTATTGCAGGTCTTTGAAATTGCAAATTTCGAAGTCGACAATATCAGACTATTAGATACGGCATGACCCCAAGCCTTTTTTTGTATGCTCCGCGATCCCCATTCATCTAACTCCGCTCTCTCTATGGTCCGAACACGTCGAAACGGCAAGTTTCCTGGGCATCTCGCTGTTGTTGTTTTTTTTTAGCGGCAGAATTCTGCCGAGTTGACAGTTCTTGGCCGGATGAAAAATCCGGGTCCGTTCCGGTAACGTAGACTCTACTCTCGTTGGAACGGCTGGTCCTCTCATTACATGCCTTCGTTGACAACCAATCCGAATCATGGCACCCGCTACAACAACACCATCTAATATATTTTTTACAGCCCATTAGTATCTAGCAGGCTGTCTATAATTTGTGGGACCCTATAAAAATCATCAGAGTCCTTGGCTTCATAAAACGTGTGGCGTTATAGATTTAGAGCTCATCTGCAAATTTTCTTCAACAAATGTTAATGAAAAAGTACATCTAGAAGAAACGAAATACTCAACTGTAGCTTATCAGTTTCTTCTGATGTTGTTGTAACGATAGTAAACATCCGGAAGGAGGGGGAATACTGCCGAGTTGACAGTACCTGGTCTTTTTATCCGACCAGGTCCGTTTCGGTTACTTAGAACCGACTGTCTGGGAACGGTAGAGGTAAGAGTGTCTTTCCAATGCTGTTAATAAGGCAAGCCCTACAATAGTCGAGAAATCGGCATTCTTTAATCGGTACTCGTTTACAAGCGTAACGAACCACTAACTAAATCCGCCAGAATAAACTGTCTTATTGTTAACGCTTATTGCCGCTCTCTCTCAATGAGCTGTAGTAAAATATTTTTTATCAAGACCGTAGGCGTTTTAATTTCATTATAAATTAAGTAAACTACTAAAAGAAGACAATGCAAAATATACCCCACACAAATTAAGAAAATCTGATACTTGAGTCGTTGGAGCGATTGTTCTAAACATAGTCGGCTCGTGCTTCTTGAAGATACGAATGCCCTGAATAAATGGATCATTTGGTGTCTACAATTGCTGAGAAACTAGGGATTATTTAGTATCATGGAGGATAGAATCAACAACCATCATTTGTAACCAGTCAGAAAGTGTCATTTTCGGACGAGTTTTATATGCGAGATTCTTCTTCTTTCTTTATTGGCGTGAACATTGCTTATGCGATAATAGCCGAGTTTACAACAGCGTTGCAATCGTTTCTTCTTTTGGCAATTTGGCGCCAATTCGAGATACAAGTGCAGCCAGGTCCTTCTCCACCTGATCTCTCCAATGGACTGCACGTCTTCCTCTTCCTCTGCTTTCCCCGGCGGGCACCGTGTCGGACACTTTCATAACTGGAGTGTATTCATCCATCCGGACGACATGACCTAGCCAGCGTATGCACTGTCCCTTAATTCGCTGAACTATGTCAATGTCGTCGTATATCTCGGTACAGCTCATCGTTCCAGCGATTGCGGTATTCGCCGTGGCCAATGCGCAAAGGACGAAAAAACTTCCTTAAAACCTTTCCCTTGAAAACTCTTAACGCCGACTTATCAAATGTTGTCATCGTCCATGCCTCTGCACCATACCGCTGAACGGGGATGATGAGTGATTTGTAGAGTTTGGTCTTTGTTCGTTGAGATAGGACTTTACTTCTCAATTGCCTACCCAGTCCGAAGTAGCAACTGTTGGTGATGGTAATTCAGCGCTGGATTTCGAGGCTGACATTGTTGTTGGTGTTAAGACTGGTACCAAGATAGACGAAATTGTCTACGACTTCGAAGTTTTGAGAGTCAACATTGACGTGAGAGCCAAGTCGTGAGCGCGAGGACTGTTTGTTTGATGACAGGAGATATTAACGTCTTGCACTCGTTCTTTATCAGACCCATTTGCTTCTTTTCGAGATTATCGACAGAAAATACGTAAGAATTGACAGGTTCGCAGAGAAATCACTTGCGCTACAGTAATTGTTTCAAAGATATCGTCCCCTCAATATAACAATAGCGTATAATTTTTTTTGGGTTTTGAGAAAATCGAGTTTAAAGTTTTTGTAATTTTCTTATTGAAGGAAATTTCTGAACATGAAATTATGCACCATTTTTTCCAATGACATTTTGACCCACTTTGTGGAAGTAGAATTTGACGAAATTTTGACCAGACATAGAATCAATGATGGAGATTCTAAATATGCAATAAAAAAATAATGGCGTATGAGCACATACGCTATTGTTATATTGAGGGGACGATATATAGAGAGGGATTGTAGGAACGCTTCTTGTTGCTGTATTGGATTTCATGCGATTCGTGCTGCAATATCCGAAGTCGTTAACCCTTTCAAGGAAAGAATGCGAACTCTTTCATATCAACAAAATACTTATGCGCAGCGTACGACAAAATATTTTTGATTTACAACAATTTGATAACATTTTCCCGAAATATACAAAACAAACTATAAATACGATTAATTGAAATCATTACGGGGGGTATACTCTGTATATTTTTTGAGTTATGACAAGCTTATCTGCGTCATTCACTTCATTAGGCTTAAGCTCTACAAGATTGATCGTATATTGCGAATTATGGCATTAGATTAGATATCCTCTCGGCAGCGGCTCCTACCTTTTATAACTCGTCACTTTCAAATCAATTTTTTCAGTTTGCACTTATTTTTTTTTGCAGAACAATGGGAGTTTTGCAAACTATGTTTCGTTTAGCGGTTGCCTTAATTGTGCTGTCCGCGCTGACCGAGGCTTTGGACCTGACGTATATTAATCTGAAACCTTTTAAAACATCTGTAAGTTCAATAAAACAATACCTTGTTCACTCATACTAAAAGCTCAACTAATTTTTAGGCTGAACGTATACGCGAGCAAGGTTATCCCGCTGAGTCCCATTTTGTGGAGACCAGTGATGGTTATATACTCAACCTCTTTCGCATTCCCTACTCGCCACGTTTGGACAATCACCTAGAGCGTAAGCCTGTAGTCTTCATACAACATGGTCTCTTCGGGTGTTCCGACTGTTTTTTACTAAATGGTCCGGAGGACGCGATCGCGTATAATTTCGTTGATGCTGGTTTTGATGTTTGGTTGGGTAATGCGCGTGGCAATATTTATTCCAGTAATCACTCCAGTTTGTCGCCTGAACACCCGAAGTTTTGGAAGTTCAGTTGGCATGAGATCGGCACCATTGATATGCCCGAATCGATTGACTATGTGCTCGAGCGGACAGGTGAAAGTGCACTACATTATGTTGGGCATTCACAGGGCGGTACAGTTTACTTTGTGATGCTTTCTTCTCGTCCCGAGTATAATGAAAAGATAAAAACTGGACACGGTTTGGCACCCGCTGTATTTATGGGTAATGTTACTGACGGCATTGTTACGGCGCTCGCTCCGTATGTCGGCACACCTGGTATGGGCGCTAATTTGCTCTGCGATCAACCGTTTGTACCGTACAACCCGCATGTGCAGCGCTTGCTGGATACGGCTTGTGGCGGCGCACCAGCATATCCAAAATATTGTAAAACACTATATCTAATGTGGGCCGGCGATGAACAGTCGAACCTTAATGCGGTCAGTATGCTATAGCGAATATTCAAAGTGATAGAAAATATGATTTCTTTTCATTTGTAGACATTACTGCCTCAACTGGCCGAAACACATCCTGCTGGCATCTCGACTAATCAAGGCATACACTACATACAACTTAAAGTGTCGAACAAATTCCGTCAATACGATTTTGGTTCGAAGAAGAATAAAAAAGTATATAATCAGGAAGAACCGCCAGATTATCCGCTAGAAAAGGTCACAGCCGATACTTTCCTCTATTATGGTTTAAATGACGGTTCGGCTACAGCGCAAGATATGAAACGTTTACCCCCCTACCTAACTAATTTGCGTCTGTTCTATGAAGTGCCGAATCCAACATGGGGACATTTGGATTTCATTTTCGCCAAGCAGGTTAAGCAGGAAATCAACGATCCTGTAATACAGCATTGTAAAGATTATGAAGAACGATATTAGAGCGATCAATAAAGAATTTAAGAGCAATATGTAAAATATTTATGTTAGTAAAATAGATTTTTAATTGTAGAGCTTAAACAAACTACCAGGCAGGCTGAAAAATTCGTATCGTTCGGGTCGCGAAATCAGAACTTTCGGTAATAATAAGACATTTTTGATATGAGATATTTGAAGGGAACCTAAATGGATTGACTGGTAAGAGGCGAATGAGACTTTGTAGGTATGTTGACGCTTCGGGTGTTTCATGACGGCACTTCCTTAACGTCCATAACATTGAATAATTAGGTTCCAGTAAAAACGTTTAAAGATACGGTCAATCGCATAGCAGCCAGAATTTATGGCACTCTGGCAAGGAGTTGTACTCGATTTCAAAGTTTCACCTTTGCACTAAGCACTTATGTTTTGAGTTCATTTATGACTATGATATCTTATTTGGGGTACTCACAACGTGTCACAAAGCGTCGTAAAATCATAAAATCATAAATTTTTATACCAGTTTAAAAAATTTGTTTTTGGATTGCATACTAAAATATGTTTACGCAAATACAACTCTGAACGCTATGTTTTCGGATCATTATAACTTCATGAGACTACGTGAAACCCCTAAATGGATATTGAACTCCAATAAAATGGACAAAGTTTGAACTCTTGCATTCAACATTTGCGCTTCAATATAAACATAACACTTGTAGATTAATATCTATAACAATCTTTCCCTCAGTAACTCTTTGAGTTTACAATCACGAACAAGCAGGTGTGTGTCGATCCTCTTTTCACGGATCTTTTCCAGGGTTTGGCGCGTGATCAGTTTCTGTTGTGCACACAGTGTTGGAGTTTACGAGCACCTTATATGTGATGTTGAAGTGTCTTATCCCACTTTTTGTGGATTGGTCAGGCACACTTAAACTCCAATCGTCGGGCATGCTTTCATCAGACCATATTCTACAAAGAAGCTGATGCATGCTTCTTAGCTTGGCTGGAAATTCATTGGTCACGCCGCTTTGCTGTTCTTCAGACGGGTCATTGCTTCTTCATGGTTGGACAATGGATCGTCTGATCCATCGTTATCGATTGGGGTATCGGGTTCACCATCTCCTGGTTTTATGCTTCCACTGCCTTCCAGCAGGCTGGAGAAGTGTTCCCTCCATGTCTACGAGACATGAACTTGAATAGCAGAGACTTCTGACAATACAGTTGGCATTAAATCGGCGCTATTGATTTGCCCAATACAATTGACTATATACTCAAGAAGTACAATACGAAAGCATTTATCTTAAGCTCAAGGCTCAAGCTTTTTTTATGGGCAATATTATATAACCTCTGGTGCACTTAATCAATCCTAATATAACTGTGTTCAGTGACAGTGGTATGCGATTGTTTAGCGATTAAATGTTCATACTACAATATGTTGTTGCAATGAGAACTGTCGAGATTTAGCGGATAGCACATTATCAGCTTGAAAATGTATCAGCTGATGCGCATGTCTATTCGACGTGTCCGGTACATCTGTGAACTGGCAGAGCATTAAGCGTTTGTCAGATCATTGCACCAATTTGAAGCTATTGCACAAAGTGCCTAACGAGAACTGCGTGGCTTTACATTCACCATCAAAGGAAATTAAACTAGAAACCAACAGGTAATTGATAACTGAAAACAGTATGATATTGATAGAACTATGTACGAAAACTGAAAGCTAAACTCTATGCAGTACTTAATGCTTAATACAGAAGTCATACAAAAATAAATAAAGTATTTTAAGAAATATTTGCAGAAATTCAAGCGGCAATAAGCACCTGGCGCAAGCACCATTATCTCCGTCATAAACGTGTATCAATTAATATGAGTGTACAAGTCAAGTGCCACTTACAGGGTTGGCCGAAAGTATTCGTCTGATTGCTTTTACATATATGGCAGAAGATATATGTATGTACGCATGTATATTATTCAGAATTGCTTAGCAACTATTGCATTTGGGTGGACTGGGTGGATGACAATCCACCAGATATTTGTAAGTTCCAGTCTCAGCTAATATCAAAGAAATTGTTGGAATACTCTCACATAATTTATCCATAGTTTTGTACTATTATATTATTTTACATTGCATTTTATCCCTACAATCCTACAATTCTGTTATATTTTGAAGCAAACAACTTTTGCGCACTCGTAGAACTGTGAATTGGTCATATTATAATCGGTCGACGCCACCATATTATCCCTTGTGAAACATATGTATGTGCGAGTCCCATATTAGCTACTGTGATTACAATTTTTTGCAGTCAACAACATTTTAGGTGGACTGGTCATGCTTCATCTGGGTGTCGTCGAACTTTTTTCCCTCAAATGAACTACATCCGATCAATGGGCATACATATCTCTGAACTGTTAACGCCAAAAAGGTAAAAAAAGTTTGAGTTAGAAACATCAAGACAATAGCCAATCCTTAAGTTGGTCGACGAAAACGGTGAGGCTGGAACTTATAAAAAGTTTCTTATAAGTATTTCTAAGAATTCGTCCTCTTTCCTTTACCTCTGGTAAGTCAAATTACCTCGGTAACCCAAAATAAAGTTTTCCATATTCTATTAAGGTATTGAAGGTATCTTTAATGAAGAAGTAGTTAAGATACTTATTTCTTTACTAAAGACCAAGGTCATTAAAACTGTTTGAAAATCGTTCGATTTTGAAACTCATATTATCCACAAAAAAGACAACATTTTAAGATTTTGTGCTTATTATAATTAAATAGTTTATTCTTAAATTTTGAATAATACGTAAAAATGCCATAATACCCAGACAACAGTTATTCTAAAAAATATACGTCACTTAGTTATGGCAACCTTTATCTTAACAAGTATGGATCAAATAATAAACTCGGTCTTAAAAGTCCTACTTTTTCCTATAAATCACAATTAAAATTTAAAAACTAAAATACTCTTGAAGTGAAACTCGAAACGTTATCGTCAACTATATGTATATTCGTAGTAGTTTGCTGCTCTGATAATTTTATCGAAAATGAACTCACGCACGCCCAGACCACAAATGAAGTCGAAATGATTCCAGCGTCGACGTGGAATCTTATAGACGGCCTGTAGGTTGCGCAAACGCATTAGCAGTCGCCAAATATCCTCCACGGACACGATGTAATCGTTCTCGGCGTAGAAAATTGTTACCGGCGCTGTGACTAGCTCCAACTTGTAGTCGGGCGGTTCTAATTGATTGTACATCAACCAATTCTTCTCCGGACCATAGTCGTATTGGCGGAACTTCGTCGAGACGTAACCCTGAAAGTAATGCATAATTTGCTTGAAGGAGCCACCCACTGGAAAGTTGGCCATTATATCCGGTAGCAAAGTCTGTAAATATGCGGGAAAATTCTATAAAAACTATATACAAGTATAATAGAATTGCAAGTACCACCTTGTTTAGATGTTGTGTGTCGTAGCCCACAGCTGGCCAAAGGCGGCTGACACAAACCATCGGTCGTTCGTTCTCAAAACAAAGCGACGAGAGGAACTTTTTCACAAACTTGTTTGTCGACACCATCTCCATGCCCTCCAACACCTTAGCCACATAGTTGCGTGTACCCAATATGGGACCGAAAATCTTGGCCAGCCCACCTTTAGTGTTGCTCACATACGCCACCGGCGCCAACAGATGTGCTGTCTTGAAGACGCCATTGTATTGCGGCAACATTGAGTTCAGCACCAGAAACACGGTGCCACCCTGTGAGATGCCCACAAAATGCATTTTCGCCTCGCCCGTGCATTGCATGATGTAGTCCACCATAGCGGGCATATCGTAAATGCTCATCTCATGCCAGCTGAAGTTCCAGAACTCACGCTCCGTGGCATTGTACCACACGTTGCGACGCGTGTAGATGTTGCCGCGATTGTTGCCCAACCAAATGTCGTAGCCTTGACGCCACAGCAGATATGGTAATGAGTTCTCCCGGCCGTTCAGTAGCCAAGCGTCCGAGGAGGCGTAAATTCCGGCTAACAAGAAAACGACCGGACGTCGCGAATATATGCCGCAAGCACTAGCGCCTGTTGTCGACGTCGTATTATATTGCGGTATGCGATGCAATGTCAACGCATAGCCGTCCTTGGTCAGCACGTGATGCTTTTCCACCGGATAACCGTCGCGACGAATGCGTTGCACCTGCAAGTGCAAGTGCGTATTCATGGAAGGAAGAAAGTAATAAAAGACGATTATTTTATTATGATGTCTACTGGTGTTCTTTGTGCTATTTTTTAGTGGCAGTCTGCAAAATAGTAAGTGCTGTGATTGAGTGACTCAAGTAGGTAAAATGACAATAATAGGCGCTATCGGCGTCGCGGTGACACTGCGTTGACATAAAAGTGACTTACGCAAATCACCTACCGTCTACCATCTACGATTTACGATTTACGAGTACCTGCCTGCATGGCTCAATTGACGGCTTAGCTGGATTGCGAAGTTAAGTCGTGTCGTCTAAGTGCATGCGAGCACAAATTTATGCGCTCTTGACAGCCGTAAACGGCCTTCATTGCCATTTCATTGTTTTTGTTTGTTGTAATAATTGCAATATGCGCTAAATACATACATATATGTATACCACCAACGCTTTTCCAAAGGATGTGGATTATTTTTTTCATAAGCAAAGGGTATGATTTCGATAGAAATAACATTGAATGGCCGCGATCTGGTTAAACAAATGTTGGATACCATGAATAGGTTAACTGATATACATATGTATGTGACAGATAAAAATTTGTGAGATCGTGCCTGATGTCAGAAGTTAGTGCTATGTGTAGTCGGTTTCACTGAGATATGTGATAACTTGTCCGAAATCTTCTCTGTTAATGGTTGAGAATGGAATGGAAGTTCAATTCAAACAAGTGTCTACAATCGTATAAAACCCATCAGACGTGTACTGCATGAAGGGGTATCTGAGTTGGTGGGAGCCTGGATTTTGAACCCTGCTTATTCTCGGACTCCAAAACCATGTTCGAAAAAGGTGAAAAGAAAAAGGCGCGACTGAGCTCTATTTCGAAGCATATGTTCAATCGTTCTTCAAAATTTAAAGTTATGCTTAAATCTCATGACATGTTCTCTAACTCTTATTTGGGATTTTATGCGAAAGTAGGATTAAAGGTTCATATCAAGTGAATGAAAAATCGGATTAAGCACAATTTGAATTGAAATAAATGGTTTTACTTTTCTTAGACCCGATCGACTTTAGGTAAGGTTTGGTTAAATGGTCGACCTTAAAAAGTGGATGTCACTTGGTTAGCTTATAATACCGGTCCGTTGTGATACCTAGAACTCTCATAAAAATGTATTATAAATAACCACATAAATCAACAAAGCGCTCTGAGCCGATCACAAATTTGTTGAGGCGGCCAATGTCAGTTTCGACTATGTCTACTGATTCATCGAAGGTTTGGCTGCCGAGATGCTTCAGTCTCAGTCTTGCAAAAGCTGTAAAAAGATGAGAAAGTTCCTGAATGTTTCCAGCTCACCTTCTTCCATACGATTTTGACAATTTGGTTCCGACTGGATTTTTAGCCTTACAGCATGAATGTTACGTCTAGTAAGAACTCCTACGATTACTATAAGATAAACTTTGCTAGGAGAAAACAGTTCAGTCGAGATGTTATATCTACTCTAGGCTTGAAGATCGGATTAGAAGATTCCGAATGACTGTTACAATATAGAAATACTCGAAGGTTGTCACTTCTTATTGAAAGCGGATTTCTTTTAGCGAAAAATTCGTGCGATGCTGCTTGAAAGTTGTGATAGAACTCAGGTCCTGCGAAGTGTTTTTTTTCTAAAACAACCGGATATTGTTTGTCCGCAGTGGACAGCCATTGGCAGTGTTCCTCAAAGCTACAGCAACAACTGTATCCAAATGTAAACTCTTTTATAAAACAATGATTAGAAATGTTATCGAAAACTTGGAGGATCGCTATATTCTATGTGAAACCCTTGCTCATCTTTACATATGTATGTATGTTCTAGTATAACAATATCGAATTTTGCTAAACAAAAGCTTTAATTTTTTAAATGACACTAGCGCTATTATTTCTCTGATAACCGTTTCCTTGTAAGGAAAACCGATAGTCCACAAACTATCTGAGCTTGTTCAGAATTGCAATTTCACGTTACTGCCTCCAAAGTGGTATGCATAGATTCCAAAAAGAACAGTGGCTATATAAAATCATTTTTTTAAGACAAACATTTTCGTACGAAAATATGGCTAATTTTGGTTTTAAAATCGTAAATTTTTATTGAAAAGTTATATCGCTCATGACATTATTTTTAGTGCGGTGATGGGTATGATTTCGTAAATACGTGTCTATTTTTTCGTTTCATTTGCCTACTTTTGGCAAATGCAAATGCCGGCACGTGCGTCGAACACTCAGCGCGGCACACCACGCTCGCATACGCGCAGAAACGCCGACATACATACATAGGTACTATATAGTCCAACAACAAAAATGGATGAATGACGATAAACTTGCGATTACAAAGTTTGTCCTAAAGTATGTACAAGCCATGGGTATTTTGCCAATGGCAACACGAAAAACAATAACATCCATTTATACGAGTACATACAGACACATATGCTTGCTAGATTTCGTACTTTCGTATGCATGTGAGTATGTTGTATCTAAGTGTGCGATACTTCAAATTATGCATTCCGCGCATGCGCACTTGCACTCGCCACACACGCTTTAAATACTCGTACATGCAGCAAGCACTCTGTGCGACCGACACTCCTGCGATGTGATCTGCCCTTGTCGCTGTTGAGTTGTGTCCTCTACCGAAGTGACTTAATAGACACAATAAATAAGTCCAAAGTTTGAAATATTGACTTGTGCAATTTATCACATAACTGGGAGGCGATATGGTATTTTGTAATTATTGATAACAAATATTTATATGTACGAGTATAGTCAGGTAAAGGTGCGAAAAAATCGATTAAGTGGACTATATATTATATGAAGTATTACTACAGACGTACCAAAGGGGTCTTGAGATTTAATTTATTTCCAGGAAATTTTATAATACCCTCAAAACTTTATACTTGTGACTTTACTTCTCTATCTGGAACATTTGTAAAATAAGTACAGTAATGCTTATGGTAGCTAGGTTATGTGAGCTTGACCTTGACCACTGATTAGATAAAATACTGCAGGAGATAAGGAACTAAAGTCATGAAACAGCTAAATAGTGAACAAAAGGAAAGCCATTCCAAAGAACAATATGATCTCTATAGACTTCTTTATGTTGAAGTGTACGAAGTTTGATCTCTACAATGCCAGTTAGTACGTGTTTGGCAATTACAAAAAATGTGTCTGGCTATGACGAACAGAGGAAACTAAACTCATAAGAGATGGGCGTCTCAACTCATTTTGGTTAATGTTTTGGGTATGAAGCATGTCAGTACTAAATACCAAACGAATTTTTGCAAAAAAGACGTCAAGTGCCGACCATGAGGGCATCATACAGACCATGTCTCTTCTAAACTGTTCTAGAATCTAGCGAATGGTGCTCCAAAAATGAGCCGAAACCGAAAAAAATTGCTGAAAACAGTGAATGGCATCTCAGAAAAGGCTTATATCAAATGAATAGAAAGTTGAATTAAGCGCAATTTGTATTGAAATACGTGGAAATGGTTTTACTTTTGTCAGTCCGGATCAACTTTAGATTAGGTTTGGTTAAGTGGTCGATCCTAAAAATTGGATCTCCCTTGGATAGCTAGCTTGCAATGCCGGTCCGTTGTGGTACCAGAACTCTTGTGTTCATAAATACCGTCATAAATCGCCAAAGCTCTTTGAGTCGATCACAAATTTGTTGCGGAGGCCAATGTCAGTTTTGACTTTGTCTACTGGTTCGCCCAAGGTTTGACTGTCGAGATGTTTCACCCTGAATTTTGCAAAGGCTGGATAATGAATGAGAGAGTTTCTGAATGTTTCCATCTCAACTTCTTTCATACAATTTGCACAATTTGTTTCCGACGTAAATGCTTATGCCTAGTAAGAACTCCTACTATTGCTCCTAAATGAACTTTGCTAAGAAAAAAAGTTCAGTCTATCTCTCATGTATTCTCTATGCCAAAAGATCGTCGACCAATGCCTGCTAAGCGCATGCTAGGTCCATACGCCGAGTGCTAAATCGCAAGATTACAACATAGATCCCGCTCATTCACACACCGATGTGAGAAAGGTACCCCGCTTTGATCAGATGGTATTTCCCTGAAATTCAGATCTTAAGACAGTGAAAGATGGGTATCAGTCTTTCAAATTAGTTGGAATTAATTTCAGATATGTTGTTTTTATATCTGACAAGTTTTGCACTATTAGAAAGTTCTGATATGTTCTCTAAATCCTCTATGCGTTACTATTTATACTTGAATTAAAAATTGTTAGTGTGATTTTCCGAATGACTTTTATACTCGTATGGTGGAAACACAATAGGAGGTTGTCACATCCTATTGCGTGCGTATCGCTATTGAAGAAAAATTCGTGTGATGTTGCTTGGAAGTTGTGATAGAACTCAGGTCCTACAAAGTTTTAGTGCGGGCTTTTCGCAAAACAGACGGGTCTAGGTAAACATAACTGACTTGTAAATTTTTCTGGCCAAGGGCTGTCACACTTCAAAATTATTTGGGTAATGTTCATTACCCATACAACAGTAACAGCCTTCAAAGCGTACAAAAAATGGCGTGAAAAATTATGAACCGTACCATATTAAATAAATTAAAAAGTAAGAACAGTTGCTTTTCAAAATAGTAGATTAAACAACAATCAAAAATATTTTAAGCTGACCGCAAAAATGTTTGGCCTCAATTATTAGGAAAACAACGTGAAGTGCGTTGCAAGCCTTGTTAGCATAGTGGAGTGATTGGTCACAGCTTATTTAAATTTAATTGCGGTCAGTGGTTTTCGTTTAATTTCTCGCTCATTTCTATTTCACGAGTCATACCGCATCTGTAATGATGATGTCGCGCGTTTGACGGACGTTGATGAACGCGGCAACCATAAACGAGGATCCGCGTAGCTGCGACTCCAACTGCCAGCAATACAGGCCACTTAACAGCAATAGCAACAACGATTTGATGATGTTGCAACCGATGATGGTGACAGCCATGACTCACGACGGCGCAGGATGCTATGAATGTTGGCGTTAAAGCCGTTAATGCCGTTGCTCGTCAAACGCGTTCGGGGAGTTGTTTCAAGCGAATGGACAAGATGATGCAGAATGACATACTGGCTTACGTCAACGTGTCGTGCGAAGCGATCTTATGGGCTGAAGCAGCCAACACACTTTGCCACACCGATCCACAGCTAAACGGCGTTGCAGCTGCAGCGGTAGCCTAGTGTGTCGGCGATGAGCGGCGAGGAAGTGCAAGCAGCAAGTTTCACAACAATTCTATCTCAATCACGCTTTATTGAAATAACACAAAACAACCGAATGCAGCAGCCAGACGGATTGAACCGAAAGCACGATAAGTGTTAAAGGTGCTGACTGTGCAGTTGAGGTCAAAAGTTAACACTAATGGGTACTTGATGTTTCGGTACGTCACTGCGGGTAGTACGCGTCTGGGACGAGTTATTATGTGTGCTACAAGTATGAACCGTTATATTATTACTTTTCACTTTTCACTTTTCACGTTTATTGCTACTTATTGGCTTTCTTTTGCTTGTACAGCATTACTTTTTGTTTTTGTCTTGCTTTTGCTTTTGTTTTTGCACTTTCATTGGCGGTTTATAAGTGTTTTTTTCGCGCGCAGGAAAAGGTGAAACCTCCAAATCGGCAACATGTATGAATTCCGGGATCGCGCTGACGTAAAACTTTGGTAACGTCGCGTGGCTTCGACTTCGATTGTCGTCGTCGTGCGCGGACTGGTGTCTGTTGACTGACTGTTTCGCCGCCTCGATAGCGGTATCCGCGCAGCCTGCGGCTTCCACGCGCCCCAGCTGTTGTGAAGCGCTTCTCTCCGCCACAACTCCAACCGCAGCACCATACAGGTATGTAGGTAAGTGTAGCGCTCGCTGTGACGCTCATCGCGCTCATTACGTGTATTACCTTACCACCACTCGCTTTAGCCCGCTGCCAACCGGCGCGGCCTCGCTGTAGTTACTTTTAATTCATAAACTCAATTATTTATTTTGTGTCTGCTTTCGCATTCATCGATTTGCAATGAGCGTGGCGCGATTCGAACGGCCAGCCGGCTGCGACTCAAGCACGTGAAGCGACGCTTCGATTTGTCCAACGTAATTCGCTCGCCACTGTCACTTGGCCATTACGAGCACCTACATAATTCTGCTCTCCGGCATGGTGCCGCTATTGACCACACTTACCCATTGACTACTCCTCCCTGAACCTGTTGTCCGGCGATTCGACTCGGTCTGTCATTGTGCGATTTGTTTAGGATGCGTTTGCATGCGTCTGCCGCCCGTTGGCGGGGAGTCGGTAACTCGGTAATGCGGTTAGGCGCTTCGACCGCCTTGGCGCATTAAGCTGTCTGTCCGTCTCTCTGCAATTGTGCGTTTGTTTATTTGCCGTCAGTTTACAAACACTTGTCAACGCGCAGCATTTAAGTAATTTAATTTCATCAATAGGCGTTTGTGTATTCGCCGCCCCTTACGTTATCAAGGCAAAATGCACTTTCTTTCCACATTTACATGCACTTAAGTGCTTACTTGTTCACTTACATATAATTGCTTGCACTGTTGCATGGCTGTATGCAACTTTCGTGAGTAATCGCATGCGTTTCTTAAGTGGAAGTGACACAGTGGTCATTGCAGTTCGCGTCCATCACTTCGAGCGTCGTTGTTTTCATCTCATTTCACGCGTCTTCAAGATTTCTTGCAATGCGTAATTTAATCATGGCATAAGTCATAAGGCATAAGCAGACTCAAGTATTTACATACATAGATTCACATTAGTTGGGGTCAGCAACCATAAAACGGAAGCCTATAATAAATCGTTGATATTTCAAAAGGGCGAGATGAGATGGGGTTGATTTGGAAAAGTAGAAAAAATGAGATTGAAGCTTAGCGGTTTTGGTGAATACTAAAATTCCCTTTAAGGTTTTGTAGCCACTTGTTAAACACATTTTTTCAGACAAGCAAGTGGGCCCTTTACGTGTGGTGAGTAATTCATTAATCTTATTTAAGTTGGGTTCCAGCCTTGTTGGGCCGAAAACTTGCTGTTCTTTGTGGAATTTTTTCTTGGAAAGTATAACAGGTAAAAGGATGGAATTTTTATACAGTTACTGGAAAAATTTTATTGAAGCATAACAACGTTTTTTTCTTATCCAAGTAAAGGGGATGAAGGGGGTACCGAACAATGACGGCAGAGTCTCGTACTCATAGTGAAAGTCGTAGCGTCCGTAAGTAAAATCTGAAATACAAACGAAAAATATGTTCTTAATCTGTACACTTCCGTGGTTTCCGTCTGTCATGTACGAAGGAAAGACATAAAAAATGCAAAAATTGTGAGCTTTTGAAAAAAAAAACACTTTTGGCTCTCTTCATGTTACAAATTATTATTTTTTAAGTGCTAATTGAAATTCTAGTACCACGAATGCACAAAATCCTGAAGAATATATGTACTTAAAATTTTCCATAGCGTTTGCTCAATTTATCCAGTCTGTAGGACTTTCAACAACTCGGAAAAAGTAGTTTTTAAAGAAAATGTTCAATAAGAGCCGATTTACACCGCTTTGCTGAGCAAACATTTGTGTTTCAAGACCAAATTTCTCTAAGAAGAAGCAATATCTATTTACTGATAATTTCTACTTTTAAGAAAAACATTTCTCTTACTCTAGAGGCAAAATTTTCGACTTTTTTTTGGCGGCATTTGATATTTTTACAATCCATTTTTTTATATTTGGATAGTGCACAAACTTAGTTAAATTGTTTTTACATTGAGTTATGAGTAGTTTTGTGAGTAAACGGAAAAAAGGTTGTGTCCCCGTCGCCATGATTTTCAAAGTTTTGCTCAGCTGAAATATGAAGCAATAATGGATTCTTGTTTAGTATGAATGTTATCTCTAGAAGCTGCATAACTGAAAACAAGTTTCATAAAATGGTAGTGTACTCGCCCTTGTGCTCTACATTCTTCAGAGAACTTCTAGCAGAACTTCTAGGGATCAACTCTGACTCCACAATGACGGCAACTCTATTACTGCTTCTAGAAAACTGCAAGTTCAATTGAATGCTCTATAACCGTGGCGCAACCGTGGAGCATTGCCATCAACACCGAAAAGTCCGTGCAATAGTATATAATCTCAAGCACAAATTTTTGCCCTGAAGTGACTTTCTATGGTCAGTTGTTACCAACAAAAACTTGCGCAAAATATTTGGAGCTTATAATTGATAAGAAGCACACTTGAAAAGATCACGTAAAAACAAAAAGAACACAGCAAAGATTAAAGTTGGTGTACTGGTTTCTTGAGCAAAGATCTCGCCTCAGTCTGAAGAATGAGTTGCTAATGTATGAGGTAATACTTAGGCCGATCTGGACGTATGTCATTCAAATCTGGAGCAGTGCAGTGAATTAAAATTTAAAAGTAATTCAAGCTTTTGAAAATAAAGTTCTGGGCATCATAGTGGGGCTCCTTTCTATGTGAAAAACGATGTCCTCCGCCGGAATTTAAAGCTGTTCAACGCAAAGAAAATAATCGAAGAATTTAGGAGACGTTACCTATTGCGTTTGGAGCATCATGAAAATATAGTTGCGATTCAACTGCTGGACAATAGTTTACAACGTTGAAGATTGAAAAGATACCTTGATTCAATTATTTTTTCAAATTTCTAGACTAGAATACCTCCTTAAAAGACATTATATGTACAAAATACAGGGGCGTATTTAGAGTAGAATTTTGGGAAGGGAACTATATGATTTTGTACTTGCAACTCCAAGTATTTTTCTTCAATGAGTGTCACTGATGATGGAAATTCCGTGGATCCGTCCCTGACCCCACCAAATAAATGGATATTTTTGAGAAAAATGTCAGAAAGAAAATGAAACCTTAAAAGTTTAAATAAGATTTTTTCCGACGATCCACTACAATTGCAGAGAACTCTGTTTACTATCTACTACGATTTTCTGGGAACGATTACTAGAGAAACTTAAAATATAATATATGACTTTTTCTTTTAACAGCTATCTTTCACATTCAATCATAAAGTTGTCACAATAAAAGGATAAAATAACTAAAAAAATAAAACTAAACTCTTGTTATTGAAAAAAAATTTCAAAAATTATATGATATTTCACGTTTTTTATCATGTTTGCGACCCGTCCTAATGTATGATCGCACTTATACGAAAATATTTCTGACGTGAAATATCATATAATTTTTAAAGTTTAACGGAATTATGATTGTGTCACTTCTCGCACTCTCTCTGTCATCCTATTGCGGGCCGTAAAACCGCCATTGAACTATGTAAGTCAAATGTAACCGTGTTTGCACGCTTTCGGACGCAATCGATAAACATACATACATATACTCGTGTGCTTGTGCATAAATATTCACATATGATGTACTTACCTGCACAAGCGTATACACATACGAGTACGAGTATTATTTACAATATGTCATGCAATAATTGTGGCTTTTTGCGTCTATAATTACGGCACTTTATTTCAGCCCTGATGTAAACCATATTTGCATATCTGTGTATGTGTGTGTAAGTAAGCGGAGTGTTCAGAGTAAATAAATTCATATTAGCTCATATACTAACTGCTAGTCATATGCTCGCATGTAAACATATTTATCGCAATTGTCTAATTGTGCTGTGATTCGGACGTGCGAGGGTTAAACTCTGTTAAACGTCTGTTTATTTGCATGGATTAATTGCCTCAATTGGGGGAAATTAACGCGGCTTTTTTCTGATTTCACTGGACGTGTATTTATACCTTAGGTTTTGTTTACTTTCTGACTAGCACGTAAGCTTTTAATGGTGTTTTTATGTTCGCCTTCAAAACGGAACAGGCTTTTTATCAGACCACAAGTAAATGGATCAATGGCGAACTTGAAAATTGGTACATACATATGTACATATATCAACATGTTAGTATGATACTATGTATGTATGTATGTATGTATTTATGTAAATTTGGATATGTAAGTATTTTATTATGTTATGTACATATGTATGTACTATATCCACTTTTGAATTTCAAAAAATCGATTTTTTTTCTTTTTGCATATTGATGTACATATACATATACATATGTATGTATGTATATTAGAGAATATTTTTCGAAAATTTGAAGTCGATGCGGCAAATAGTTTCAAAGATACATATGTAGATATATGCGCGCTTGAAAGAATTTTGAAACTTAGTGGTTCCCAAAGTTTTCAAAGTCGGTGGAGAAAATTTCTCCAAAACGGCTGAACCGATCGACTTGAAATTTTCACACGACGGTCATTAAACTTACAAAAAGCCATCACCTTAAAGTGTATTTTAGGACCCCATATGGTCTATTGGGTCTATACAGGAATCATCTGCTCCATATTAACATATGGTGCGGTGATGCGACGGGCCTTTTTGCTGGGGATTACGGTCGCAATAAAAACAGCGTCAATAAAGGCTCTGAAGGTTATCCTAAACATCCGGCCAATATATGGTATATACAAGTAAAGTTGTTGCTGTGACAAGTTGACCGTCCTTGTCCGTATAGACATCCATGTTCGTTCCGGTTACTTAGACCCGAATGTCATGGAAACGGAATACAAGTAAATTATGAGGCAATGCTTACAGCCAGCCTGCTCATGCCTTTCGGTCATTGCATGGTATCCTACTCGACCTTGTTAATGAACTCGGGTTAAAAGGTTAAAGGCGAAAAAGAGGCCCATGAAAAATGAAACACAACGATTTTAATCTTCAGTAGAGAAAAATAGACCAAAGGTTCTGTCATAGACAGTTTCAGTGGGGAAATCTGCGTAACCATCGACGGATCAAAGGACGAAATAGGAATACGAGCGGGCTTCTTGTAGTAATCCTTACTGAATAGGTATATTCAAACTAAAGGACTACATTTCAGTATTTCAGTAGTTTAGCTCTAATTAGCAAGTTCATAAAACTTTTAGTGTATAGCCAAGTGGCAATTAAGGCTATACGTAGTACCACTACTACGTTAGGCTATTCGGTTAATATCATTTGGATAACTAATCATATAAGAATACAATTAAATCAAAAGACAGACGACACAATTTCCTAAGCTATCCCAGGACATTCAGCTCCATCAGAGTTACTTGAAGCAATGGACAATAAAGGGACATTTCAGGCTTTGGAATGCTAGCAAACCAGACATTGGGCTAGCGTTTATAGCGGACAGACCAAAAAGCCCCTACTTCTAGGTAAAATGGCACATAGTAATATTGTAGGGATCAGCAAAGGTCACCCAACTACAGAAAATGGAAAAGAAGTGGATTCGGCGGTATGCAGAGCAAGCGCGGAGGATGATAGGATGAGAAGAGACATATTTCATGGCTTCCAATACTCCAACTTAAGAGACATTGGACAGTTGTGGTGGAAAATATTAGGTTTTATACCAAATCCACTGGGTTGCTGGATAAAGCTTAATTGGGTTACCACCTGGGAGCAAAATGGGCATAATGATGGCCGAAGTACAGCCGCTTGCGGTTAGACACTTTTGTGCCGCGCTTTTTCGCCAAATAAATAGGAATATGTACATATGTATATTTCTTCTTATAAATACCACATATTCATATACGTATGTATGCATATAATTACTCATAGTGTAGGATTTTAAATGCGGAAGTCACTAGTTACTGTTTCTACATAGCAAGTCAAATTCATCAACTAAGTACTTAAGTACGTACTCATTATCCTAAATTTGGATTGTCATGCAAATTTATATTCAAAACTTTGTCAAGCAATAAATTTAAAGGCTGACGAATAAAGATTTAAGAGAGAAGATTTTCTTTATCTTAAAATGCGCTATGGAATAAATAAAAGAATAATGTGTCAAAAAAAAGATTAGTACGTGCCATTCATAAGCAAACTTTGATAATATTCATTCGAGTAAATACATATGTATGTAAATATGTAATTATGTGAGTAGTATGCTAATGAGCACACGTACGCACAATGATAAATGCACTTGCTTATGTACATGAGTAAAAAAATAGTAAGACTTTGTTTATCATTTTGAATTTCTTAATTTATTCTTCAATATCTATGTCGTCCCCATCAAAGTAATCCAGCTTGGACCCAATACAATTGTACCAACGATTTTTTCAATCCTCGAAACAGTTGCCAAAGTCAATTTCCAGAATAGCGTTTAATGTGCATAGCGATTCACGTTTAATGTCTTCAATTTACTCCAAACGATTTCCCCGGAGCGGACCGTTGATTTTGCTGAACAGCCAGAAGTCACATTGCGCCAAGTCCTTAAAATTAATGTAGAAACCCACTTTACCTTTGGAAGGTTTCGAAAAAGGCCCAAAAATAATAATACCGCTCGACGTTCGGAATGCTCGGAGTGCCTCACCTCAGACTTTAAAAGCGTTTTTCTCAAAACACACTTTTTTAAACTGGCGGACATGATTCCGGTCGAACTACTCAACCGATTTGCTTATTTTTTTTAAATGTTCATAAAACGCCTGGTTATAGTCCCTACTAGATTCATAATGTTTTATAAATTATTGACAATGTTATGACAAAATTTATATAAAAAAAACATGGGGAAAAATTAAAAAAAAACGTTAATTACTTTTTTATTTATCAACATTTTTTCTTGATTCTAGTAAGGACGATAACCATTCACGTACTTTTTAAGACTAAACTGGTTGATCCAAACATAAAAATCTTGTCCGCCAGTGAAAAAACGCATCTCATTCACCCAGCCATTTCTCCGACAGACGTCATCAAAAAATTCCGAACAAATTTGTTTATACACTCCTCGATATACCATGATATGTGACAAATGTTCTATTGTAGAATAAAAATGTCTATAAGTTAATTTGTGTGAAGCAACCCATCCGAAACGCTCGAATTTATGGGAGAATAAAAATCCCGAGACCTGGCCCCGGTGTTCCCAAAACTAAAGAGACCCATGAAAGGACGACGCTACGGTACGGCGAAAGTGAACAAGATCACAAAAAATTACTTTGATTATTGGAAAAAAACGCAGGCAGAAGTGCAATATATCTGGAGGAGATTACTTTCAAGTGGACAGAATAGATATTCATCAATGAACAAAGAAATTTATTTTATTTTATTTATAATTCATGAAATACAAAATTCGTGATACTTTTTGAACAAACCTCGTTTGTATATGGTTTTCACATACATATTTTGTTATTTGTATTGAGTTCAGTTTGAAATAAAATTAATTACAGAAAATTTGGAGTTAACACAAATTATATGCCTAATTAGTTTTATATTAAATAAAGCAAATTAAATGCAAAATTTTACCAATTTTAGCTTAGCGGGGTACTTACATTTAGTCGAATGGGTAATGCATTACGTTACGGTAGATAAGGAGATTGATGGGTTTTACTGAAGCTCAGCATTACATCGTGGTAAATTGTAGGCTGTGGTAGGTCTTTTATGCTTATTTGGGTTTGCATATGAATGCAAAGTGGGGTATGGAAAGTAAAAAATCTCAAGCCTTATTGTGCGCTTGAGATCTAAGATATATGCTGATCAAACTTAAAATTAAACTATCACTAATGCAATCCTGCAGAAATTTTCTTTCTGAATAGATCGAGTTAGGGTGAAAATAGCGCATTATAGTAGAGACCCGCTAATCCGGATCAATTAAAACCGGCCCCTATCCGGATTATAAGGAAATCCGGATTACCAAAGTCATATCAGAACTATGTATTATGAAAAAAATATTTATAAATTTCTATTTGTTTATTATAACAAATAATACACATGTTCCAAAAAAAAAACAAAAAAAAACTTAAACCAATAAAGCATAAAAGCGAATGTAGTGAATAATAAACATGTCGGTCCGGATTACAAGGGACATAATAGAAATTTTGAGTTTTTTAATCCTGTCCGGATTACAGTGGAATCCGGATTAGGCCATTTCCGGATTAGCGAGCCTCTACTGTATGTATAAACTGTGATTTTGTTTATTTTTTAAGTTCTAAGCACAGATTTTATGGGGGGGTTGGGGAGTGTAAGGTTTTAAGGCAAAAAATTGATACATTTGTGTTTTTTTTGTGGCGACATGAGTAATAAAATTTTTTGAATTTAATGACATATTATTATACAACTTTTGAAGTATATTAGAAAAATTTTTCAATGAAAAATATTAATAAATACCCCTGTGACAGTGAATCTCCAGAAGCGCCTGCAAAAAAATTGGTGAACATTGCAACTCGTTACAAAAAATTTATAAGCGTTTTGAAGGTGATGTATCGTGATATTGACGAGAGGCGTGGCACATATTTCTATTTTACGGTACGAAACGCCTACTACCATAAAGCTCAACTTTAAAGTCCATTTCATAATTCCTTTTAAGTATGTCACCTTACGACCAAAAATTGCCCAAATCCAGCCAAAACTGTTCAAACTCCTAGGTACCGAACATGTGGACCCCTGTATCTATAGTTGACTTTTGACCGAAAACATTGGTCAATGTTTTGTTTGAACTGGGTCATATACTCCCACACATCCAATATACAAAATTTCGAACTTACAGATGACTTTATGCTGGATATATGGGCCAATATTTTAGTTATCTCAATGAAACTTACAGAACTTTTACTTATGTATAACAGTATAATTTTGTGCCTGAAAATAAATAAAATTGGGCAAAACCTTGAGCTAGTCCCCATTTAACTAATATCTTGTTAACTATTTTATTATTTTTTTAAATAATTTTTATGATTTATTCTTCTAATTGGTTTTGATTCTCTTCTTAACTATACGTGTAATCGTAGGCTCCTACTAATTGACTAAATGAATAGCCGCCTATTATGTGGCAAGTTTTTAATTGTGGCATGAGACAACTAAGTTTAATTCAAAGGTACTTAGAATCGTTATATAAACTAAAGCCATTAAAAGTCGTACACTTAATGCAGAGACACATATGAATATACTGTAAAGGAATAGTATGTACTCTGCTACCAAATTAATTAGTTATAGGTGTACTTCAGAACTAGTATAGCACAACTAGTCAATCGAATTTTTTTTTTTTCTTGTCGAGCAACTGATATTTTTTACAAGTCGATATCCTACAAGATCAAGTCAATTGTCATAGTTCAGTAAGAAATATACCAATTCACAACTAGTTCGAGTTATATATGTCGGTACGATTAATAACTTTCTGGTTCATCAAAAGAGTATAGAAGGGGAACAATTTTGATTCGAGTTTCTATTCATCGAAATAATTAGCGCACTGACCCATTTAAGCTGAGCGCGCAAACTACTCGATAAAAAAGTGTTTCTAAATTGTTACAAATTCTTTTTGGGTTCGTGTGAGGTTTGATCTCCATATGTCAATTAGTGCTATCTTCGAAAGCTATTTGTTTTTTTAGACTTTGCTAAAGAGATGCTTGATACCGCAGCTGAGAGACCTACATTCATCAAACGCATCAGCACATCATTGAGACATGGCTTTGTGAAAATGAAATCGAAACTGTCCAATAATCCAGAAAAGACGCTCTAAAAATAAGCCGAGACGAAAAAAACTGCTGAACGCACTGAAGACCATCTCAGTCCAGGCTTAGAACAAACGTATGCAAAATTCAACTGGCGATAGATAATGCATACAACGAATTGTATTGAAATACATGAATTTGTAGTATGTTTTTTGCCAGTACGGGTCAATTTTGATCAGATAGTTTTGTGTTTAATTGCTGGTTTTGACAAATAAGCAATAAAACGAGCCTTTGAATTAAGCGTGAGCATGCGGCATAAGCTTTGTTGTCAGCGTAGCAGAAACATGATTTCATTTCTACATTTAACTTAAATACTTATATATACATACATACATATGTACAGATATGATAACTAATATACAATATTTATATACAATAACAATTGTTTGGATATTGTATGTTTGTATATGCAAATCAGTAACTCCCTTGCATTACGTGCACCCATAAATATGCCTACCTTTTTGGTGGCTTACGAAGAATAAGGAGAAAAAACATTAAAAACTCATAAAATTTTTAATAAATGCATACAGCACAATCTATGAATGCACACACGCACACATACACACACTCATAGTTACAGACTTTAGAATTAACCGACCGCTTATCCGTAAAACCGCATAAAATGAATGCGTGCATATTAATTTCGAAATTTCGTGCGGCTTTAGAAAGAATAGCACCCATAAATGCGTTTACTTACACAACTATACATGGAGATTTGTCTACGTGCAGGACCTTGTCGTCGCAATGATTAACGGTTCGGAAGCGGTGAAGCACAAACAAGTGTGTTTGCATGAGAAAAGCTTATCATCGGAAGCGTCCGAAAGATCGCACTGCAGCTTAAGGCGAAAAAATCTGGTAGAAAATGCATATTTGCTGATTAAACGCCGACGTTGCGACAAACTGCGGTTGCAATAACCGATAAAAACCATATCCGCATGCACAAAATTTTTATAAAGAAAGATAAACATGCATTTTTTTGGTTAAATGCATAAGTGTGTACGTATGATCAGCTAATAATGCATACCCTATAGGAAAATACAGACCATCACCGTGGAGAGACTTACGCCTCAACAACGTTTACAAACTGTTCAACTTTATTACGAAAATTCACGTTCTGTAAAGAACGTGTTTCACGTGCTTTGCTCAACTTATGCTCAACATAATCAGCCACACCATCAACCATCTTTAGATCTAGTATATATTATTGGATAATATTCGACCGAATAGATCACGTCCAGCACGCAGTGAAGAAAATTTAGCAAACGTAGTTGAGAGTGTACCCGACGACAGTGGAGAGTCGGCTCGGCGCTGTTCGCAGCAGCTCGGACTAACTTATATAATGACTTGGCGCATTGTACTACGAGATGTTAAATTGAAAATACAGATTGTGCAAAAACTGAAGCCGCTCAACCTTCCCAATATCTCTTCGACATCTCTTCGCTATATGGACTCTTGAAAAGTTCCGGTGTTTTCGAGCCACGTTTTTGTTCAGCGATTTGGCCCATTTCTGGCTCAATGGGTACGTAAACAAACAAAATTGTCGAATTTGGGACGAAGAGCAACTTGAAGAGATTTAAGAGCTGCCATTTCATTCAGAAAAAGCAACGGTTTTGTGAGGTTTGTGGACTGATGGAATCATATGTTCATATATCTTTAAAAATGATGCCGGTGAGAACGTAACTATCAATGGCTACCCTGATCGTGCCATCATAACCGATTATTTGATGCTCGTAATCTCGACGACATTTGGTTTCAAAAAGACGGCACAACTTTCCACACATTGCATGAATCAATGGATTTATTAAGAGAACACTTCGGTGAGCATATAATTTCACGTTTTGGGCCGATCGATTGGTCATGAAGGTCGTGTGATATCAAACCGTTAGGCTTTTTCCTGTGGATATATGTAAATCCTGCTTCGATTCAGTCCTAGGGGCGAAACATCACGCGTGTCATTCGCTAGTTACCAATCGAAATGTGTCGAACGAGTCATCGAAAACCGTACTCAATGGATGGACCATCTGAGATGCGGCCAACATTTGAGAGAGATAATCTTCAAAAAATATATGCCAAAGATATTCCTTCAAATGACAATTAAATTGTTTCTGTGTTTTTTCTTTAAAAAATAGTGAACCTCGTAATAAATCACCCTTTACTTCTATTAATATTCTTTCTTGATAACATTAACGGAAAGAGCCAGAAAATTTCACTGAAGCTTTATATAATGGACTTAATAAAATGCAATACTTTGAAGTCAAATGAGTACTCATATGATTCGTATTTAATGGACTATATACATGTGTTTGTATCGCAAATATGCCATGTGCATATGAACACGAACAACCTACAGCCTGTACAAAAATTCTTATCTTCATTTAACTCTTTCCTACAGGGTATGTTCCATGACGTATCGGGTGCATTTTGACGTAATGATTTAGCAAGTGATTGTGCTTTTTCGAAGAGTATGGAATTTTCGTTATCTTTTGATACTTTTTACGCGGTGACCACATGTTGCGGCAGATCTTCAATGAACAAACGAGCACCCAACGACAACATAACGTTTCAGAGAGAATGTTAATGACCCTCCCATCATTCAACGCAACAAGTGCATCGTTCGAAGGCAGGAAGAGTTGGTTTTGTGTGCCGGCTAAACAAGTACCTACAAATGTGACGGGTCAATTTGTGAAAAGATTTCTACTAAAATCATACTTAAAAGACTTCTCAAATACTTCATAAGACAGATCAGTGTAAAAAATAATTTAAAATATGTGTCTCATTCACAAAAGGAGGCATTGAAAGGAAATTATTTTATTTGAAAAACTAAGAGTGAATTCTTGAAAACTTGATCACTTTCATATCTTTAATAAAATCGGATTACTTTCGTCCCAAGGGTATTCTTTATATAGAGGGTCTTAAAAACATCAAGTCATCTTCTAGAAGGTGTTGAGTTTTCTGAAAGAAAACAATTTTTTTACTTAAGTGAATTTCAATTTATCTTTTTCTTGGGTTTCTCTTTCTATTCTGAGTAATTTTTAATAATTCAGTAATGCCAGCTTACATAGATTTAAGGGCTTGTACCCACTTGTAAATTTCAATAAATATTTTTGAATATATTTATGTATATCTAATGTACACATGTTTAAATACAATTTACGAAAATTTGAAGTTGATCTCGCTAATAGTTTTGAAGATATGGTCGTATGCTACAAATTTTTTAACTTGGTGTAATCCGCTGCCAAAACCGAGTAAAATTTCTCTGAATCAGTTGGACTTGAAATTTCCACACGACCTTCTTAGATATATTTGTCAGGTAATTATCGAACGATACGATTTTTGATAATAACTTCAATTATTTAAACCATTCTGAAATGTAAATTTTTTTCTCAAAAAACGAACTTCTCAGCTCTCCGATTATTGCCTATATTTATCTATAGTTACAGCTATATTTTATTTTTTTACTTTTTTTTTGGATTGGGGATACTTTAAAGTAGAAAAATCTTTCTCAGGGCCAGAAGCAAGGTGGCAAAACCTCTTGAAGATCGGCTACCGGATCAATGGAATTCAAATAAGGAAGCAATTGATATAACAGAATAAAACTGTGTACTAATAATTCCACCTTATTACCGAAAATTGCTGAATCCAACCAAAACTGTTCAAAACCTTAAGTACCGAATATATGGTCCCCAGTACCTATAGTTGTCTTTTAACCGAAAATATCGGTCAATGTATGGGATATACATACAATTGAAATTTAGAGAGAATCCTTTCCTGAGAATAGTAGCTCTGTGTATCCGAAATGGGTTGAATCGGGTCAATACTTAACAAGATTTTCGAACTTCCTGGTGACTTTATTCCGCATATATCGGCCAATATGTGTTACTCATAACAGTGTACCTTGTGCTTAAAATGCATAAAATTGGACAAAAACTTAATCTAGCCCCTATATAACTAATATTAGGATTTTCGACCAACCGGCTGACTTTACTCTATATGATTGGTGATTACGTGTGAGGTCCTTAATGAAACCCATGGATCATGTTTTTAGTATGTGGCTTGATAATAGTTAATACATAAAATCGGGTCTGTTTTGACATTTGTGTAGTAAACACATGCGAAATACATGTAAATAAACAATGGTACGCTTCACAGCGTGCCACAACCGATATGCTGAAGGATGCATTTCCCGGGCGCCTAATCTCCCGTTTTGGCGATTCGCACTGGCCAGCAAGATCGCCTGATTCGACCGCTCCAGACTACTTTTTGTGGGACTTTTTGATGTCGCGGGTTTATGTCAACAAGCCTCAGACTCTTGCAGCTCTTAAAGACAATATCCGTCAAGAACGTGAGGACCTATCGCCGGAAGTTCTGGCCAAAGTGATGGAAACTGCCATAAAAGGGCTCAAATGACAATCAACTGTGGCGGCGGCCATTTACATGATAAAAATAATCCACAAGCAGAATCAAAGTTTTTAATTTTTTAAAAAAGTTTTTCATTTTTCAAAAAACATCGGAAGGTTATTTTTACGACACCTGTTACATATGTATAATGATTTTAATTTTTCTAACAAACCGTTATCTGAATATGTCGGTCAGTGTATGAGTTATACATAGGTATGTATATAGTATATATGTATGTATGCATATAAAACTGCTTGAACCTACGATCCTCTGGTTGACATTTTACACCTTAAGGTATTGTCCTGGCTTTGAATCCTGCAAGTTGCAAGAGTATAAAATGTACGTTTGCACCCGAATTTAGCCCTTCTTTACTTGTTTTTATTTATTTATTTTTTAATTAATTAAAATACCTCATTACAAGTCGATATAATCCATTAATGAAACAACTTTAATACCTTGCAAAATTGAAGGATTTTCACTTCGAACTGGTTTATTATTCTAATAGCTATTTTATGCTGATTTTTGCTGCAATGACAGTAAATTCAAAGAAAATTTACGTATCATATTTGTCGTGGAGTTCCTTTTTAATGAATGTCAGATACTAGCATTTCAATGACGTCTCTGGCAGCCAATTTTCTTAGACGCTTTGTCTGGGCACGCACATCCGCAAACACATTCCACAAATATTTCAAAACACTTACATACATATCACCTGTATGAACATATAAAAGACTCCACTCACAAGTGCTCAAACACCTACACTCAGATATTGTAAATGCCTTCTAATCCTCGTTACGCTGCTTCTGATACACAACTTTCCATAATTTGTTCTATGACACCAACTACAAACACACTCAAAGCAGCTAACCAAATACATACAAAAAACAGAACTAATATAAACAGTGGAGAAGCAAAACAAAAAATAAATAAATAAATTTAACATCTATAATCACACCAGTGACAATTTAAATGAAAATTACACACGAACTCCTACTTCAAACATACATAAATAAATGTGTGTATGTATACCTAGCTAACGAGTCAAGCGCTGGATAGGCCGGCATACCGGCATACCGGCAAACCAAGAAACCAACAGGCAGCATATCAATTATTTTTGTTGTTGCCAATTATTCAAACAAATACTTGAGTCCAACCTTATGCCACACGAATTTCCATAGAAGTTGGAACCCCCTGGGCTAGTAATACTCGAATATGGCACCACACATACAAATAAATTCATATGTCTGTATACGTGTGTGTGCTCAGAATGGTAAAGACTCCAAAATTGTGTGTCCTCTCTCAACTCTCTTCTTGTCAAGGTGAGCCAACAACAGCGTTTTCATTATAGAGAAGAGCCCCGAGCAAATTGTCTACCTACTAGTAAGGCAATAAGGCAGCAGCAATCGGCATCCGAAGAATTCTATGTTGGTAGCACATTTAACGCTAATGCATATGGAGTCGGTAAGTATGTATGTATTTATTCAAATGCTATTCTAAGAGCGGATACAGTCAAAGTAAATTGTTGGTAAAGTATACAAATGCGTACATACGAATGTACGTACTTCCGTCTGGGAATATAATGAATATAGTAGAAATTTAGGTGGGTTTGGAGCGGATTTACTTGGACAAAAAGTAAAAAGTACCAAATTAAAGAAAATAATTTTTATTTTATTATTTTCCATGCAGACGTTTTTTGAAAATTTGTTATTAGAAAATATTTCCTAGTCGAAGTTAAAAGACGGAAGAAGTTTATAATACATATATAAAATCATAAGTTAATCTTTACATTCCTATACCTTAAATGAATAACATTAAGAATAACATGATAAAATAAATATTTTCTAGTCAATCGTGCTCTTTTGACCTCACAATTTATATCATCACCAACATTTATTGACTTGTGTAACTTCTGTTGCGTTTACTTCGAAACTAGAAAGCAACAACTATGCCATTGAAGTAGCTCGGACCCAGAAGCGATGATGGATATGCATTCCGCCGAAGTGCATGCCTTCATATGCACCCATGTATGCCCCTGTATTAGGGAGGATCGTGTTTTAAAGAGGGAAATTTATGAAACTTTATAATATTTCTAAGGTATTCATATCATACAGTTCTAAGCCACCTCAGGTTATCGACTGGGTGTTCTTTAAACAGATAAGAAAATTCCGAAATGACTGATCGAGGTATTATTAAAACGAAATCCATCATTTTAGTTAATGTTTTGGGTATGAAGCCTATCAATGCAAGATTCGAAACCAAAAAATCTGAATCGTTTGCAAAATCAACGTCGTGTAGAGTTCGCAAAGAGATGCTTGACAATGAAGGGTACTCAACATTCATCAAACACATCATTGCTGGTAGTGAGACGCGGCTTTGAGAATACGACCTCGAAACTGGCGCTACAAAAATTAGCTAAAACCGCAAAAAATGCGCTGAAGGCACTGAAGATCATTCCAGTGGAAGCTTAAACAGTTCATGCCACTGAATTCAATCATTCTTTAAACAGATAAGAAAATTCCGAAATGACTGATCGAAGTATTATTTAATAGAAATCAGTCATTATCTAAGTATTCATGACTATTCTCAGCAGGAATCGTGCTGGACGATATTTTCAGACACACCTGTCACATGATATCTCCAAGGAAAACAACACTGAGATCAAAACGTTATGTCTCAAATGCTTAGGAACGATTTTACACGACATTAAAGTATTAGATCCACTTGGGTAACTTTTCATTGTATTCAATTGAAGGTTCGGGAATAAAATCGAACAATAGTCACGAACATCGTCAACAAAACTAAAATTTTGATATCACAAATTACAAATTCTGGTGGCACTTATAATAATTTAAAAATTGCTAAAAAAACTGGGGAAACAATTAAAAATTTAAAAATTTGCGTTATGTGTGCAAGACTTAAGATATAATCTTCTTTTATCCGTGGATATTGAAAGCCAAAAAATCGATACAGCCTAATGTGATCTACAATAAAGTATAATTGCAGCTACCCAAATAACCGCATATTAATGTATTGACTCTGCACATACAAGCCTAATGTAAATAAGCGTTCGTATGTATTTACACAACCAGAAAGAAGGAGCGCGACCAAGAGCACGTCTTTCTACTACGCTACGGGATTGAGAAGAAAGCAAGACATAGCCGCACGACACCGACAGCCCACACAGCCGAGCCGACACAAGCCGGTCGAGCCGATTTAGGCATAAGCGGTGGCAGTGGCGGCGACGGCGATCGTTGAAGATCGAGGACAAAAAAGAAAATAAATGAAGACAATGCCAACGAATATCCATACTTATGGGCACAGGCATACTCACATAGAGTGATGTATACACCGCATACACATACATACGAGTGTGCTTCGCTGCTTGCATGGATATCTGTGAGCACAAAATGCACATGGTCGGATCGTCGACTGAAGGCTGAAGATTGCAGCGGCATGGCGGGACGGACGTATTGTTGCCGTTTTTGTTGTTGTTGAGTTTTATGCTGGCCGCTGACGTTGAGTGTGCACATGTAGTGGTTCTCAATGTTGAGGAAAAGTTGATTTCTGTTCTCAAAATCAGTTTCGGTTTCAGTTCTTCACGTGTATTGGGCGCGAACAGTTCGACTTTTTTGCTTAAGTGATGACAGCTACGACAGTGTCTAAAACAATAATTCAGTGAAAAGCAGAGACACACGGAAAATTTGAAGAAAGTAACAAAAGTAATATTACTGCAAAGAAGAAGCTAAAAGCAAGCGATTAAAAGTAAAGTGCGTAAAATTGGCTCGTTCAAGGTGCTTGGGAGCATATATGGCTTGAACGCTTCAGGCCTACGTGATCGGGTGTTTCACTTTCGAAGAATTCTTCTAGTGAAACTTATACATTTGTGTGATTCGCGTGAAATCGCGCTGCAAGTGTCGCCACAGTCGAAGTTGCACAATAGCCAGTGTGTTAAGAACGATTAGGAAGAGTAATTGGCGATTTGCAATCGTGCTTTTCTATACATTCTGGAAGTATTGACACCATCGCCATTGACGGGTTCAACGTTTTGTGCTCCATTCATTTGTACGGCCGGCTTTACTTGTCTGCAACGATCGCAGTGTCGTCTGCACTACTTGACGCTGTGGCATCTTCGGTATCCATAGGATCATCACTCAACAGCACAGTGATCGAACTCGATAAATTATTGTGTACCATATATACAGGCAGCCGAGAGAAACAAGATTTTATTGACCAAGGGGCGCTGCCAAACACACAAAATACCATCAACTACCGGCAATAATAACCACAGAATCGACGACGACAACAACAACAACGACAAAAACAACAACCGTTTAACACGAAACAGAAAGCAAACAAGAAATTCAGCTGCCACAACAAAAGTAACAGCAGCAAAAACAACGACGACGGCAACATGACATGCTGGAAACAAGTGCGCTGCGATCTCGCGCAACAACAACGACAAGACACCGCTGCAGAGTGCATCACCGGCAGCAACAAACACGGTGTGGCAGCAGACATGAATGGCACCAACGGCAATTGCAGCTGCCATAAACAAAGCCGTTGCAACAGGTTAACCTGTTATCGCAATGGCAACAGTAGTGGCAGCAATCATCGCCAAGCTTTGCCACTGTTCATCACAATCGCCGTTCTGGCGCTGGCAAGTGAGTACTGACTATTAAAATGTATTATATGTATATGTACATATGTATGGATGTTCGTATGTGTGTGTGGCAATAAGCACAACAACACCACGGGCCGTTTTTGCATCGACATATCAATAAGTTTGCCGATGGCATTAGCATCATTGGCGTAGACAGCTACAACCATAATAATAATAAGAACAACAAAAACAAGATTAATACTTCAGCTTGCAGCTTTAGCTCTGTTGGTCTGCTTCGCCAGCTGTGTGCAATTCTAACTTCCCTTATGCCCCTCCATTCGCGCAGATTTGAACAACTTCGCGTGGGCCACTTATTTCGACATGACATCTGCCACTTCCCCTCACGGACGTTGTGAAAACGTTAAAAGTAGGCTTATGTATAACAACTGGACGGTTTACTTGCAGCGCATTTTCTCCAACAGCGAGACAATTTGATTTGAAGGCTAACGCATAAGCGATTTTTTATTGCGTTTTTTTCACCTTTTAATCTCTCGCTTCCACAGCAATTTCATTTATCGGCAAATTTATACCCAATACGAATTGTAGCTACATATATGCTATGTGTGCATGAGTGTACTTCATGTGCTTAAAATACATATTTTTGCGATGAATATTTAATACCCTTCACAAATACAAGCGATACCTTACAACAACTGAATTCTGATCGTTCGGTTTGTGTGGCTGCTGTATGGGAAAGAGATTCGATCTGAACAATTTCTTGGGATATTTCACGAGTGATTACCTTAGGGAATAATCCTCTCTAAATTTCTTGAAAATATCCCCTCAAATTAATAAGTTTTCCATACATGCATTTTATTTCGATCATTCAGTTCGTATGGCAGTCAGATGTGTAGTGATCCGATATCGACGGTTCCGACAAATGAGCTGCTTCTCAAATTCAAAAATTGAGGTACTAGTTCGCTATTTTACAGACGAAAGGACAAAGAAGCCTGGATAAATCGACTCAATTCGTCCTGCTGATTATTTATAAGTATATAGTACATATGTACATATATATTTTATAGGGTCTCCGGCGTTTCCTTCTAAATGTTACAAACTTTGTGGAAATTTAATATTCACCGTTGAGCGCATCATTTTGTTCTATGATCACTTGTATTCTCAGCGCACTCTATGTAAGGAGTTATTTAGGTGATTTATTTTATAGCTTGGGTTACATTATTGACATTGCGGTAATGATAGCTAATTTTTTTTTGAAAATATAAGATAGCCTATGTTCTCAGGAGAGAGTGTAGCTTCAAAGGTACAAGAACTTTTCAATCTTCAAGCAATCAAACAATTAAATATTTACTCTTTATAATATTAGCACAGATTTGAAAAATGTACTGTGCCTGAATCTCGAATGCAGCACTTATTTTCTGGCTTTCCGCGAGCTGCCTATGACGCGCTTATTTAATCGTAACATTAATATGTGCGTCTACTGGTACATACATATAGTATATCATGCTAAGATATGCATGTACTCGTATACATATGTAGTTACTTGCCATCAACTCAATCATCTCCGGATCGGTGTGAGGAAATTGTTTTTTAATTACTAACTAGTTGAATACTTAATCTGCATTGAAGCGGCTTTCAATTAATTAGAAATTAAGGCAATTTCATACATTTTTAACTCCATTTAATTACTAAATGATCTCTAAAAATAGTCTAAAAATTTTTATGGGAAGGATATTTTTGATAATTGAAAAAATTTTGTAAATATAAAATTGTTTGTTACTTGAATCCATTTTAATTTTTGTTTCATTTAAGTTTTTAAAATCAGATGAGCTACTGAATAAATAATGGACCAAATATTTAGCTCAAATAAATTTCAAGTCAAAAGAGAAAATAAATTTGTAAGAATCAGTTAAAATGTTTTAGAAATTTCTAGAATTATCTTTAATTAATAGGAATAGTATAAAAGCACCAAGAAGCTTAAAAATTAATTATGTATCTCAATTAACAAAGTAGTTCGATTATGTTTACTTTCATTTAACTCGTACAGACCTTAAGCTTTTAGACCAATTCAAATATTACATCATCATTTTTAAACCTCTAAATTAGTAATTCGGTTGCCACACCATAATACATTTGGCATTTTTAATTTGTAAACACTATGCTATTCTAGTGGTTACTAACCTCTACGAAAGTAGGACAGCTATATTAGCCTTGAGATCGGTGACTGTGCGTTCAACACTAGTGAAAGGTTGTCTAGATGTTTTTTCTCTAGCATCGAGTTGTTTTATGATTCAACTGGTTTGAATGCTTGACCACAGCGGTATTGCAGGAAACTGTAGGAAATGGGAACAGAAAGCAACTCCGTTGGCTTCTTGTGATGCGCTACTGGACTGTTGGGTTTTAGACAAGTTCAGCAAACGTTGGTTAGAAGATGAGAAAGAATCATTTCACCATTTCCTCCTAAAAATGTTCCGCTTTTGCCTAATCAAAGAAAGCACACCTCGGATATCTTTATTTTTTTAGATATCCAGGCGAAAAAAGCGGAAATAAAATATATAATACACTTAAGCTGATTTGTGTTCGGTTCTGGTCATGTTTTCCGAGAGTTCCAGATCGGAGTGTTCTTGACAACTCCAACATACACATGTTAGATAATAATTTTAGATCAACGTTAGCTGAACTGTTCATCTTATAAAAATATAAAAACAAGAAAAAACGTAAACTTTGACTGCACCGAAGCTATAATTCCCTTCAGTGGCGCATTTCTTATAGCATAAAAGGGTATAAATATTTATCTTAGCTTTAAACGTTCAGTTTGTTGGCAGCAATATGCTGTAGTGATATGCTATATGGGACCGACTAGCATCTTATTGGGCAGAAAATGGCGTGTGCAAATTTTCAGATCGATTTCTCAAAAAGCGAGCGACTAGTTGGCAAATATGTATGTAGTCAGATAAAAGCACAGACGGACAATTAAAAGTATGCTCAGCAGGCCGATTATGTTGAGCGAAGCGCACTAAACACACTCTTTACAGAAAGTGAATTTTCGTAATAAAGTTGAAGGATTTGTAATCGATGTTTAAGCGTTAGTCATTGCTTGATGAAATGCCAAACAATACTGAACAAAAATAACATATCATCTTGACACGACTCACACGTGATCTGTCAAAAAATGGCAATTAAAAAAAGTACCTCTACTTAGTTTTTGATAAATCTCCTATTTAGTTATTTATCAAATGAATTAATTCTTTCAAAAGAACGACTTTCATATCAACTATAAATGATAACATCCGCAATTTAATTTGTTCATATTTAGACAATTGAAACTAAAAAAGTTTACAAGAAGAACTAATACGTGACCAGCGCTGTGCAGCAGATATGTATTGCATATATAAAAAGTTGAATATTGCTTGCAGAGTTATAAACTTATTTCTTTGAAAGTTCTTAGAGCCTGTAGGAAATAACCATATAGCTACATAGTTACAATGCATGAACGCATTATGTCAAACGTTCATGGAATATTTAATACATGTATATAAACCGAAAAATTTTATAATAAGAATCATGCGCTGGAAAAAATATTAATATAAATTTATGTTTGTACAATAAGAAAAAATCGAAGCAATTAAAACTTGTAGTAAAATGCCATTTATGTGTGTACATAAACATAAAACATAACGGCTGTGGACGTGGCCCAAATCGATAGTGACGTTTTGTAGTTCAATAACGGTTAGCGATTTCCTACGCCACTTTAACACGCCGCGTCATTCATAATTGTACTCCTTTTCCGTACGAATATTGATTCGTTTCTTTCATTATCATTGCACTCGCGCCAAGCGCGGTGACTTTCAAGCTTTCATACGGCCATATGTTAGGCATTGTGAGGCGAAATGTCACGGACACACAATGCGTAGCCACGTGCTGCATGAACTGTGTGTAGCAAATCGATGTTCAAGATGCCGGCATAACATAAAAATTTAATTACATTTTCGTCGGTTCATGTGTTAAGAAAATATAGGAAGTGAATACGACGAGCACATGGGCGCATGCGCATGCGCATATGAGTACACGCACGGTGACGCATGCGTCTAGTCGCATCTTCCGCCATGCACGCAGACTGTATGATTGTACGCGCATAAGTGGATTTTCAATGGGCTATACTGTGGAAAAATAATTGTGTAATCGGAACTCATTTTATTTTTCCTCCACTTTTTTCGTTGGTTCTTTCGTGTTGATAATTTTTGTTTATAACAATTTATGTTGCATCGCTAGCGTTGATAATGTGAAATGCATAAATAAGAAAGTAGACACTCGTAAAATGCAATATAAAGGGACTTTCTTACATAAGTGCATAATCATTCATATGTGTATACATGTCATTATATATACATATGTATATACATATATACGTATATGCCTGTGCGTGTTTAAGGAAGTCGAAGTTATCGTTAATTTCTTTATAATGCTCAGTAGATCAATGGCCCACAGTAGGAGATTTAATGCAATGTCTATATACATACATATGTATGTATATGTATGTATGCTCACAAATATAAGCACTGATAGGCTTTTTATACCCTGAACAAGGTTAAATAAGAGTGTCAGGAAGTTTGCAATTACCAGAAGGAAATGTTGGTGACATTATAAAGTATATTAGAGTCGATTTAGCCATGTTCTCTGTCTGATTGCCTGTATATACACAATCTTATTCTTCTTTATTGGAGATTAAAAGTGTGGCCAGGTCTTTCTCTACCTGGTAATTCCAAAAGAATGAAGGCATTTCTCTTTCTCTGCTTTCTCCGGCGTATACTGCGTCGAATACTCCAGAGCAGGACTCCAAATAGCGGGACGAGGATGATGATATCCTTGTCTAAAACCTCGCTTGGTATCGAACGGCTCGAGAGGTCGTTCCCGATTCTGGCGGAGCTTCTGGTGTTGCTCAGCGTCAGCTTACATAAACGTATTAGTTTTGCGGGGATACCAAATTCAGACATCGCGGCATAAAGTCAGCTCCTTTTCGTGCTGTCAAATGCAGCTTTGAAATCGACGAAGAGATGGTGTGTGTCGATCCTCCTTTCACGGGTCCTTTCCAAAATTTGCCGCTTTGTTGTTCTTCAGACGGTTAATTGCTATTCGAACTACACAATTTAGTCCCTCAGTTCTTGAGATATCGAACTGAAATTCTGACCACGTGCTTTTCTCCCCAAGAAGCTGCTCACTTGTTGGAACCGCAGATATCAGATCACTTTAGCGTATAGCTGGCATATATGTAAACTGAACGATCAAAATCAAGTTTTTGTATGGAAACTTTTTTATTTGTAAAGGGTATTAAGAATTAACGTTTTTCCATGTTCTATGTATGTGTTCACACTGCAGAAGTCAAATAAATAAAAATTAATGACGATAATACTTGCATGGAAATCTAGGCAGTAAGCAAACGCAAATGACAGCTGAGTATACATAAGCATCTACGCAAGAGGCAAGCCTACTCATAGGCTTATCTGTGACTGCTTTCCACACGCATGCATGAGCGCAAGCCCCATTAACAGCAGTTGGGGTCATAAAGCATTATAAACAGCATAAAAACGAGTAAACAATTACATTGAACTTGATAAAATGAGTAAACAATGCAATGAATGGAAGCGTGGGAAAAGCTTATCGTCGACCGTTATGCATAATCCTTTGCCATTCAAAGCGCAACGCTTTCAAACTGCTGCCCCGCCACTACCACTGCAGTAAGCTGTCGTCAGATTTCACCAATTCGTTAGGGTCTTTGCTTTGGCATGCAGGAAAATCCTCTGCAACAATTCAAAGACATTTCCCCAAAACGAACTTGCCGCTGCGAGACCAACTATTGTGCCTGCCACGTCTGTGTCCGTTTGCATTCTCGGCTATTTTGACGCTATGCGGCTATTGTGTGCCACACGGTCTGCTTGGCATATTGATTTGTTCAAATGTGTCTTTGCGCCGCTGTCAACTCTATGTGCCGAAGAATGTGGCTGTGACATAGAAGAATGACAAGTTGGTGCTTTTATTTTAAAATTTCGTCATTTGAAAAATTCTTGACATGCCACACTTATTCAAACACACATAGGCGTACATACAGACATGCACTCCATAGACTGGCAGCGGCACAGCCTCAGAAGAAGGTTCCCCATGGGCGCATGTTGGACACACAAATCTTCATTTTAACAAAAACATACTAATATGTATGTATGTATGCACAGTAGGGCATAAAAAACACATGTATGTTGCATAGACATACACACATGCACCTATATACACATATATACATATGGCTTGGCCTCTTTGACTGCAGTTCGGCAATCTGTCGCTGGCCGTCCGCGGTTTTATTGTGTGATAATTTAAGATATCGGGAATGCATAATAAATTTTTGTATGCTTAAAGGAGTACGTGTTTGCTTGCATGTGTTTGTTTACTGCAGCCAATGCTAATATTGTTGTTAGTGCAGCGCCGTAACCAGTTGGTAACCGCTTGTGGGCAGCCTCATTTCCATTTTAATGTTCGAATTAGTTAGGGTTTTTTCGGGCGCTTATCTTGCAAGTCGCCTCCAAGTGCTATTGCCCTTATTGTGGCATGCCACATGCTTGAATGAGTTGTTGACTTCTGTTCGAGTTAGAATTATGATTATTGACATGCAAGCACACATACCGACACACATCTTCTTTATATACTTACATACATAACTACATACATATATACCTATTTATGTATTTAAATATGTGTATTTATGTTTGTATGCTCTGTTATTATCAGTGATAACAAAAGAACAATATGCTAGGCGAGTTCATTGTAACGCAGCACAGTGGGCGGAACATGGACAAAAACAAGAAAAAGCGTTAACTGTGATTGCATCGACCTTTCGTACTCTTTATGAGAAGTACTTGGCAAAAAGGTTATACGAAGAACTTTAGCTTGATATTAATAGATCAGTTTGTATGTGAGATATATACTACATATAAATTCCCGATCAATGAGCAGCTTCTTAGCGAGAAAAGGATGTTTGTAAAATTTCATTTCGATATCCCAGAAACTTGGAAACTAGTGCGGATATATCAACTGATAATGCATTTCAGAACCTGGCTAACCAAATGGTACATTTTCATTAATGCCGAACAATAATGCCTCTCAGGTACGAAATATGTTCTCATGTGGTCTTTTACAAGTATAGTCCGTTGCTACCAACAAATACAAAATATCTGAGATTTTAATGCAATTTATAAGAGATGTACATGGAGAGAGCACGTGAAAATTAAGAGAACTCAAGTCAGATTAAGGTTAACGCAGCTATATTGGCTCTTAAGGTCCAGATCTCGTCTGAGTTTGAACAACAAACTACTTATACATATACTATATAGAGCAATACTCAGACCTATCTGCTGTTATGGTATTTAAATTTGGGGAGCCCAGCTGATACAAATTTTAAAGTTATTCAAGACGTTCAAAATTCTTCGCACTATATTAGGTAAAGCGTATTAAAGAAACTATGGAAGAATTAAATACTGGTTACCTCTCTGCTTTGGATAACCATGATAACGTACTTGGGACCGAACTGCTGGATAATAGGAAACAATGTATAACAATGTATAAAATAACTAAAAAGATATTATCTTTTAATCCTCCCACTTCGATTCAATCGATTTTATCGTCATTTTTGTAAAATATTTTTCATGCGTTATTGTTTCTGTCAGCAAATTTTCTTATTGTGATTTTACTAATAAGACAGATTCTAAATAAAACTGAATAATTATACAAAAAAAACAAGAAAAAACGTTAACTTTGGCTGCACCGAAGCTAATATACGCTTCACAGATGCATTTCCATGTCAAATTTCGTGAACATATCTTGTCAAATGCAAAAGTTTTCCATACCAGCACTAGATTCTGATCATTCAGTTTGTATACATAGCAGCTATATGCTATTGTAAGCTGATCTGAACAATTTTTTCGTATATTACATTATTATCTTAGAAAATAACCTGTGCCAACTTTTGTGAAGATACTTTGTCAAATGTGAAAGTTTTCCATACAAGAACTTGATTCCTATCGTTCAGTTTGTGTGTCAGCTATATGTTATAGTGGTCCGATATCGGCAATTCCGACAAATGAGTACCTTCTTGAAGAGAAAATGTCGTTTACAAAATTTCAAAACGATACCTTAAAAACTGAGAGACTGGTTCGTTTATATACAGACGGACAGAGAGACAGACGGACATGCCTAAATCGACTCAGCTCGACATACTGATCATTTATATATATACTTGATAGGGTCTCCGACGCTTCCTTCTGGGTGTTACAAACTTCGTGACAAACTGAATATAATTAAATTTAAAAAAAATATTTTTAACTGCAAGCTTCTTTTAATTTATTTCTGTAGTTTGTAGTGTTTATTTACCTTATCTTCATATTTATTAGGTTCAAAAGCTTTAAATAAGTGGCTACCGATCAATTATTTGGCTTCAAATCAGCCGCCTATGGCACCAAAAATATATATACATACATACAAGTATACATATTAAATTTTTATTATGCGCCGCTCTGCATATGCTACTGTGACGGAATTTCGTTGCGCTACCCAATTTGGTTGCAGCCCAGCGAGTTTATTACACAGACGCCAAACTAACTTTTCTGTATGTCTTTGGCATTCACTCGATGTAGCAGATGACTAAGGAGGCGATTTTGCTTAACCGATTAAGCAAAAAGGCCAACTTAGTGCTTCAAGAACTATATTTAGAGCTTTTTGAAATTCGAAACGCCAAAATCAAATGGTTTAGTACCTCGTACCACTTTGAAGCTTGAGACACAAGATCCCGGTGGCACCGCTGCCGCAAATGGGAGACACCCGTCTCGCGGCGGATACAGTGAAATATTTAGGGCTCATCCTGGATAGGAAGCTTTCTTGGAAGCCAAAAAACGAAGAGAAAGCAAAAAGGCATCGATTGACTTATACTGCTGTAGAGAAAGTGGTCATACTTGCAAAGAAACCGTAGAGTGTTAAACAGGCGGCGCTTATCAGCATGTGTGCTGCGCTAAGGTCCACTCCAAACATGGCACTTAACGCCATTTTGCACATAGTATCTGTAGACATCGTTGGAAGGTATATGGCTGCAAAAGTTGCTATCAGACTCAGAGAATCTGAGTTACTAAAAGAACAAATGTCTGAACACTCAGATATCCTAATTCACTTTGACTTCATACCGGATGACTTGGATCATGAAATCGGCAACCGAACTCTGGTGGCTCCTTCTCTGTCCATTTTTTGATTTACCCGCGAGGGAGTTGTGGGTGGGAAGAAGCGTTGGAGGCGATCGATCGCAAGAGATCTATTTTTATTTGATCATTGATTTGTCCTTAGTAAGGCTAGCCTCTGCCTAGTTGTGGGGCTTTTAATAGGCCATTGCCATATTGGCGTTCATGCTGTAAGGTTGGGAATCTTACCAAACGCCATCTGCAGAAGCTGTATGGAAGAATATGGGGTGGAAACAACTCAACATTTACTTCTTAACTGTCCCGCGTTTGGGAGGTCAAGTCTTAAATACTTGGGAGTGCAAACATCCCACCGAACTAGCGGGAATGGAAATTAAATGCCTGTGCTCTTTATTGTACTTTCTTTAGCTTCAAAATCAACTCACAAAAAATTTAATTAAACATTTTGAATAAAGGAAAAAAGTATTTAAGTTTTATCAATTTTGAATTTTTTTTGTATTATTTTCTATTTATTACTAAAATGCTCAGTTACGACAACTCTTTAATGTTTTAACACTTCTAATGGTCGAAAATGTGTTGAAATATCATAGCATATTCTCAGTAATACGATCGCTTTCTATATAAACATTGAGTCGACAAGCTTGAGGGCGTAGGAAAACAACTCATAAATCTTCTTTATTTTTAGATTTACTATTTACATTCAGAATGCATAGCAAGTACATATGTATTTGTATAAATATCTGCTTGATCTTTAACTTTATGAACTGCATGTCGTATATGCATATATTTGAATTTATCTAAGTTGACACACGCATTTGTGCTGTGATGAATGATGTGCATACATACCTCTTTGGATTTGGAAGTCTGTTTGGTTATGTATTTAAACCTGTCGTTAAAGATATGAGCAACACACCAATGTGCATGCGGTATATGGTATACATATGCACATAAAAATATACACACACTTATGTAGACACTTCAAAGACCGAATATGAACGTAGCGCATAATGTTTGAAAGCAGGATGTCCTGTTAGTTACAAATAAATTCAAAATTACAAAATAATTGCTTTCCTTCCGCCACGACAAGCTTTGCTCTAGACATACATAGGTATTAAAAATTCATATTTTACCACTTTCTTAACGATTTATAAACAGATATATGTCACGAATTTCAAATATTTGTCAACTAATAAAGTCACTTCCACTAAATGGCCGCAGTGGCGAATCCATTGAACGGTTTTGACCCACACAAACGGGGCAAGTTAATTCGGTGATAAGAAAAGATTGACGAAAAGTTTATAACATATGAAGTGTCAGTGAAATTCGACAAAATTTTTTTTATTTTACAAGATATTCTCTCATAAGTCACGAGCTCACAAGGATTTGTGAACTTTTACTACATAAAATTGATTGGAAAAGTTGCATATGCGAAGTAGTCAATAGATCGATTCATGGAGTCCGCTACCATCATAAAATGAGAGCTCAGAAAATAACGGGTTTTCCAATAAGAGCGCTACAAAGGGGATATCATTGAAATTATCAACACATTCAATGCCATTATGTGTGGAATTCGATTTCTTTTGCATGGCCAATACAGGCACCTTACAGAAGTCCACACGCTGAACCCAATTTTCGACGGTTTTCAAGCATTAATCGCCCGATACTGCTGCAATTTCACGTTCGATATTCGTACGAAGTTCATCAATCGTCGCTGGCTTTTTGGCATATACCATAGACTTGACGTAGGACAGGAAAATAGTCTAACGAGAGATAACACGTTCACCAAACTTGGTTTTCAATAAATCGATTGTGACATTCGCTGTGTGTCTTGTGGCACCGTTCTGTTAGAACCACATATTGTCCAAGTCAATATCAGTCAAATCGAGCCAAAATTATTCGGTTATCTCTGAGCGGTAGCGAATCCCATTCACAGCAAAGTGTCGGTCTTGGTCATCACGGTAGAAGTACCGCACTAAACCATACTTTTTGGGGATGAAATGGTGACTCATGGAGTTCGTGTGGATTGCTGTCTAACCAATATCGCATATTTTGCTTATTGACTAAGCCAATCAGCCAGAAATGAGGACCATCGCTGAATATAATTTTTCGATGAAAATCCGGATCATTTTGAAGTTGTTGCTCAGCCCAATTCATGAACATACGACAATTCTGGTGGTCAAGCGGCTTCAATTCTTGCGTAAATTTGATCTTGTAAGCATGTAGGTTAAGGTCTTTTCGCAAAATTCGCCACAACGACGACACAGAGATACCCAACGCTTGAGAACAAAGTGTGAGAGACTGATTTGGGTCTTCCTCAATTGAGGCGCTAGCGGCGGCAATATTCTCGACTCTACAGGCACTTCTTTGTCTCACTGGCACGTGAACATTTTGTACTGTGCCTGTGGATTCAAATTGTTCCACTTGACGCTCAATTGTTGAGCTGACAGAACGAATAAGTAAATTGGACATAGCGCTCTTAAAGTTGAGGCGACTGACTCCGAATTTCGGTAGTCAGTTTTAATAATTTCGACTCGTTGTTGGATCGTATATCTTTCCATAATGAAATGGCAAACCTTACTGAAGAGAAATGTCAGAAGAATGGGGGAAAATATGGCGTGTTTTGCTGTCTCTATCGGTCTACTTTTGTAGCGTCCCTGTTGAAAAACCCGTTAATTTTAATAAATATTTATATTAACGATATGTTGGAAGGAACAATTTCTCTAGAACCTTGCCCACAAAGGAATTAAGTGGAAATGGATGCGCTACTGAATGACTGACTTCTGACTCTGGGAGCAACAATATTATTTTTATAATTCCAAAACATATTTTGTTCAAGTAGTTTGTGTTAAATAATAAATATATGATTCTTGCGTTAATGTAAATATACCGTAAATATTTGAATTTCTTTTAACATTGAGTTAACCGCAACATTTCCAGTTTTAATTTCTAACAACATTCTAGTTAACATTTGCTGATAACATTCCATCCATTTCTTTTATTTAACAGCGACACCTATCAATGCAGCTGTTGTACGCCGATCTATAGCAGAGACAACAACCGACTTGCATTTTACCACGCCAAATACACCATTGGAAGCCGCAGTTGAAATTGATACCACCACAGTTGACACACCACATTTAGCCGATAATCACACCGCTGTTGTGGATGTTCAGCACAATGTAACCGTTGCTATAGCTGTGAACGAAGCGGAAACGTCAACGGTCAGCAGCGGTACTGTACGACACGATAATCCCATAACGGTTTTGAGTAGGCCACAAGATGTTAATAATGAAATCGCGCAAGTCGTCAGCGAAGAGGCAACCACTAATCTACGTGTAAATCCAAAATTCGATTATGCCGAAACTGTGCTTGACGAAAATCTGGAGGATTCCATACGCAATTCTGTGCGCAACGAAATCGAATTTGAACAAGACATTGTGGCTGCACAAGTTCAACACCTACAAAATGTAACGGATGAGGAGGTGCGTCGCAAACTACGCGACGAAGTGAAGTTAATACAAAGCGCGCTGCAGGAGAGTAGCACCAAGTCCAGTGCCGCGATTGATGTACTAGCAGAGTGTAAGTTGAGGTTGATTTTGGAAAAGTCCAACAATTATTAACTTATACATTATCATATTTCAGTAACATCCACTTCCCCAGATACTGTGCACGAGCAATTGTCGACAACAGAAAGTACAACCCTTGAGCATTCAAAAACGGCGAATTATGACCTCTCAGTACTGTTCCCCTTACAAGCCGAAGAGGCTGTTTCAACGGTCAAGTCTTTTGTGGACAATCAACGAGGTGCCAGAAATCTTAATGTTAATGGTAACGAAAACGGAGGAATTTTAAATGACAGCGGTGTAACGAACATGCAGTTAGCTGAAGAAGAAGGCATGCAAAATATTGAAGAAGACAAAGTTGAGGCTCAAGAGGGTTTACTAGCTGCAGATGAGAGCTCAATACAAACTAAATTAAATCGTATATCTGAGTCTGCGCTTTACTCACACGAAGCAAACGAAATCGATGAAGAAGGTTTGAAAGAACAAAAGGAGTTCAGCAATGGGCCGGACCACCAAAAAATGGAAGATGATACGGAGCCAGAAGGCAAAAATATCAAAGCATCAACCGAAGTGCACTCAGTCAACGCGGAAGTGAATAACGTAGATAATGAAGATACTCAGGAGTCAGTGAAGAGCCATGAAGCAACTTCATCCAGCCTTTTGGATGAAAACGAGAATACAAGCCGAGAACAAGCAACTGTAGAAAATGAAAATGCAAACGCTGAAACAACAGAAAAGAGTTTTTCTGCAGCGGATGTAGATGAAACTGAGATAACGCCTGCTGCCGCGGATGAATCATCCTTATCTATAGTTTTAAATGAAAACCTCACCGCTACCGAGCCTTCTATGGTATTGGCTGAAGATCTGCCAGTAGATCTCTTACACTTAGACGAAAGCGATGCTCTAGCCAACGAAGAAGTTGGCACGACTGTTGAGCCCGAGAGTGTGAAAAGTGTGCATATTGTAATTAAGAAACAGGGTGTTGAATTAGAGGAGGGCGCACTTGAATCTGTAACTGTTGAATCAATGGAAGAGACAACCGATAGTGTGGACATAGTTAAAGAAGAGCTGTTGGATGAGGAGGAAACCACAGCAAAGCCCGCTGTAACTTTGGAAAACGTTGTAGACGGTGAAAATGAACAAAGTGTACAGAATGATGATGCGGCAAAGGAATCAAGTTTAGAATTAGAAAATAATGCCAACGAGCAGGCTGTTTCGGAACCTGTAGAGTCTCCTACTGGACATGTTGAAGAAGATACACAAAATAACAGTGAAGATGACAAACTTAACGAGGACAACAATCGAATTGACGAGGTAGAACAAGAAGCTCAAGAATTAGAAAATAAAAGTAACCTAACAACTAGCGAAGAGAGCACACAGTCTGATGGCAAAGAGGATACTCTCAACGGTATGCAACACTTGATAGAAATAAACATTGATATTGGAAGTCAAACAGAAAAGTCAACTACAAATGAAGATGGTCAAATTCCAAGCGTTGATAAGCTCGCAGAAGAATCAACAATTCTGCAAGAAACTGAGCCAGACAACGAAATTACGCAAAGTGGTTCCACCACGGAGTCAATAATTCTACAAGAATCCGTAGATAATGAAACTAATCTGCAAAACAAGATAACCCCTAAGCATATTTCTCTCCTGAGCACAACATACATACCAAACGGTGAGATCTCACCGATCTCCACCAGCACAACTGAGGGACAGTCGACGACGCTGAAAGATAGTCAAGTAAATGATGATGACGACAATAGCACTGATGACCCAGACATTGTGCCGCTTCTGGTGGGTGTGAGTGCCGGACAAGGTGATGTCACCGCCTCAACGAAAGGTTCACGTTCGATCAACACGCAGACACATCACACAATGTTGTTGACACAGTTGGACGATACAATGGCGGCGACGCTCTTCGAAACCTTCCCACCACACAATGCCGGACGCACTTTAAATGATCACATGGCCGCTGAGAGTAATGGTGGCATTGGTAAACCTTTGCCTACACGCAGCATAAACGATGTGACATCGGCTTCAGTCTTCAGTCGCTCCGGTCTAATAATTGTGATTTGCTCCAGCATAGCGCTCATGTTCCTGCTCGTCTCGGTGGTGGCTTTCTTCATCTCCTTCCAACGGCAACATGGCACTTTGGATATTGAAATGCAGGAGCAACGCTGTGGCAAAGACGATCTCGATGAGGAGGACGAGGAGGTGGGCACATGCACGAAGTTGCTGGAAATCGAGTTGCCCAAATCAACGATAGTGGCTGCGTCATGCGAGGAGTTGGAGGAGTGTTTGTAGGGCAAACGAGATCTAGATTGCTCCAGAGAGAGAGAGAGGGAGAGGTGGCACTTATTGTAAATAAAGGAATGCAGAGACTTCAACACACACACATACATAGTCATAAACGCGTATATATATACATACATATATGTAGACATATATATTTGGTATATACATGAATTTGTTGTATTGGCGGACGAATTAGTTATTTAGTTAGCATAAAATCGAAAACAGACTGTAATTCTTATTTTTAATAGCAATATTATTATATACGCTCGTGTATTATATTTGTAGTATGTATAACATTACGATTGTTTTGCCATATTTTTCGAATTCTTTACACACATACACACATATACATTTTTATGTGAATTAATTATCCATGGATTTTAATGCATTTAAATTTTTACTATGCAATCATGAGGAAGGAACTGAGAAAAGAGAACAAAGAATTATTATTTTTTGTTAAATTTATAATATTAATTGAGATACAGTTATTTATTGCATTACTGAAGTGACATATCAAATTCGAAAATCTTAGGTAAAAAAAAAAAAAAAATAATTTTGTAGCTTCGAATTAAGTTATTTCAAATGCATGAAGTTTAAATAAAGAAATATATTAAAAACTAATAATTGTTGTATATTTTGATTTTACCTTATTCTTGAATGGTACTACTTGTATATAAAGGGTGAGCTTTTCCGATGTTCCGTACGTTTAGAAAAAGAAAAAAGAAGAAAAACACAGACACTTCAAATTTAATGAGGAATGTCTTTTATCATTCGAAGGAACATATTCGGCATATATTTATAATAAGATTATATTTTTCAAATGTTGGCCGCGACTACGTCTCTAATGATCCGTTGACTCCAATTTTCGATGACTCGTTGGAGCATTTCGACTAATAATTGATAAATGACAATCAAAATGTTTTGCTCCAGGGTCTGAATCGAAGCGGAAATTGTCTGCATAGACCTTGGACCTTACATATTCCGACAGAAAAAAGTCTAATTATGTGTAACGGCCCACAAACCACACTAAACTGATTCTATGGACGATTTCTTTGAACTATTCGGTCCAATATTATTCATAAATATATGTTGGGCCTCAAGATGGTGATGGTGTTGTGCTTACTATGCCGATCACCACTAAATCAGCAATGCTGCATCTAGAATATAAAATTTTTAGCAATTTTATTAGAATTTTATTAACACCTTTCCAACGGGAAAATTATCCAATATAGGTCATTTGAAATCGCAACTCAATATGCCCGTTCATCTTGAACATTTTGATATACAAATATAATATTATCTCCGAGTACCCACATTTCGTAACCGGTAATGAGGCGTTTGATGAATGTAGCGTCCCCAGCTACGTAGTCAAGCTTCTCTTTTGAGACCTCTACTCAACGTTGTTTTGCAAATGATGTAACCAAAAACTGTTCATTTATTACATAAACGATGTTGAGATCTTCCACTATCTCTCTGATTAGATAGAGAATGGATGATTCAAAAACTTTTTTTCGTTTTAAAGTAGACTCCTCAAAACGCTTCTGCAACTTTTGCAAAGATTCCGTAGCCGTGAGTCCATTAGAAACACAAGCACACCACTTAACATTTGGAGATCGAGCTTCACGCGAACAAGAAAAAACTTTATACTAATTTGGTGAAAAATATCGACCGATACGGTTTTAGGAATACGAAATATTCTTACGTACCCCCACGATATGTAGGTAAGTGTGAGTCTTACATGACTTGCTCTTGTGAAAATATAGGGAAATAATCCTATAAAATTATTGAATAAGATAAATGAAAATAGAGAGACGAAAATGAAGATTGACGCTGAATGTCTGGAGGGGCCTAAAAGGGTTTTTAACTCTTTTGTAAAGTTAGAAGGATTGTAGAGTTATATAAGATGAACAGATGATCTGTAGAGTTATATAAGATGAAAAGAATTACAATAGCGAATAAGAAAATATGCACTCTTCAAGGTCAAGTCATAACTCCAATCTTATGGGTGAAGCCTACTGGCGGCAGTTACAGTTATGAAAATTAGAATGTTTCCCCAAATCAATAAAATCCATGAAGCGTACATTAATGTGTAAAGGTCACAAAATGTCTTCTCCTTTTTTCGTCCAAATATTTTCCTTTCATCTTTGAAGCGGCAGTCCTAGGCAGTGAAAGGACTTATGAAGCACTTCTGCCGATTGATGGACAGTAAGAAAATCACATATTAAATAACTGTACGTTTCCATGTACACAAAATAGTTTTGCGAAAGATGAAACCCCTTGGTTGGACTTAAAAGGAAGACCACTCGGAAACGAAGTGCCGTTAACAAGATAAAGACATATCTGGAAGTACCTGAGATGGATGCCATGTAGTATTTGTGCTCAGAGAACTATCACAGAACTATTTCATTTGAATTATTTGCTCAAAGCGGTTGGAATATTTGGGATAACTGTAAGATAACCAAGCACTACTGGATCAAATATTGCGAAACATTATTATCACAGTGAAACTGCTTTAGCTTTAGCATACTATTTAATAATATGACCAAAAACTTAGCTTTATTATAAGTTCCTTTCGTGCTGTCGGCAGCTTTAAAGTCGGCGAATAGGTGGTGTGTGTCGATCTTCCTCTCACGGGTCTTTTCCAAGATTTGGCGCATGATGCAAATGTGGTCTATTATAGATTTTCCAAGAATGTCCAGAAAAAGTAGAACCTCATGGAAAACCACATGTCTAAATAAAACACCCTGTGTTGTGTGAAAGATTATACAACTTTTTTCTTTCTCCGGCGAAAAAGTAGCTTAGTAATTTTTTTCAAAAACACCTTAGAAACTCAAAGTTAAATGACCTGAAAAGGCAAATCGACTGACTGCTTTCTGACAAAAAGTTACATTTTTGGCAACAACAAACAGAAATTAGGTCATACGATTCATTCGAAAGTAAAGCTGTAGAGTAACTTGGGTCTCGAGTGACCCTGTGGCCAGAATTCATACCTACTACATATGTTTATAAGATATATCAGGAAAATTATTGTACAACATTTTGAGCAACATTTTGCTAAAGTTTTGAAATTTATTGGAAATCTTATTGGAAGTAACACTGCCAAGCTCTTAATTTTTCTTCGCATTTGCACTTAAGGGGAACTAACTATGTGCCACTCACTTACCTTCTTTATTTTTTTTTTTTAAATAGGCACTAATTTTTTCATTTATTTGCAATCTCTCACATCAAAATATCGATTAATTTAACTGCAGTGATCATTATGTTGATATTCTCAAATGTATTTATGCTCAAATACGCATATGCTTTTATGACGGGCAAGTAATCAAGTAAGTGAAGTAAGTGCACTTAATGGTTTTCCATTCTGAAGTGGTGGTGCACGGTCTGTCTGAGTGTCTGTCAATGAGCCCATATGCGTTCATCAAATACGCATTCGAACGAAAATACGTCAATTGCAAGCGTTTACGAAAAATATTGCCATACACATACATACATATGTACTATATGGTACACATCCCCCATACCCATAAAGCATTCTTGTGTCAGTTACATTATGTACTATACGCATATACATGAATATGTTACTGTTTGTAAGTATGTTTGCGCTCAAGTATGCGCCATTGAGCCAGCGTTGGGACATTGAGTAATCATCACCCATTAAGGCGATTTCCACGTTCAATTGACTGCAATGGATCGCTAGCTGGCTGAAGCTGCAAACGAATTTTTACGAGCGCAAAGCGTAAAAAATGCCTCTCGTCAAGCGTCCGTTGCAGTTGTCGGCACTGTGAGTACAGACCGTTGATCGTTGATCGGTAATCGGCGATCTTTTCGCTTTTGGTGATTTCGACGTGAATTTCGTGGATATTGCATTTCGTGTGCGCTCACATAAACATACACACCTACGCATATTTTATGTACCGCCTGCATTTCCATTTAGCTGGTAATTACACAAACGTGTACCAGGGGAAATTGACACCCGCCGCACATTTGACGATTAAATGTCATTACTCAGCGAACTATCGTTGACATGAAGCGAGTCATTTGCAGCCGAAAGCCACAATAAAAGCCTTTATTCCGATGTAATTGGAAGTGAAATTCTATTGTTCGTGCGTTAAATGGCGGAAAAGTGTGAATTGTGAAATCACAATACATAACTACAATAATATTATGCGCATACAAATGAACATGAATAGAAATGAAAGGGAGTCTAAAATGAAAACTAATTATTTGCATTGGAAATGACGTTTGTGGGAAATAGTTGCAATTAATATTTATTTTATTGGAACGTTATTCGAGAAATAGTCCAGTCATTTAAGCTTAAATTAGGTAAGAATCTCGGAATTCGATATACCTACTAGGGTATACATACCTACCATATGTAGGTTTTGAGACAACTTTAGGTTGTCAATATACAAGTATTTACAGACATATAAATGGGTATATCGAATTCCGAGGTGAACTTACTATAATGACTGGACTAAAATAGAGAATATAAGAAATTATATCGTATTTGCAATTCTTATAAATTGAGGTTAATTGAACGACTAACCTGTGGGGGCATCTATTTCGTCAATTTCTTAGCTGAATACATAGTGATAGAGCCGAAAGCGTTAGATGGTTAGATTAAAAACCATGGTTCGGTTCGGTTAGGCCGTAGGAATGATGGATGGATGAATGAATATATTCGAAGTGTGAATGGATATATTCGTACTTTGTGTTACCCATAAACAATTAAAAGCGGATCACCAGATCCTTATAGATGGACAAAACATTTTGAGCTTACCACAAATTTATTGGAACGGTTAATATCAATCCCAGCGATTTCGCTAGGTTCGCCAAATGTGTGTATATCGAGATATTTCAATATCAGTCTAGCAAAAGACAGGCAATAGAGAAGGAATTGACAAGATGATTTCAACTTGCTTTCTTGCATACAGCTTTGACAAAGAGCGAGCGGCAAAATATTTAAAAATTCATCCCGCGTGTGAACCTGCTGAACAAAGTCCAGTTAGAAAACCTACAATTGCGATGAAATTGGTTTTGAAAAGAGCTATTCAGCAAATTCACTGAACACTCCGAGGAAACCGTCTTGACTCAATTGAGGATATAACAGCTGAATTGAAGAAGGCTCTGATGGCCTTCCCTTGACTGCCCTTGACTGGAAAATTCGTTGGTATAAGTGTATTGCAGCGGGAGGGAATTACTTTGAAGGAAATGAAATGGACAAAATTCACCTTTCAATTTGATCACAGTAGTAAATGATAAAAATGACGAGATGTTCGTGCCAGCTACAATTGAATGAAAATTGAGATATCTTGAAACGCGCGTTCCATGGCAAAACAAATTACTAGTTCGAAGATGGGCTTAATCGGACCACTGCCACGCCCACAAATCACCGTTAACCGAAAACGTATAAAGTGCCATACTAAGCACTAAATTAAGATATAGAACTGTAATTTGGGGATCGCAATAGCAAGGTGCACCTAGGGGCAAAAAATGTTAAAAAAAGTGGGCGTGGTCCCTAAGTACCTAATATTTGGACACCAATGCCTATAGTTGACTTTTCACTGAAAATATTGCCGAATGTGTCAGATTTATAATTGAAATTCAGAGGGAATCCTTTCCTGATAGTAGTATATCTGTCTGCTACAAATGGGTTGAATCGTGTTAAAACTTACTTCCCTTAGTCCCCATATACATAATTAATACAAAAATTTTCATGCTTCTGGCTGACTTTATACTGCATATATCGGTCAATTGAGTGAGTTATCTTAATAAAACTGGCAGAGCGTGTCTTTCTTATAACGGTGCTTAGAATGAATAAAATGAAACTCGCCCAGACCCCATAAACTAACAAGTCTTATATGTATATGTACCTGAACGCACTTCCCTAGCTTTAACCGTTGCAAGTAGTAGGAGTATGAAATGTTCGGTTATACCCGATCTTAGGTCTTCCTTACTTGTTAATAATGAGTTCATAACATTTTTTCGCAAACAAACGATTTTTTGCTAAAAATCTAAATTTTAACTAACGGGAGCTTTAAGAACAATTCCAACGGCGGTTCTTGCACTGGTACTAAGTCTGCCACCTATAGACCTCTTCGCTGAAAACTGCGCAGCTAAATCGGCGGGACGATTACTAGCTGCAGGAGAATTTACATATAGAACCTTCGAGCATATGTAGTTCGGTGTGTAATTCAGGCTGGGCAAACACCGTCTACATGACCCCACTTTCCAACTGGGAATGAAGGTTCAAAGTAAACAAAGAAAAAGATGGTTGACATCTATACTGATGGCTCGAAAGTGAATGATGTAGTTGGGCGGGAATACGACCGTCCAGAGTTAGACATACGGCAGCCTTTTAAGTTCCCGGACCATTGCAGTATATTTCTAGCTGAGGTCTTTGCTATTGCGAAAGCGGAGCTGACCTCTAATGCACCTGCAGGCAATTCCAGAGTCAACATCTACGTAGACAGCCAAGCAGCAATCAAGGCAGTAACCTCGTATCGCATATCGGCTAGAAGTGTCTTTGGAAGAAGGGTAAGCAGCAGTAGAAAGAAAGAGAATTCAATTTTACTGGGCTCCAGGCCACAAAGGCATCGAGGGCAATGAAATAGTGGACGAAATTGCCAAGAATGGTGTACGTCTAACACCCGAAAACGTGATCAACATTAGGAAACCCATGCCTTGTATAAACGACGATCTCAACAGAAGCATGCTAACTAAAATCAAAACCCGATGGAACGAGATACCAGGGCGCAAACAGTGAGCCCGTAGAGTATGTTAAAATATGCGTCAAGCGCAGACATCCTAAACAATGAATAATCCTCTAGGATTTAGCAAGTGAACTCCATCTGGAGTCGCAAAAGACCAAAATGGTTTATGCGTGGCTTATTGGCCCACCAGATTAACCTAACCTAACCTAATCTGCCTCACCGCAAGACATTGTTTCTTTGACGGAATAAAAAGTTTTTTAAATGAATCATCGATTTTTAAAGTACAATAAATTCTGTAAACGTGCATTAGTTTTATTTATTTATCAAAGTACAGTTAAAATTACTCGAAATTAAATTTATTAACTCAAACTCTTGAATAGGCAATAGAAGTCATATTTGATACTCGTATTTTCAAGTTACGAAAGTTCTACTGTATGTTTCTAGCAAGTGGATATACATACATACATATGTATGTAACCTCTTAAATATAACCACAAAAGCTTCACTTTCTAGAAGAATTCGCGCAGAGAACTTTACCACACATCGGTAAACAACGGTATCTATTCATTAATTTATCACAAGTAACCATAAAAAGTAAACTCAATTGATTTTTATCACAAGGGCGATATGTGCAGCGACCTTCAAAGAGGTGTCTGTTTTCGAATTCGCACCAAAAGCGAAGCGGTCTCAAAACACAATCTAAACAGCTGGCGTGAGCGTAAACAAAACGCCGGTTCTAACACAGTGCGGTACAATTTTGTATGTGTGTGTGTGTGTTTGTAAATGTCAGTTCATTTATCTTCATTGAAGCGCTGTGCTCACGGCGCATCTCGCTCGGTTAATGATTATTCTGCGTCCGCGTGCAATATCGTTAAATGCTCAAATTAACGCATCCACTGCAAATTAGGCCGTCTTCGGCCTGTCACACATATACTCACATACATACAAAGCACTGTAAAAAATGTATGTTTTTGTTTGCCCATCTGGCTTGTTGCTATCTACGCGTGAGCGCTTCTGTTTATAAACATTTATCGCTTCTATTGCTGTTGTTGTAGGACGCTCTTATCAGACCCCACGTTTTGTTCGCGGCCTGTTTATGTGCTGTAATTATTTTATTTATTTACATTTCGGAAGCCTTTCGCTTTAATTGAAATATTTTCACTAATGATTCACGCTGCTGACGGCACAAAGTGCGCGCTGCGCCTCCAGTGTCGCTCGCGTAATGCCAGTTTGCCGGCAGCGGCGCCTCGTCTTCCGCCGCTACCTTCTGGGTGCGCAATGTAACAGGGGGGCTCGCACAACTGCAATGCAGCGGTGTTCGAAGGCTCGTAAGCATTCATTTATGTGCATGAGTATGTGTGTATGTGTGTTGGTTATTCTTTGTTGTGGTGCCATATGGCAAGCTAATTGATCAAAAAACATACAAAATAACATTATTTAATTTTTATTGTTCAAATATGGGCAGAGTAGATAAATACTTTTAAAATATGGTACGCGTAAACGCTTGCTTGCACATAAAGACGTATGCATGTAAGTATGTATGTCTGTATGCACAAGCACATGATATATGACATTGACCGGCTGTTATTAGTGTCATTCGAGTGTGTAGTAATATTTTATTAACTTTCAAAACTATTTGCGCAATAAAAAATAAATAATTTGTACTTTCGTTGCTGATAAGGGTTATGTAATACATTGCGACAAAAAAGCACCCAGAAATTGCAATTAAATTTATTGGGTAAATGATATTTAAAAAAATGTATTTTGCTAATTTGTTAAGACTGTCATCAAATACTATGCCAAATATGAGTGTCTTCTGTTAACCAGTTTCTTTACAGTAAGTAGCTGCTTATGTCGGTACACCTTGCGAATTTTACAATGGATAAAAATATCGCACAAAGTCTTTGTCTCATGTTTGGTATTTCTAACCAAATTTTGTGTGCGGAATTGTTGCGAATGTTCGAAAAGGCTTATGGTGATTCAATTGTATCAAAAAGGCATGCTTACGAATGGTACAAAGCCTTCAAAGACGGTCGAGAGATCGCTAAAGACCTGCCTCGTTCTGGACGAACTTTGACCTCTTCAACTGATGAAAATATTAAAAAAAAAAGTGAAAGACGTGGTGTTTGAAAATTGTCAAGCAAGTGTTAAGGAGATGAGAAGAGAGTTTGACATCTCTCGTGAGCCACTTTTTTTCCACATCTATCCACATATTTTGGTGTATATTTTGGGTAGGAAACGCGTTCATGCTCGACTTGTTCCAATAAAGCTGAAATGTTTTCAAAAAGAGTACCGTAAACAGGTATGTTTGGACATACATCGTGCGAATTCCGATCCCACATTCATGGAGAGCATTATAACTGTCGATTAGAGATGGGCTTATGAGTTTGACATGCAAGCAAGTCAACAATCAGTCGATCGAAGAGATAAAAAAAAAATCGTTGAAGGAGCTGAAGGCCATCCCTGAAGAACGATAAGAAGATCGGTCGAGCTTGTCATATTGCCAGTTATTGCCATAAATAGTAATAGTCAGGGCTTGGGCAGGCCTCTATTGATTTTTGATCGAAATGTTCTTTCACAACCCGACTTGCTTGTTTGAGATCATTTTCCTACTGTTATATAAAATTATCTTATAAGCACATTTTTTCAGCTGCCGGGTCTGAATTCGTACTCGGCATCTGTACGTAAGATTCTCCTGCCATTTCGCTTTTGACGCAGTGTAAACTAACGAATTCCAGATTAACATGTTCGGACAGACCACTCCTATAATAACGGATATAACAATTAGAGGTATTTTTTCCATAGCCGTGGAGACTCGATTCGGCGCGGTTCGTAGCAACTTGGATTGACGAATGAAACGACATGACGCATTTTACGTCGAGTTCTTATTTAATATTTACTTAAAGCGAACAAAATACAGCTTGTGCAAGAACTGAAGCCGGCCGACTTCCCCAAACGACATCCAAAACCACGGGCTGGTGTGGTTTTTGGGCCTGTAGAATTATCGGTCCATTTTTCTTCAAAAATTATGCTGGTCAGAACATAACCATCATTGGTGACCGCCATAATCACCGACTATTTAATGCATGAATTTGAAGCTCTTGATTTCGGCGACATTTGGTTTCAACAAGACGGCGCCACTGCCCACACTTCGCATTGGCCACCAAGATTGTGTGATATTACACGGTTAGACTTTTTCCTGTGGTGATACGTAAAGCCTAAAGTCTATGCGGACAATCCCGCTTCTATTGAGGCCTTGGAAAAAAGCATCACGCGTGTCATTCCAGTTACCAGTCGAAATGATGGAACGAGTCATCGAAAATTGGACTCAAGGGATGGAACTTCTGAGACCTGGCCGCGGCCAACATTTGAAAGAGATAATCTTCAAAACATAAATGTCAAAGAAAGTTCTTTCGAATGATAATAAGCATCCCCCCATTTTAATGTTTTCATTAAAAATTTGTGAACCTTGAAATGGATCACTCTTTATAATTGAACAATATGTTGTAAGTACTTTTTTAAGCTCTTCTAAACCATTTTGTATAAAACTATCACTCCGTTGCATAGCTGGTGTCTAGCTTGTGCTTAATAAAATATGTGAGTCCCCACCAGAGTCACCTCACATTTACGTAAACCAATTGCTTCGAAAATACATACATATTTCACAAGAAAGAGGGCTAGAAATTCAGATGAAACCTAAAATTAGATACGGCGACCCGAGTAGGAAACAAACCAACGCTCCAAACAAGATTTAATTGTATTTTCTAGTAAATGCATTTGTATGCACCCATGAAGATGCCTATTTATCATTTCACCGCCCCACAAGAGGAAGACATAGCACAATGCAGGCAACAGTGTGCCATAAACGAACTTGGGGATACTGGAAAAGGGCGCATCTATTGCATAGTCTTTAAATCGGCTTTTAAATTCGTGCATAGATAGCAGAAAAGCGGCCGTAATGGGGTGCTTCATACATATGTACATACATATGTACTTATAATCGGGTGCTTACGAGAGTGGTTGAATGTGCATGTGCGCTTTTGTAAATGCAATGTAGATGGGTGTATTCAGAGATACTATGTAAGTATGTATGTGGGTATGCCTGCAGATTAGGTGTTTGCCCATTTTCATACATGTAGATATGTATATGTAAATGCATTTTTGTGGGTGCTCAGAGTAAATAAGCACATCTGTTTGCACATACTATAAGCGCATATAGCACTTAATATATTTATAAGCACATGCACATACATACATACATGCATATATACATACATACATGCATATGTATATACGCGCATGCATTTAGCACACGGGAAATGCTGTAGGAAACTGTTAGGAAAACAAACGGCGGATGCCACATTAAACGATAAGTGTTTGCATACAATGCACACTCACACATACATACATACATACATGCTAGACACACATAAGAGGTTGCATGCATTTCAATTTATTTATTTACATACGAACGGAAAATGAACAAAGTCAAAGGCGTGATCTGCACCATATGCCGACGAATGTGTGGAAAATGAAGCAGTGCAGCAGCCCCAGCCCCAGCCCCATATAACGCCATATTGCATAGAGTTGCATACAAATTTCGTTTGTATTTGGATATGCGCCTTTTCTAGTGTGTCTTAATGTTTGTTTAGGCAACGGCGCACCAGCAATAAAGTCGACTGTGGCGGATCGCGCGATGATGTCAGCCGCCGCACTAAAAACTAAGGCCGAGGGACGATTTGGTGCAGCAAATGGAAAAGGTGCGCCACCGACAGCCGCAAACGATTCGAAATCATTAAAAAGAGCATAAACGAAATATTTAAAAATTCCAGAAAATATTTAAAAAAAAACTGACTAATTGACTTTCAGCTGTCCGCGGCGTAAGGTTCATATTGCACCAGCAACGGCGGCAGCTGAAAATAGTTTGATGCCGAATTACACACGTAAATACATACATATGTATGTATAACAGCAACGAGCCACATATGTATGTATGTACATTCATACAAAAGTATAATGTGATATAGTTGAGTGTCTTTCATGCTACTCTTATATGTATGTATGTTTGTGTTAAAAGTGCATAAATAAATCAAAATAATTATGGTTTTGAGCGAAAGGTGAAAATGAAAGTCAAGCCGACAAATGAGTGACCCGTGTGTTGGCGGTCAGTTAGCACACCAACAACAAAGCACATATTGGTTACACACACTTAGCATTGTCTGCAAATTTAACCAGCTGAAATCGATTAAGCGCCATGCCACACACTTTGCCTAAACAAGCATGAACAGGGTGAGCCAAAAATGCTTTTGGTTTGAGTGCGAAAGTGCAAGGCAATAAGTGTTAGAGCCAGCGCCAATACTTGTCAATTTAAAAAGAAAAAACGTGAATACCCTTCACAAATACAAAACAGTCTTTAAAAAACTTCAGTTTGACTGGTCAATTTGTATGGCAGCTATATACTATAGTGAAAAGATCTGAACAATTTTTTCGGAGCTTGCACCATAGCTTTAGGCAATAACCCATTACAAATTTAGTAAAGATATCTTGGCAAATAAAAAAGTTTTCCATACAAGCACTTCATTTTCATCAGTCAGTTTGTATGACAGCTATATGCTACAGTGGCCCGATTTAAACAATTTCTTCGAAGATTACGTCGTTGTTTCAGATAATAATCCATGCCAAATTTCTTGAAGATATCTTGTCAAATACAAAAGTTTTCCATACAAGTACTTGATTCCGCTCGTTCAGTTTGTATGACAGCTATATGCTATAGTGAACCGATATCAGCGGTTCCGACAAATGAGTAGCTATTTGAAGAGATTAAAACGTGTGTAGAATTTCAGATCGATATATCAAAAACTCAGGCTCTAGTTCACGTTTATACAGACAGACGAACGAAGGTGGCTAAAACGACTCAACTTCGTATCAAACTTCAACCTGCTCACGGTATAAAAAGGTGTTATAGTAATTATCAATGTGGAAAACAATAGTCTTCGACCACCAGTCGTTCTTCCTCTTCGCTGTTTGGCACCGATTGGAGATTCCAAGCGGAGCCAGGCCCTTTTCCACTTGGTCTTTCCAACGGTGTGGAGGTCTTCCTTAACCTTCGCTCCCGAGGCGGGTACTGCGTCGAATACTCTCGAAGCTGGAGCGTTTCATCCATTCGGAGTATGACCTGTATCTTGTCTCCAAGCCTCTGCACTATATAGCAGGACGGGAATAATGAGGGATAGGAATATAGCGAACTAAAAGGATCCAAGCAGTATTTTTTGAAGTATCCAGACCGCTAATGGAGAAAATGCATACCACAACAAATGAAGTTATTATTTTACTTTCGATTCCGTAAATTCGTTTTTATTTACTCGATGAGTATATGGAAATCTTAGCATAACATTCTATAAAACGATCTGAAAACAATTTTCCAAACGAATTTCACTCACCAAAAAATTATTTTATGTTTAATTTTATGACAAGCTTCCAAAAAGTCATTCAAGATCATAGTTTTATTGCTTTACAGCTTTTTCAAGAAAAATGGGCTAATTCTAATAGCGTTCAAAAGACGGCGGAGACCTGAGGGTATGTGTACCACCCTGTATGTGTATTCGTCTTTGCGATTGTATTACATTTTTGCAAAGTGGTACCGAGTCGCTGGACGCTGACCGCACGCCGTGTATGTCGACATATAATACCCATATTGATCAAAGAAAAATTGCAATGAAAGCAAAAAAAGTGACGAAAAGTAAAAAGAGATAGCGATTTGGAAAGTAAATCGAAACCGTCTAGATGAACAGAACCATATGTTCGACTTGGGCCACCGTAAGCAGCGACTTGCGGTGGCTTGACTTATGCTGCACAGTTCACCCGCATCTGGTTGAGCGCCAACAGCCGGCATGACCACGGAAGGAGTGTCTGCTGCCATGCGCGCAACTGTGGTGGTAATGCGACACTCCAACTACAACAAATGTAAATAGAAATTTTATAAAATTACGCTGAACTTTGCTACAATACATAGCTGATACTTGAGAATGCCATATTATAGCGGGGCAATATTTTATATGGATTCATTGGGTTGGTAGTTACCAGTTACCATGTTTGGAAGTAAAAAGGCAGAAGTTTAGCGGCAAACACGCTGCCACATATGGTATGGTCAGCTGGGCGATGTCAAACAACTAATCAGGTCACAGATGTAACTTTTCTATTATGTGATCTACAACAACATTGGAACTCCCATAAGTTCGTGAAAAGGAATGAGGAAAGCATATAAACGTATGGGGAGTGTTAACATTTCACCAGATGCCTTGTGCGTTTCTGAGAAATCAATGTGAAAGCCGTCAAGCTGGCGTCTATTGTACTTTCTTTATGTGAAAAACCCATAAAAAGTAATAGGATTCTCATTCCTTAAGTGTATATATGTATGTATGTGTACGAGGGTACACTTTTCTTGTAATAAACCCTTAAATTATACAAGATTTGATCGACAATTGATAAGTCCGCAGATCTAGTTTGACCACTTACTCTTTACACGAAAAACACACCGCAATAAATGTAATGTTTTGACATTTGACTGTTGAGAATGATGGAAACACCATTTTTCCATTCAATCAACTTGGAGAGAATTACATAACAGACACTTATAGTATGTACATATGCATGTATATTGTGTACAGCGGTCCTTTCTAAAAGCAACAGCGGATCGCCAATGAACAGTTATTTACATACAAATACATGCAAATGGAAATCAGTGTGTTATAGTATAGTGTGTATATTGTATATTTAGGTACTCATAGCAATGCGGATTCTATCATTCTGTTATTCGCCTTATAGACGCAGAAACTATTTATTGACCTTTGCATAATAAGAATTTATCGAAAATAGTTTTCAATATTTGTAGTAGCATGATACCCGCCATACAGTGGCACAACTCCTCCGTTTTGGAGATTTAGTTGACAAAATTAGTTATGGGATTGAGATTCGATAAGAATTTATACTCACTTGCTTATTACATACATACATAAGTATGTATGTATATGCAGTATGTAAGCATATAGCCATTATTACCAAGAGATGAAGATGAAAGAGTAGCGAAAATGTTTGGAAACACTGAAACTTTCGTTCAAAAGAAATGCGTTGTATTCTTATCGCTTGAGTGTTAGTGCGTTTTAGTAGAGATCAATTAAAAGGTATAAACCTAAAATCAAGTTTTCTATTAAATTAGATTTATAAGAAGGAGTGCGCAAGATGTGGGACATGATGAGAACGTCGCTGTAGCCTAGGCGGTTAAAAAAGAGAATAACGTGTTGAGTCGTCGCTCGTCCAGTGAAGTCAAAAATCAAGCAAAAGTCAATTCATAAAATTCGAGACCACGATTTGATATTTTCCAATTTCTGTCTCAAAGTAGATACCTTATAAATGAACAGAAGTTGAGGTAAACATCTAGCAAAGATAGATAAAGAAATATCGGCAATTATATCATTATACAAGGAGCGTTCCAAAGTAAACAGGACTTTAAAAAAAAGAACAAATGTTTTTTTCGGCAAAATCAAATTATTCATTCAAAATAACCTCCTTCTGCTTCAAAAAAGCTTTTTGCATGGTCCAAAAGCATGTCGAACGAGTGTTTCAGCTCGTTGGCCGGTATGGCCGCTAGTATGCCGGTGCAAGCCTTTTGAATGGCTTCTACGTCTGCATAACGCTTTCCTTTCATGGGAAAATGCTTTTTTCCGAAAAGGAAGAAGTCGCACGGTGCCATATCAGGTGAATACGGGGAGTGAGTGGTTAAAATGTGATTTTTGGTCAAATAATCGTCCTTTGATTGTTGGATTTGGTCGTCAGACAATTTGTGCGGAACAAACCGTGCACACATCTTTCGTAAGCCCAAATGTTCGGTCAAAATGCGATGAATCGATGTTTTGGAGATGACCAATTCCATTTCCATGAATTTCAGTGATGATTTCGGCTGATTTTTGATGAATTCACGCACAGTTTCTATGGAATTTCCGCTGATCACGGATTTTGATTGGCACACATGTTGATCGTGATTTATGTCCTCACGACCACTTTGAAAACGTTGAAACCACTCGTGTACTCTGCTACGGGATAGGCAATCATCGCCATAAACCTGAAACAAGCTATGTGCTTACATATCAACATCAATTGAAACTTTTCGGTAAAAGTTCTATTAATTTTAAAACAAAATTTAATGTTAGCTCTTTGTTCGAAGCTCATTTTCGCACCGATAACACAAACATACTGACACTTAGAACGCAATAACTTCACTGCCAATCAATGAAATGTCATAAAATTCTCACTGGATAGTCGATAAAGATAGCAGATTCTAACGCACTAGTCGACATATATGTACATATGTAGATGGCCTGTTTACTTTTGAACGCACCTTGTAGATTCTCATATTAAGAGCTTATAACAACCGATGTTTCTACCACATACTACGTAAGTAGAATGGTTGCATCATTCTGGAAATTTATGACTTATGCTTATGGTTCTTCCCAGGCAGTGCTCTATTGAAATCAAAAATCCAATTTTACTGTATAAAAGATCGGATTTTCTTTTGAGGGGTTACATGGGCTTCCTCGGGTAAGAAACAGTCTTTTTCAACAATTTTTTTCTTATATAAAAAATTAAATATTCTATTAGAATGTTTTATTGTTACAAATTTACTACTATTAACAAAGAAATTCTGAAATTTTTGGGAAAAAAATATTTTAAACTCGGCTATTGTGACGCCATTTTCAGTGGCCTCTCGGAAAAAAGATGCGTCCGCGTTGGCAGGATAACTCCATATAGGATAATCCAAAGAGAAAAATTCGTGTTTTAGGTAAAACCTAAACTTAGAAGTTGGACGAAGGAAAAAAAAACTGAAAATTGGATTTTTGGCAGACATTTTTATAAAAAAATGAACATTTTAGTGAAAATTTCGCGGCATTTTTTTCAAGTAGTTGTAATTGAAAAAACAAGCTTCGTCCAAGTCTTTAAGAATTGTATCTCAAAGGCCGGTGTAAAATTTCATGAAGATCGGTTAAGTAGTTCTCGAAAAATCTTGCCAACTGACTTCAAAACACAGTTTCTAGAAAACCGAGTTTAAAATCGGCGCACTTAGCTTAGTTAGCCTCGAGCGCATAGTTCTCACGGCTGTATCTCCGAAACTATTACTCAGATCAACTTGAAAATTTAGGAAAATAGGTGTGGTAAAATTTAATAAGACAATAAAAAAAACATGTAACCCCTTAAGGTGAGACAAATCTGATCAATTTAAACCGAACTAATCTGTTTTCCTTTATCACTGATATTTGAGTGAGAACTGAGGGTTTATGAGATTGATAGCTATTGGCTATTTCTACAATAAAAAAAAAAAACAGTTTTATTAAATTTTTTTACCCTGAACAGGGTATATATGTAAGTAACAACAAGTTTGCAAAACTCAGAAGGAAACGTCAGAGACCCTAGAAAATAAATAGGTATATATACATACATAAGTGATCAGCGAGACGAGCTTAATTGACTTAACCATGTCCATATGTCCTTCCGTTCGTCCATATATACGCCAACTAGTCTCTCAATTTGTGAGAGATATTGCGCACCTCCTTTTCTTCCCAATAAACTGTTCTTTTACCGAAACCGCCGATAATTGACCACTGTGGCATACCATATAGCTGTCATACAAACTGTGCGATCGGAATCAAGTGCTTGTGTGGAAATCTTTTTCGTTTCACGAGATATCTTCACTAAATTTGCAGTGAGTTATTATACAAATTAGAGGTGTAATCTACGAAGAAATTGTTCAGATCGATTTACTATAGCATATACTTAGCTGCCATACAAACTGATCAATGAAAATCAAATTCTTGTAAGGAATCTTTTGTATTTATTATTGTAGCTTCGGTGCAACCGTAGTTAGCATTTTCTCTATGTAGTACCAACTTATTCAACTTTATCAATGTTTGAGATCAAAATTATTTCTAAGTTAATAAACATTTTTCGAATTCCTATCCTTCTAACATAACCTCAAAAGAGTGTAAAACACATATTTCACACCCAAACGAGCTTCACACTTAAATTTGCTTTACAAATAAATATTCATGCTTAAATGTCATTGTGTTGATTATATGTGTGATAAAACAGACGATGGGAAATCTTGGTCTGCAGACAAAATTTTTAATTCATGAAGTAGTGAAAAAAATTTAAATTTTTTCTTTTCGATTGACATGCCGCTTATGTCCGAGTAATGCATTCTATTATACAATTGTAAAAGCTCATTTAAATACTTGCATTACAATTTATGTATGAATGTCAAATATTAGAAACCTTATCGAATATTAAAAAATGTTAAATTTACGTGAGTTCAATATTAGAATCAAATTTGTTTTCTAAAAAATTAGTATTCCACTTACATACGTTGTCATTTTTGAAAGCACGAAACATCATAAACCACCAAGAATCATAATTACATACATACATACTTACATACAAATACATTATTACATTTGATATGTATGTACATGTACATACGTAAGTATGTATTAGCTAACTGCCGCCTTGCAGTCGTCAATCAAAAGTAATTTCAAAATATGCCTCTAATTTTCCAACTTTTGCTAACCTCACATACTAGCACGCATTTGTGCCAAGGAGCCCCCTTCTGGCCCGCCATACCCAGGTAATTTTAGCGTATTTTTGATTGAAGTGCACGCAACCACAATCCAACCCAATTGGCGTTCACCGCAGCAACTTTTCATCTACTATTATAGTTAAATATGGGTATAAAAATATATTTTGAAATGCATATATGTATGTACATACATACATATGTGTGCATGCTTTTCATTACCGACTTAGTATAAATGGACAGCATCGACTGTGTGTGTGTATGCGAGCACCCTCGACCCTTTGTGGCAGCAAACTTAGCGCTACCTCCAATATAAAATATGATATTCGATATGATATGAGCGTTGATGTGATGATGTGGTTGCGTTTGAGAACTTTTCCAAACCAGTTCCTGCGGCCCTTTTGTGTTCATGCATTCAACAGTGATCGGCGCACAATGCAAACACACAAAGCCGCCTTGGCATATTAAATATTCGGCGAGTTTTCCTAGTAAAAAAGCGTTAAACAAATGTAAGTCGAAGTTGTAGGTAAATACTATAATTCAATTACAGAAAAGTACGGACAGTGATCACTCGGTGTTTACCCGTATCTACTTACGCATGCGCAGCAGGAACTTTGAACACACCTTTGCTTGCGCAGTGGCGAAGGGGATGATACAGATCGCTTGCACGCACACTCACACACGCACATATGCGCATGTGTAGAGTATCATTATATCAGCCGCATGTGTGTTCTCGCGCACAGCCCAACCCACCTTAGACTCGAGCGCATTCAATAGCACTAAGCTAGGCCGTTATGATCTGCCCTCAAAAGTCGTGAATCGTGGCATTGCATTAACACTCGCTTTCGCGCACTCCACTGCATTGGTTATGATCTAAAAATTTCATAATTTTCAAAGAAATAATCGCATTGTTCGGTATTCTGCATTCTGTTGCTGTTGATGAGAAAAATCAAGTTTTCTAAATTGAATGGAGTGCTCTTTCTGGCGGTTTTCCTAAATTTTCCAAACAATTGAAATGCCAAGTCTTTGTTTCGTCAAAAAATTCAGCGCACAAATGCTGAACGAGTTTTCATAAATGGTTTTCTCTGCTTCTTCAGCTTTCTAATTTAAAATTTTGTGCAATAAATGCCTCAAAAACAAAGCGTACGCCGGCGCTTAACGAATCGAACGTTGGTTGGAGGTCACCGTTGGTGTTGTTAATGAACCGAACTAAGCGAGCGTTTGCATTATGACCGAGCGACCGAACGACCTCCTCGTGTAATCAATACACAATTCTGGTTTAAGTCGGGGTAACGGTAACATTTTGCATAATAGACGGCAGTCTGTTTATTGAAGTTATGCCAGACGTTTCAAAAGTCAATTTCGGTTGACAATACATTCACTATTTGTACGACATACATACAATACATATATGTATGTAGTATAAAGGCATATTGTAGCGTGTCCAGTGAAATCATTGTTTTCCGAGACATTGGACACAAAAGAAAACCACTTTGACAGTGAAAAGGCGTTTCGAATTGCAACAAAGTGAAAATGAACAGCGATAAAGTTCCCAAAATATTGTTATTTAATGACAGGCATGAACGAGTAGAGGCCGCTGTTCTTCTATTCTCGGCTTCTTAACGATGGTATATTAGAGTTTTTTGTGCAAATTTCAAACAATTTTATTCAAATATAATATTGTATAAGATATGACAAAATTGTGGTTTCTAGTACAATATCTCATACGAGAAAGATAGTATTTTTTCAATTTATTCATAACGGTTTTATACCCTTAACAGGGTGTATTAGGTAGGCAACCAAGTTTGCAATGCTCAAAAGGGAACGTTAGAGATCCTATAAGGTATAATACATATGTATGGATGTATATAAATGATCAGCAATACGAGCTGAGTCGATTTAGTCATGTCCATCTGTCTGTTAGTCCGTCCGTACATCCGTAAACTAGTTCCTTGGTTTTTGAGATATTGATATCTGAAATTTTGCACAAATTACACTCTCTTCAAGAGCTGCTCATTTGTCAGAACCGCGGATACCAGACCACTATAAGATATAGCTGCCATACAAACTGATCGATAAGAAAAAAACTTCTTAATTGGGAAAATATCTTCACGAAATTTGGCATAGATTATTCTCAAAAGTAACGCTATTCGTTCTCAGAACAATCGGCCCACTATAGTATATGTATATAGTACATATCTGCCGCATAAACCTATGCAGTTATTTGACGGATCTCAGATTTTTAAATCTTGAAAAAAATCAACCAATCTCTAAATCGGGTTCACTCGGTTCTCCCCACTTTATTGGCTCTACTACCGTACCAATCGTATTGTACATAATTAAATTTATCTATTTATAGGTCACACTTAAATAGAATTAATAGAAAACTGTCAAATTTTTAAGTTTACGTCATCCGAATGAATGAGAAAAACTTTGCGGTTGTTTAAAGCAATCATTTTTGGTTCCGGTCCTCGAATTAATTTTTCCAAGATCACAACAATGGACTAGATTAAGTTTTTTCCAACGCTTTCGCTCCAAAAACATATCGATAATATAAATTTGAACAAGAAGTGAAACTTTTTAGAAGGCTGAGACGACCGACGGAGGATATATGAGTATACTTACATGAAAGAGTTTTTTGAGGGGTGTTTTTCGAGCAAAAAACACCTTATTTTAAATATTTTTTCCATATAAAAAATTAAATATTTTATTCAAACTTTTTGTTAAGCCAAATTATATATATACAAATATTTTACAAAGATTTTGTGAAATTTTCAAAGGATATTATTCAAAACTCAAAGGTGCCTACGCGTTGACAGCAGAACTTCTTACAGGGTTATCACAAGTAACATAAAATGAAAAATCAACAGGTCAATTGAAAAGTCCTCAACCTGATGCATAGATGACACTACTATAATTAAACCCTAGTGATTTTAAGTTAGCCCAAACGTTCGTGTATAAATTTGACAGGTGTCGGATCATTAGTTTGTGAATTATAAGTATCATTTTGAGTGTAGCATCTTTTGTTATTGTGAAAAAAGTTGATAAAAACGAATTTCGTGTGTTAATAAAACATTGCTCTTTAAGGAAAAAATACTGTTTGAACATTTTTTGTACTCTGTTCCAAGAAAATCAACCGTTGAAAAGAGGATTGCTAAGTTTGAACGATGCGAAATGAGCATCGAAGACGATGAATACAGTGGGCGCTCAAAAGAGGTTGTTACCGACGAAAATATCTAATAAGTTCCTAAAATAATTTTGGATGACCGTAAAGTGAAGTTGTTCGAGATAGCTGGCTCTCTTAAGGTATGAACTGAATATATACATCATATCATTCACGAACACATATTTGGTTTTAAGAGGACTATGTGCAAAGTGGGTGCTCACTTTCAACCAAAACAACGATGAGTTGATGTTTCAGAGCAGTGTTTGAAGATGTTCAAGAATAACAAAACAAAGTTTTTGCGTCGATATGTGACAATGGATGAAACATAGATCCATCATTTCACTCCAAAATCCAATCGACAGTCATACGAGTGAACTGCTCACTATGAGCCCGTTCCAATGTGTGGAAAAACGCAGCAATCGGCCAGCAAGGTTATGGCATATGTATTTTGGGATGCGAATAAGAATAAATTGAAAAAGGAAGGTATTCTCCAGATCTGGTCCCCAGCGACTATTGCCTCTTGCTTGTTGGGCAGAAATTTTCCTCGAATGAAGAGGGGGTCGCCGAAAGTGGAGCCTACTTTGAAGCAAGGAACTAATTGTGCTAGGGTTGGAGGGTTGCTATAATCAGCGCACGTCCTTGAAAGAAACTAATGTTTCTTTGTTTTAATACAAGTTTAATTGGTGTTTCCGACAGTCCATTTGATTCAGACATTTTGATTTCAATATTTTTTTATATTTTTTTTTCATATAATTTTTTGCAAAATATTCCCACTTAAATGCAATTGACCCACAGTTCTCGGTGCACTCGTTGTGGCTTTTAGTTGCGTAATTAAAATACTAGAACAATGTTCGCCTAATTTGTATTCCATTGAGCTCAATTAGTTGAATCATCTGACGTTGGCTGCCATGCAATTTTCACTCGCTTGGTTGCCTGTTAGATTGCATAGCGTAGCGCGAACTGTCTAAGCGTCTCGCCTCCAATGAATCTATGTCAGTATAACGAGAGTCATTATGCAGCGGCTAAGTGGTTAAGTGTGCAGTTTACTTAGTAACTAACTGCAAAGTGACTTTCTCTGCAGCAAAATATTTGCTTAGTTAGCGTGTTGCATGCAATTGCATGGAGTATAGATTGTGCAACAACGGGGCATGCAACAAAGGTTCATTAACGCTCTCACTGCACTCATAAACCGAGGCACACACGTGTGAAACTGACCATCATAGCGTGTTTAGGCGAAATATTTGTTTTACTTTCCACAGCAGACTGTGTCTGCGATTTCACTATAACGGTAACTCATTTGCCGCGCTGCATTCAATAAATTTATGTATGTATGTTGCATGTAGTTACTAGTTTTCTAGTGTCTCCATAATATGGTCGATGGTGTAACGTGCTTTTCCCACAGATTTTCAGCACCTCACAAGTGTTGATTTATGCGCCGAAAATGCCTGGAAATTAGTTTATTATGAAATTTGATCATTTCTATGATTTCCCAAACACACACATAGACATTGCTTGTAATTTATGTCCACACTCTAGCCACCCCACTGCGCTTGCCAATGCAAATGTAGAAGTGGCTTCACAATTCTAACTTCAATTATTTACCATATTTCTCCCACATTTGTCAAGCACTTAAAGGGTTAATTGTGAATTATGAGCATTGACAGCGCACACTGGACACCGCACAGCAGCCGCGGGCGACAGTCGGCAACCGGACATGAGCGCTTGCCCAGCGGACCTCGCGTTGACCACTCACCAACAGCGCTCAGGTAATCGTGTACGATTGGTCAAGCAACTATCGTTGTAACTGGAGACCCAAGCTTCACGATGAGCCGCATTAACGCGTTATCACATTGTCTTCCGTATCAAATGCGCGTAAATGTACTCACATATCTACAGTTACTTACAGTTAGTGTGGTGATATCACTTGATCTATGTTCTATGACGCTGGTCATCCGTAATGTGAAGCCGGTGAGATTTGCACAGCTTGGAATACTATACATATACATATGTATGTATATATGTATGTGGTTATGTTATTCACAGCTTGAAGATTTATTACTAACGGTAAAATTGCCTTTGTAACAAAAAAAATTTCAATGACAAAACGAAAAACTTTTAAGCAGCGAAACGAAAGCTTGAAATAAAAAAATACATGTCTGTATGTTTTCGATTTTTAGATTTCGAGAGAAGACTTAAATCACAAAAAAGTTTCTAAGTATTATGACTATGACCAGACTAAATAACTAGAAATATGCCTAATGGTATATGAGATATCGGTCCCAAACCCGGCTTGGCACTGACTTTTCACGTTTCGTCATTAATCTTTAAAGTTTTTTTTCCTAAAAATAGTGGGTTTTTAACTTCTGAAAACAAAATAATTGTATTTTTTTAAATCGTTGCCATTTTGTCAAATTTTCAACTATTAACAAGTAAGGAAGGAGAAGTTCGGGTGCCACCGAACATTTTATACTCTTGCAATTTGAATCAAAGCCATGCAAACACCTTTGGATGTAAGACGTCAACCAGAGGATCAAAATCTAAGCAATTTTATGTATACATATACCCTATATAACTCATACAATGACCGACATATGTATTCGGCATAAGGTTGATAAAGGTCGAAAATCATTATACATTGTATGTAGTATATGAGAGTTGGGGTAGTACTGACCCGATTTAATCTATTTTTTCCAATACCACATACTAAAAATATGTTTCCTGGATTTTTTTAAGGTACCTCACATGCAATCACCAATCCTATGGAGTAAAGTCAGCTGGAGGTTCGAAAATCCTGTAAATAGTTATAACAGGGCGGGGTCAAGTTTTCGCTCAAATTATTCAAAAATCTATTTTAAGCACAAAGATACACTCTCGTGAGTAAAACAAGTTCTGTAATTTTCATTGATATAATTTAAATATTTGCCGATATATCTGGTATAAAGTCACCTGGAAGGTCGAAAATCTTTATATTAAGGGTATGGGGGCTCAAGGAAGTATTGACCCGATTCAACTCATTTTTGATACACAGAGATACCATTGCCAGAAAAGGATTCATCGACAAAAATAAGCCCGAAATTTTTGCGAGAAACTTGACCCTCTAACATTGTACGGTAGTCGGCCGGTGAAGGGATCTAAGTATTTTTGAAAATTGCATTTTTTAACGAATTGTTCAACTAACAGTGAGTGATTTTGTATAGATTAAAAAACAAAAACCAAAAAAAAAATGAAAGGATATAGTACGTATCATTATCATAAAAATATTTACAAAAATATTTTTCGAGACAAAACTATTGGAAGTCATTCACAATTTTTTATATCTTTGTGGATAAAAATATTTTGCTTAAAGATTGACGGAAAATCAGATATAGTATGACTGTTGTTAAAACATATGATGAAATTGGAATATTCATCCAGAGAGTGCATAAATATACACATACATAAGTACATACATGTACTATTTGAGAAAATGAGATTGCAATTCAATTCTAAAACTTTCAGCTGCAAAAATGTACTTCAAACTTCTTTCCAAAACTCCACAAAACAACGCAAATACAAAGTATATAAATACATATTTACCTATAACCCTGAACGCTTGCACCAGAAGATGCGCATGCATATTTGTTAGCTGTTTACATTTGTTTGTTTGTGTATATCTTGAGTCATAATGACGCAAAGACAGCTGAGCAATCCACCTTGCGTGCATTTTTTGTGTGTTGATTTCTTTGCAGAAAACCTGAAATCACAACAAATCGGAGCATTTTGAGGGGGAAGCAAAAGCACAAACAACAAAAGAAGGTAAATACATGTACAAATCTATATGTATACGTACTTGAGCTTGAATGTGTGTGTACTATGTCTCAATGGCTCACCGGCTCAACAGGCAGACATCATTACCCGGCGCATAAAATTTCGGCTGCCACAGCAAAGTTAGCAACACTTGTCCGGCGCAAAGCGGGCAGTTGCCACAAAAAGCAGGAACTACGACAATTTTGCACTGCCCAAAATTCATGGGAACTTTGAGCAGATGTTACTGTTGCTCCCTTTTGGACTTTTGTGTCGGCTCATTGTGAAGTCGCCGAAGAAGTTTACAAAAAGCGCTTTTTTGCGCATTAACACAGGAAGAAAGACCGCTGCAGATGAAGCTCAAGATGGTGCAACGCGTTTCTGGATGAACTCGCATGTACATTCAATATATGTAGGTATATACATACATATGTATGTACATATATCATTCTCAAATGTAAAATAAGAGAAAAAGATTGCTGTTTTTTTTCTTTTCTCAATAGTTATAAGATGCTAAAGAAGAAATTGTGTGCTAAAATTTGAAGAAAAGCAAAAACAATAAATTAGTAGACAAATTTCGAGCACAAATATTGAAATACTCCAAACATATGTATGTTGAAATAAGTTCATTTAAAACATATTGGTACTTGAACGGCATTGTGATATTTATTCTTCGTATATACATTCATACATACATATACATATGTATATTATTTGCAGCTGCTGTCTTATCAGTTCGTAGATTTTTCTTAAAATCTTGAGTTCATTCCAAAGCTTCCACAGTCAAAATCATACTATGAATAAATAAAAATTTGACTCGACGAGTAGACCTCAAATAAGTATCTCATGGCATCATCTTCAGGTTGCTTGCACCTATTGACATACTATATACAATTGTCTAACCAAGAATATAGTGTACTACTGTGAGCAAAAAGTAGTAAGACTTTGTTTATAATTTTAAAATTCTTAATTTATTCTTTAAAAACTATGTCGTCTTCCGCAAAGTAATGCCCCTTGGCCACAATACACTCATAACGGTTATTAAATTCTATTTCCCGAATAGCCTTAAATAGGACCCTTTGCCATGATATCCGGTCGTCATTATAGATCCAAGAGTCATCGTTCAAAAATGCAGTTGTTTCAGTCGATATGTGTGAGCTCAAATTTTCGTAATTAAGAGTGATCCCTCTTCGACGGTTGGTTTACCTGATTTCTTAAAAGAAAATTGGCAAATATATTATTGTCACAATTTACCGTTACAGTATTCTTTTTACATTTGACTCAATAAATTGACGCTAGATTGACTCAATACAATCAATCAATCGAATATTCATACAATTTTTAATGTACATTTGCTGGCCCAACCAATGCCTATAGTTGCCTGAATATCACAATAGGCCGCTCGACGATATTGGGCAAGACCTCGAACGACCTTCGCGAAATTTATTTTGGACTGATCTACGACCTCGATTCACCATATCATCGGTAAGCACTGGTCCTAGATGGAGCTTAATCACCAAAGCTTTAATTAAGTTCACCGATGCACTGTTGCCGAGTCGAAAGTTATAAAAACTAATCGCGCTTTAATCTTCGCGATCCACTTTTTAGCTGAGATGAATATTTTAAGTTACTGTAAACAGCACAAATAACGGTCGTATATTAAAACGTTTTGAGTATGTGTAACATCAAAAATATCAAAATTTACGTCAAAGTTATGTGTTGCCAGATTGTAGCACTAGTGTTGCCAAATCACGAAATATAAAGGCAACCTACGGATTATGCACACTTCAGTTAAAATTTCTTCCATAGAACGATAGTTGTGCTTTCCAACATTCCACTTAGCTCTTATTGTTACCGCTTAGATCTGTATTCCGAGGCTTACATATTCATTTCCTGTACACAGTATATTAAGTTTGCCACAAAGTTTATTCACAGATCGGAGAGCCTCTAAAGTATACTTATGTATACATATACATATGTATGTTTGTATAAGGTCAGCGTGACGAGCTGCTATACGCAAATTAGTCCCTAAGTTTTTGAGATGTCGGTCTGAATTTTCGCAAACATTCTTTTTTTTCCAAGAAGATGCTCACTTGTCGAAATAGCCGATATCGGACTACTAAAGGATACAGCTGCCATACAAGTCAAGCGGTCAAAATGAAGGTAAAGATAATTTCTTACGCGTTTATGCCATAAAGAATGGACTAAAGTAGGGTGTTAAAGTTTCGGTGCAGCCGAAATTAACGTTTTTCGTTTTTATTTGTTGTAATGGGTAGATCATTACTAAATTATTACGATAAAGAAATGGACAAACAAACAATCTTCTTCACATTTTTCATTGTTCGGGTTTCATATAACCGAACCGCTCCCAATAATCATTGCATCCTAATAATAATTATAGAATACATACATATATATACCAAATACATTCACATGTTTGCGATGGAAACGCATTTCTTTTCTACTAAAAATAAATTTCATATTAATTCTACAAATATAAAGCGTGTGCTACTAAAATGCTGAAACAAAATCACTTACCAAAAGTCAATGTGCTCCGCAACTATTTCGATTTTCCATTTTCGCTGCGAGCGCACACCATAATTATCATTATTGCGACCGTCAACGCCATCATTAGCATTGCGTTGTCGCGCGCTGTCATTTTCCTTGGCGTCTGACATTTTTGTCGCATTCATTGTCACTGCCAACATGGACGATTTCCCAACGACGAGTCGAGCGACGGTTGCACCAGAGCGCTGCTGCTGCTGCAATAAAATGTCATTTCTGCTTTTCACATAAATTGCCGTTTATGTGAGTTTAGAGTGGCGAATGGGTGCAAATGCTCAAAAACAGACGCGACGGAAGCACGCGTTGGGCGACCCCTACACGACTGCCTGGTGCTGCTGGGTAATGTCAGTGCAGGGCTTGGTTGTGAGGATGACGATGATGATGGTGGTGCTAGTGATGGTGATGTTGGTGGTGGTGTGTGTATTAATTAGCCATACGTGCATAGAAACAAATTAAAATCCCTAACAGGCGGCACACAAATCCCCCTTCACTCATTGCAGTGTGAGCTGACTTTCAAACAAAAAATAAAATAAATCGCCGAGCAAAAAAGAAACAGTCGCCAGCATTGCTTGCATTTCCATTTCAACAGCTGTTTTCACTGCTGTTGTGGCAATTTGCAACTGATAGCCGTGCGCATGTGCACCTACTCGACTTCATTCATTCATTCATTTATGAGTGCATGTGTGTGTGTGTGAGCAGGCAAATTCAAGTGCCACAATGCAGTTGCACATTTATTGCAACGCGTGATTTTGCGTTTTTGCGGATTTTGCACTTTCTGGCTTCATGGAAAGCGTATTCTTTGACTTGGCAAGCGCATTCTTCCTGCTATTGCTGAGACAAACACACACACCAGGGAGGCGGTCAGAAGGTATAGAAAAACATATGCACACACATTGCATTGAACTATCTCTACATTTATCACTATGCGGTTGTTTTTGTTGTTGCACTGCCAGCACAGCATTTCAATGGCACAGTCGGGCGTCAGCCAAATGCATTCGCAGCTTACTCACTGCGTTCAGATGTGGCGTAAAACCATGAATGATTTTTTTTGTCATCGATTTACACTAGTACACTCATACATACATACACACGCATACGAATGTATGCAATCGTAATGAAGACAGCGTATCCGGAAGGCGCTGAAAGCCCCAACTGTGCACCAACGGCACGTACTATGCAGTGCAGGCACACACACACATGAACACTTACATACATACATACATATGTATCTATTAGACTACACTGAATCTATTTATATGGTCATTACTTGTTTAGCAATCTGCAAAAGTTGTGATCTATTTTATCTGAACTGCGCTCAAAACAAACTTTCGTACAGTGCTGGCCATGAATATATGTAAGTAAATATGTGATGATATTTATGGAACTAAAAAAATTGATTTTTTTTAACTTTCTATAGGTTACATCTTTAGACATAACATACTAAAATATCGAAACGATATCTGAAATGGTATTTGAGTTACAGCCTTCTAAAGTGTAGTCCCTCAGTCCAATCAATTTCAGGCGAACTTAAAAAAATCTGACTAATTTGTTGTATGGGAGATATGTGTTATAGTTTTCCGATCCCTATATAATTTCACTTTAAAAATCACTGGCTCGAAACCGTGCTTAGACCCATAGTCTTTTGGCCAAAGTTGTTCACAATTATCCGTAGAACATTTCCCGCTTACGCGATTTTTCCCTTCTTTTAGCTCCCTGTAAATCGCTCCAATGTAACGGGTGATCCTTTTTCTTAAATGATCACGCGTGAGTTGTGTCAAGCTGTCATATTCGGCCTACTCAACGTACTATTCGCAACACCCCATCTTGAGACCCAGCATTCATTATAGGATAATATAGGTGGTCCTGCACACAGTAAAGAAAATTTATAAACCGTAGCTGAGAGTGTATACGAAGAGCATAGAGAGTCGAAACAGCTTGTGCAAGAACTGAAGCCGCTACACTTCCCCAAGTGACATCGTTTCGATCTGTGAGCTTTTCAACATTTCCAAGAAGATCGTACGTTTTTTTCAAGATTCAAGATATGTAATTTTATCTAAAAAAACAACGGTTTGGTGTGGTTTGGAATCATGGGTGAGAACTTAACCGTCAATGGCGACCGTTAACGCGCTATGATAACCGACTATTTGATGCCTGAAATTGAAGCTCGTGATCTCGGCGACATTTCGTTTCAACAAGACGGTGCCACTTCCCACACATCGCATCAAGCTATGAATTTATTGACAGAACACTTTGGTGAGCAGATAATTTAATGTTTTGGGCCGGTTCATTGGCCAACAAGATCGTGTGATACAACACCGTAAGACTTTTCCTATGGGGATATGTAATGTTTGAAGCTTATGCGGACAATTCCGTTTCGATTCAGGCCTTGGAGCAAAACATCACACGTGTCATTCGCCAGTTATCAGTCGAAATGTTCTAACGAGTCATCGAAAACTGAACTCAATGGATGGACCATATGAGACGTAGCCGCGTACAACATTTGAAAGAGATAATCTTCAAAAAATAAATGCCAAAGAATGTTCTTTCGAATGTTAATACACATTCCCCATTCAAATTGATGTTTCTGCTTTTAAGTAGGGAGCCCCGAAATGGATTACGCCTTATAGTACATATGTATGTATGTTTATACATATATCAGGTTGTTTCATTTAAAACTTGTTTTTAATATTATTTCACATGAAATTTTTATTTTTATCTTGAAAATTTAAGCCCTTAGTTTTGCTTTTAAGTGCTTCCTTTCTGATTTTTCACGTTTTTCACATATTTTTGAAACAATTGTGTGAACAACTGATATTATCGAAAATATTTCAAATGAAAAGTTGTAGGAAATTAAATTGCTGACAACGGTCTCAACGCTCATGTCATAAAAGTGCTTCATTTCAGAGATATAAGCGATTAAAGAGATCGTACGGGACTTTTCTTGTAGAGCATTCAATTTTCAAAATAAAACTTTGAAACGGTATACATATTTATCAAGTAGGTAGTTGGAAGCGAGATATGAATTTTTATAACTGATAATAAAAAAATAATAGAAAACTGTAAGGCGGTGTATCTTTCCGTTATAATTAAGTGCTGATACTTGGACAGAATTGCTTAAAGGTGTCTAAGAACCTATTTTTTCAGAGTACTAAGTGAACAAAAATATTCGTTCTATAGAAATTTGATTTAAAGAGGAGTTAGTTATCACTTGCCTGAACAGCAACAAATATCAGCTGAGTGATAAAGAATTGCAACAACTTATAAAAATAATATAATTTTCTAGTTTTGCATATCACAAATAACGACTAAAAGATTCAAAAAAATATTTCTAGCTATCAGCAAATAAGAACCGATACCTACCTACATATGTACATATGTATGTATCTACAACCATAAATCGGTATCCATGCATGTTTTTACATATTTCTATGAATGCAAATCCACACCTCAATAAAAACATTTCAATTTTTTTGCTCATTCACTGCAAACGAACGAAAGGTGAAATTTCATTGTTCATGCAAAGTGAATGAACAAAGGGCCAAAGTGAAAGGAGTGCAGAGGATAAAGGAAATATCCTGCTAAATTGCAACAACATGAACATATTGGATCGGCAACAATTGCGCAGTCCGTGTGTCAGCAGCCGATTTACTTGTCTGCCAATTTGCCTGTGCGTCTTTTCTTTGTTGAATTTTGCGCCAGGACGCTACATTTTGGCGCGAGGGTTAAGCACAACGGGGAATAGTGCTAACTGCGCGGTGCTGGTGCAATGACGACGCTGATTGGAATGCGCGCACTATCTACCTGGCGCGCATTAAGGGTGCAAGCAGGGTGGCTAAGCATTAACCAAGGAGGGTGTGTGTGGCATGGTAAGTAGACGATTGTGAATTTAAAGATATACATACATATGTATAATACGTATAGAACTCTTAATATACATATGTATATTATTTTAATTTTAGTCATAAGTACATAACAGTACATACATACATACAAGTATGTACAATGTCTATCCATTGAATGGACGATGTGTTATACTTTTCTGAAAGCTTGACCTTGAGTCGCTTTTCAACCCAATGGTATTCTATTGATTTTTGTGTACAAATTTCGTCATAATTCGCACCTCTAACTGTTAAAAAAAGCAACCGTTCATTCAAACACTCACCTGTAGCAGCTAATTTCTACTTATTTCCGGCAGCGATTGCGCCTTCTCCGATACAAATAATGAGCATTTATAAATAAACAAAATGCTATCAAGCACACCGCATATTCATAAAGCATGCGAAATCACGTGAGTGAGTGGTCACAACAAACCGCGTAAGCGCAAAAAACGTTTACCAAAGAAGCCGACAAAACGAAACCGGCGCACGAAAGAAAGCGTTGCCATGCCATATGTGCTAAATTATATGTAAATACAAACTCACTTATATACAAACAAACATACGAGTATGTGAAGTATGTAAATAAAGCGCCGCTACCGGGTAATTGGCGAAAGAACAGAGGAAAACAAAAAACATTTTTTATGAGTTTGCAAATTTTTATAAGGCAACAAAAAAGCGTATATCGTACTTGTACTCGTGCAAAAAATGCGAAATGCGCGATCAAAACAAAGGCGGCATTGTTGTTTACAAAGTTTACCCTAACGTTGAAGTTGCATGGCAAACATCGCACGCCGCAAAAATTGTTGTCACAACAAGTTGCGTCAACATGTCGCATGCAACATGTACGGATAGAGTCGTTGTTCTTATCTCGCTTACACACACAACTTTCCTCAGCGCACAGAAGGGTTGCATTTCAGCGCAGTTACTCACTTTGCTAAGAGCGTAAATGTCGGGTGTGGTGTGTATACGGAGCACGTAGAAAATGAAAACCGGCATATCGTATTTTTTCGCTGCGGCAGAGCTTGTGAAGAGACGATTACGACATGCAACTCTTCTTGCTTCGATCGCTAACATGCATTAACACAGTTAGTTACGATGAAACTTATAAGAGAATTTGCATCAAAAAATGGTATATCAAAGCGATCTGACAGAAAAGAGAAAGAAGATGAGAATACTTCGTTAAATACGTTGTAATTTGATTACAATTTTTACTTCACCTTTCTTATAAGAGTATTCACACCGAAGAAGCGTAAACCAAAGTGCTTTAAAAGAAATAAAAAGAAACTTCATACTACATATTTTTATAGCATAGTGTCGCCTATTGGTTTCACAATGAGAGATCATAGAACAATAAGAAGGTGCGAATCGAAGTATGTATGATGCTCGATTGGACGACTAACAGAGCTGAAAAACTTCAACCAGGCAATCCCTTAATTATTCTACGTTCTCTGAATGAGCCTCCTAAGGGCCTAGGTGCGTCGTTGGGCATTTATTTTACTCATCTAATTTGGTGTCAGTATTATTGCAAGATATTCAGTAACCAAAAATTTTATTTTTGTATATAAATATTTAAAGAAAAGGATTTTAAAATACGATAACATCAGTTGCTCTGCGCGTTTATATATGTATTTATATACATCGATGTGTTGCTTAAAATCAAGCGCTTAAGCGATTTTGTTGAGATATTGATTTAATTGCAAATGCTTAGGACAATTGGTTTTGAAGTACAATAGCGACATTTTTTCATACGCAGCAAATTCTCCTGTAACTCATAATTCCACAGAGCACAAAAAAATTAAAAAATAAAAATTCCAATTTTGTCAACTAGCAAATTCTCTAAATTTATTATTTTCATTTGGTGAATTTTACTCAATTTACTTGCATTTCGCGTTTCCATGCAACCCTGCAAGTGCGCTGAATTGTATTAGCGCGTGAACGAGATGACTGCTTGTAGCTCGGAATACAACATGTTGAAATGGTTTCTTGGGATGAATTCGCCTCGATATGGTTTGAGTGGTCGCCATTGTTCTGGCAATAGGAATATAATTTTTCATTCGTTGTTGAACCGTATTCGGGTGAAGTGTGTTGCTCAAATTTACTCTCGCAACTTTAAACGCATATATTTATATATATGTGTGTGTATAACATATCTGTGAGTGCGTGTGTCTTTCATATACTATTTTACAAATCGCCAATTATAGCAATTGTGGTAAAATTAGTATAACTACAATTACAGTTAGAACCACCAAGTGTTTAGTAGCGATTATAACTAGTAATAGCGGCAAACATTGTAGGCACAACAACAACAACAACATAAAAACGCAATTAAACGCAGTGAAAATTCCAATTTTATTGTGAGATTTTTTCGCAGCAAGTGGAAAGTGTGGAAAGTTAACTATTGCAAGAGTACGAGCAAAGAAAAAGAAAAAATATATAATAATTAAATTTTGAAACGATTTTTGTGCATGTTTTATCAACGTTATTATACGGAAAGTGAGAAAATCGTGTGTAAAGCAATAAACGAAATGGCACCCCGCCAAGTTCATCCAATACTGTGTTACAGTAATAAAAGCGCTAGGACACGTCCAGAGCGTCCGACTGGCGGTGTGCGTAGAAACCTCTTCGGTCCACCCGATCAAAATGAAATGGCGCGTAATTTCGACATTGAAAATGCCCGTCAACTGAAACGTTTGAATAATTATAAAATCATTGGTACAATTGAGCCAAGTAGTAATGTACGACCGCTACCCGAACTTATTGCCAAGGAAGTGGAGGAGGCGTGTAAAAAAGAAAATAAAAAATTCGAAAATGAAACTGAAAATGATAAGCCTGAACAAAAAAAGCGTAGTGACGGCGATGATGATGCGTTGACCATGCGGCAGAGGCAGATTGAGAAAACACCAACGCTCCACACCGTACGTGCCAACACCAAAACGGCCAACGAAGCGGCACGTTACAAACCCTACACTACGCAAACGCTAATAACTGGTAAGTTGTATTCTAAAAATTACATCCAAAAAGCAAACAAATTTGCAAAAAAAATTCATATTCATTTTGTGTCGTATGTACCGATTTTTTTTATTAAATTGCTTTTGATTATATGGCAACTCTGCAAACACCTGATTTATTGCCATTTCCTTTTACTTGTCTTGTGCGCAGGGACTTCCTTGCAAGGACGCGCGAAGTGCACAGTAGTTAGCTCCGATTAGACTTGACGCCGGCTGCTTGTTAAGCAAATATGTATGTATAGCGCAAATTTTCCCATTTCAACCCTTGTTACGCAACAAAAGATGTAGTGTTGCCACGACAGTACTTTAGTAGGAGCAGTTTTTAATTTTTTATACTAAATTTCTTCAAAAATGCCTTCCAAGAGATTTATTTTTGTTTTTTTTTTTTTATTAAATATGGATGTCTATATTTTTTCTGATTTAAATTTATGATAAATATAGCAGGAAATTATTATGTAATGCGTTTTATGATTTTATGCATTTTACAACAAAACAATTTTTGGGTAGAAAAAAAGTATACACAAAAAAAAACAAAAATCAAACAACATACATATGTATGTACATACATAAAAATAATTCAAATTCATAATTCGAAAAAATTTTAATGAAACTAAAATCGATATTGAAATCAATTTTGTAATTCAAATTCATAATTTAAAATATTTTAATAAAACTAAAATCGATTTAGAAATCAATTTGGTACATTAGGGCTACTGAAAATAATATACATATTTACATGCATGTAAGAAATCAACAAATTCTGGTAGCCGAAATGGTATTTCACTTTTAGCGCCAAATTTCATGCTACATAAGTATATACATATGTACATACATACATACATATACACATGTATATGTACATTTCTATTCGTATATATCTGCATACATACATACATACATACTTATGTATGTAATGTACATGGTGATAGATCAATCTCTTTGGCAGCTTACTTGCACTGCACTCGATAAAATTTCATTTGCCGCAAGGTGCACTCACTGAGATTGCATTTATGGGCACATATACAATGTACTAGGATCCTCACATAGCTACCTATCCGGAATATGTATGTACATATGTATGTATGTATGTTTGTAGGTCCCTTGCATTTTCTTTTGGGCGCCAAAAATCGCATTTGTATGAGACAAGTTGTGCTACCTTTGTGCGTTCAGGTGTCTCCTTTCATTTTCAAATACAAAACGCGCACATACAAACACACAAACGTAAATATTTTGTTGGTGCACCCATATACGACATACATAAGTAGCATACATATGTATTTTTGTATTTGCCGCTCCTTTCATGCCACTTGGCGATTGGAGTAAGATTGTGAAATACTTCTGTGTCCGAATGCAAACGCACATGTCTCCGTTGATGTTTGGTTTTCGCGCCCGAATTTTTTCCCGCCTTAAAATCTTGCCGGACATCGCTCAGCCTTTCTACAACCACATGCATGTGTGTATATCTCTGTGTGTGTGTAGTTCTTTAAAACGCCGCCACAACACTTGGCGCGCGTACGCACTTATCCGAAGATTTTGTCAATAAGACATTTTTGGCGCGCCTTTATAGCGCAAACAAACTATCGAGAGAAGTGCAAGAATATTACACACCATACAAACATACAAGTGTACTATTGTATACATGTTTGTTTGTATAAAGCGACAGCATGGCAAATGATTTTGTCACATTCTACTTGTCAGAGTATTCGCTTTGCTATGCATATTTTCTTTACGTTTATTATTAATTTCTTTAGTTTTGTTTTGCTCGCCGCCATTGCCAATTTTATAGAGCGTGTTGAGTGGTCATGCCGCTTATGTTCAGTTGAATGTATGTCGGTATGTATAGTGTGTAATATGCGTGTGAATCAATTAATGTACAAACATACTAAATGTACCGATTAGCGGTTTAAAAATAAGTATATTATCGACTGATTACACTATTGATTTGTTTAAGAAGAACCATAAAAGTGGCTTAAGTTAGAAAAAAATTATACTTCTTTAAATAATTTTTGGATTTATTGAAAAAGCTAAAACTAAAATAACCCTTTTCAAATAGATTTTGGTTTTTCAAAATTTAAAAACAAAATCTTACAATTTTGAAACAGCAAAAAACTAAAATTACATATTTGAAAAAGTGAAAAACTTTGATTTTTCAAAACTTTTAGATATTTTGTAAAAGCTGAAAAATATTTGAAAAAAGTTAAATTCTTAAAAAAAGAGTTTATGAAAAAAAAATTTTTCTTCTTTGCAGTATTTGATACATATTTCTATAACAATTTTCATCTGTACATTTTGGCAAATTAAAATTAACCCTGGACGGGCATCGTTTTTTTGCTGCTGTTTGCTAAACTTGAATATTATTAGTCGAATAGACTAACAAAACACGTCCAGGGTTAAAATCTTACAACAATTGATAGATAGAAATGATCTGGCGATCCACTTGTAGGAGTTAATGGGTATCAAAAAGTATAAATATCTCTCCAATTGAGTTCAATCGATTTTTTTTGGCTTGTTCCAACCTAACCTAATCTAATAAAGCGGCTTCTTATAACTAACTGTTGTCTCAAAATAAAAAAAAATAATCAAATCTTATTTATGCTATAATTGATTTTTTCTGGACCATCTTAAAAAAAAAGACTTTTTGTTAAACTTTTTGTAAATATATACATATGTATGTACATATGTACATACATATATGGTTATAGGTTATAATGTAAGGACTCTGGTTAAAATTCAGTTTCATAGATTCATGATAAATAAAATGCAACTTTTTTGTGGCCGAAATTACATTTTCGAGTGGCTAAAAAAATCGAAAATCTTAATGCTTCGATCAAAAATCTATAAATTATCTCGATCATTATAGCCGTTTCGAAGACATTTTCCTTACCTACTCGGAATATAGTGTTTCGAAAAAGACCGCATTGTTATACATATGTATATTTGTTTGTATAGTAGCTGAAACTGAAACAGTATTATTTTTTATTACACAATATTTTTCGAAATTTATAGCTGCCGCAGTTGAAACTATCAACAAAATTTTCAAATTGGCGCGAAATAGTTTTTCAAATGGGTAGGCTTGTATTTAAAGGCGAATGTCCGAATGAATTGTATCTAACAAATTAATATACATATGTATAATAAAATATACATACATACATATCTATAATAAAAACAAATCTCATTTTTCCAACTCTCATATGGACATGTAATAAAAAAATTTCCAGCAAAAGTACCAAAAGCATATAGTAAAAATGAAACTCTACTGGCTTTCTGCAGCCAAAGTCAATGGCAGAATATAAATTATGATTTTTTGAAGAATTTAATTTGCATTCTCGACGCCACATTCAATATAAAAAATATAAAGTTCATTCGATTTGAATGCACTCAGCTCAGCAGCCGGCCGCGTACAGTTGACGCGCCAAATAATTCATTAATAAACACACACAAAGCGCACACACATACAGACATATGTACACATTTGTTTTATTACGAACACGACATCACTTGTATGCCCGCTGTTTGTCACAAAGATGCTACTGTTTTGGAAATCTGAAAATTATTGCCCGATCTGCTCTGCTCCACTGAGGCTGTCACTGCGCCCGCCATGTCACTACTCTATGTTTTTAAATGCGCACACACATACATACATACATATGTATGTACATATGTAGAGATACAAATATATTTAGTGTCACCAATCAACGCGCCCAATTTTTTGACAATCTTTCAAAAAATAAAATAAAATAAGAGCAACCGAAATATTTGTATATAAAAATAAAAATAATAAAAAGCAATAAAAACTCGTAACGAATTAACGTCGAAAACAAAACAGAAACTGCAAAAAATACAAAAACGAGTAAAAATACAAAAATAAAGTTACTTACTACCTGTTCGATGACTGCAAAAACAACAACACGAAGCCGACCAAGCAATAATATAACTTTCGTTCGTCGCGCTCAATCTTCGGAATGCTTCCAAAAATACATAAAATAACACGCAGCAAAGATGTAGCAAACACAAAACGCAAATTGTCAAATGAGCGCCAAAAATTATTTGTTTGCAATCGCAAGTCGCTCGTCGCGCACATGAAACGTAAATTTCACATTTGGCGTAAACAACTGACAATTCTTTAAAACATTTTCAGCATTATTTTTGGCGCTTTTCGGCTTAGCTGTGCCTTCCTTCTCGCCAGTCTATGTTGTTTGGTATAGTTGTTAGTTCTTCGTTTATAATCGGTCTTATCAGTTTCTGTTTGGTAGACTTTCAATGGCGAATTTATCAGTGCCTTCGCGCCACTCCGTCTCTTTTTGGCTTTAAGTAGCATTGCATATTGTTATTGCTTTTTCATATTTTCATTAACGCGGAATTTATCAGTATAGCTTAAATAAATACATGTTAGTATACTATATACATATGTATATTTGCATGTAAAATCGTAAACAACATACATACATATGTATGCATGTGTTTGCTTATAATTTCAACTCTCTCTCTCAATTAAGACGAAAGTATCGATGCTCATTGAGGTTTCGTTAATGCGTACTTCAATACTTGTATATGATACCGACGGTTAATATTTCACCGCCACCGTCACCGTCATGAGATTTTTGGGAATTAAAAAAATCTATATCAATTGTTTTAAAATTTTATGAGTATATTTATACTTTTATATAGTAAAATTGTTTTCAGAAAAAAATTAAATATTTTTATATTTATCTACGGCTCCCACCCTGTTGTTTTGAGTCCGGTCTAAAAAAAGTCCTAAAAACCTAAAAAAATGTTCCACACGAAAATCAAAATTTTGCTGATCAAAGGTTGAACCAAGCAAACAAAATTTTTGATAAAATTCCAATTTAGAATTTAAATCAAATTTAAAAATTTGAGAAATCCAAAATTTTGCTTGCTTAGTTCAACTTTTGATCAGCCCCAAAAATTGTTAGGTCATACAGAACTTGCGGGCAAAATTCGCTAGTGATCGAATTATTTGTCTGTGCAAACATAAAAAATGAAGTTAGAAGAAAACCCTATTAAACTTGACTGAAAATCTGTTTGAGTATGTAAATTCTAAAGATATACATAACTTATTTTTTTAATTTTACACTAAATGTGTTCCTCTTAAAATGGTTAACTAGTCTAGAAAGCCATATTTTGAGCGCTCACCGAAAAAGAATAAAAAAGCATTCTTATATATACATACATATGTACATCAAAAAATATTCACAATCTATACCTTCAGATTTCAATCAAGATTTCGTGAAGACTACCCTTGCAGTCATTTGAAATATAAATCAAAACTAATTTTTGATTATTACAAATGTCATTATTGTGTGAACTAGAAAAAATGTTTTTTTTTTATTTTCTAATTTCTAGGAACTTTTCTTAAAGAAAAATAGCAATTATTATTATCAACTCAGTTTTAAATTTTGATTGAGCAATAATCTTCATGATTATTAACCTGCATGAAGACTGCACTGTATTTTGAATATGATTTTCGAGGGCTATGAAGCTGTTCTCGTGAATATTTATTCCTTAATTTATTTGAGACATTTGTATTCCTGGACAATCAGACTTTGCTTCAACTATCGTCGGCAAGTCAATAAATTGCCGGTTTTCTCACAAAAATTCACGTTTATTGATATTTATTATATGTAGGTGTGTAGATTTATTCTAATTTATGCTTGAGGAAAGGCAGCAAAAAGATTTTCGAAAATTATTTTTTATATAATACCATTTGTATTTAAAATCGAAAGAGTTTCAAACATTTTCAAAAATACTAAAATAATTTTTTTGTAAACATTTATCGAGATCAGCAGCGTTGCAAATAATGCATTAAATATAATAATTTATTTGGAATATTTATTCTTTTTATTTTAGAATACCGAAAATCTTAATTAATTCAAAAAAATAATTTAATTATAATTAATATGCTTATTTTGAATAATAATAAATTAAAAAAATAATTTTTAATTCCAAATGCTGGATTGAAAAAAAAATTGTAATCCAAAATACATGATTAAAATAAAAAAAATATGTCTCAAAAATAGGTTTGAAAAAACTGTTGATCGCAAGAATATAATTAAGAATAAATTATTTTAGAATTTAGATTTTTTTTGCATTTTACTACATTGTCTTCTACCATTTTGAACCAAAGCTCGTACAGCGTCGTCACACTCTAGATCGCTGGTCGGCAAAATAACACATTTAACCGACTTACTATTTGTTTTAACAATTTTTTATACTGATTTGGGGTTTAAAAATTTAATTTTTACTTTTGAATTAAAAAATAAACGTTTCTATTTTTAATTCAAAAATTTTTTAATACAAAAATTCGCAAGCTTGTTCCACATATTGGAGCATAAATATTAAATTATAGTCAAATAAATAGTGAAATAAAGTTAATACTAAGGGTCTAATATGTCGAACAAGGTTGAAAATTTTTTGAATTCAAAAGTTTTCGATTAAAAATAGAAACATTAATTTTTTTCAATTCTTTAGTAAAAACTTAATTTTTAATCCCAAAGTATAAAGTATTTGATGACCGAAAAAAATAATTTTTTTGACACTCTGTGAGCAATTTTGCATAGGCCAAGGGTGCAGAAAAAATTTAATAAATTTCTATTTCTAATTGAAATTTTCAATATTGTATGTATGTATGTACATATGTATATATGTATATTGATATTAATTGTGGTAGTATTTATTGTAAGTTTGCATAGAATTACCCAATTCTGCTTTTTCTACCTTTTTATTGTATGTACATACATACATACTTATGTACTTGTGTATAGTATATTCAATCAGCGGCCTTTACATGCGATGGGGCAAATCTCGTCACTGTTTTTGATACGACTGCGAACAGCCAAACTGTACTACCGCTATCGTCGCCACAGTCAGTCAGCGAGTTATTGAGCCAGCTTGTTTATCTCTTGCTGCGCCGCATGTGTGTGTACGTAGGTATGCTGCATATGCATATGTAATGGCGTGTGTGTATATGCGTCTAAAGCTATACAAATATATGTATGTAAATATGTGCGTGCGTATGTGTGTATATGCGAGATACTTTGCTACGTCAGTCCATCTAGCAAACAAATTTCATAAAGAGAAAATATCCAAAACAAAAATCGAATGATCGTCACAAATTTTTTACAATTAAAGATTTTTTATTTTTATTTTATAGAGTGGCATTTTATTTGTGGTAATCTTAAGTTGAGTAAAATTTTAATGATAAATATTTTGCAGTGCTTGTATTTTACATTTCCACCTTTGTGCTGTAAGTGATTTTATAATAAGAAAGCACAAGCTGCCATAAAGGTAACATTTCGGTTTTCACGCGCACACAGAGCGCAGAGTGACGACCGAGAGAGCGCAAACATAAGCGTGGAGAGCGTTCATAAAATATTCAAACGGTGCAATGGGTTCATGCGCGTATATTTTACTCGATTTTTTCATGTGCATTCATTCGTTCTTGCTGTTATTTCTACAATTTTGTTATTATGCATATGCTTACATACAAACATATGTACATATACAAATTAGATTTAAATCGTGTTATTTGTTCGGCTTTTGTACACTTTTCGTCATCGTTCTGCAGTTGCATGCATTTATTAGACAATAGTGAGGTATGGCACAGCGCCTATGTCTGTGGTGACGGTGACGGCGACGGCGGCAGAGGTAGCCGCACCCACAATACTACATATAGCCGCCAGTCGTACTGTGAGTGGTGTAGGTATCATCAGACTCCACCACGTCTGTCGCCCAGCACTTACTGCGCAACAACTTAACTTTCATACATACACATATGTACATATTTGCTGGTTGCGTATATGTGTGTGTGTGTATCTGTGAGCACTTCGGGTATTGCGTTCGCTTGAAGTCTTCGACCAACAAAACAAAGCGAGCAGAAAAGCGAAAAGCGAAGTGCGCACGGAAATTGAAAAATATAACAACTCCCCACTTTGCTTGCGTTCACAGTGTTGCCATATGATGCGGTTTTGTAAAGGCAGCGTTAAATTCTTTGCGTAATAAGTGCGAAACTACAGTGTTTGCTGTCTTTGAAAATGAAATGTAATGCCAAATCTGCTGTAAACTAAACAAAAATATATGCTGCTAAAAATAACTCTAACAAATACATACAAACATACTCATACATACTTACATACATGTAAACCTATCTATAATATACATACATATGTACGTATGTGGAGATGCCCGCTTTCGCTTACACCTGCTACGCATCTATTTATTTGTCTCTAGCTACTAGAGCAAGTGCGTATCGTTGTTGTACGAAAACGTGATTTTTTGGCGGGAAAGATCATCTGCAGCCGACAATACGCACTATATGTAGATCAAACGCACACGCGCACACACACATTGACACACATATTTATTTTTGCGCACACAAAATTTACGAGTTGCTTCATACATGTTCGTTGGCGCGCTACGCATCTCGTACGCATCGCTCACCCTTTCGACACACACATTTTCACTCTCGCATGCTCTCCTCCCTCATATTTGTTATTGTTGTTGTGTTTTTGTTTTTTCACAACTGGCACTTGTATCGGTCATCTACATATGTATGTTGTTGTTTTGTATTTGTATCTTGTTTACTTTATAATTCTCTCCACTTACTGTTTCTCCAATTTGAACGGCCTTCGGTCCATTTCTGTAGCTTGATATTTACGATTTTTTTCGTATGCGAAGGCAGTCAAGGCGATACGCAGAATTGGCTTTTATGCGTGCAGACTTTGCGGCCTGTTGTTGACGCGAGTCTGTGGGTGTACGACTTGCCGTTGGAGCTCGCTTGGCCCAGTAGGAACTCGTGGACTGAAATTGTTACCTTCTTTTTTTTCAGAAGTGAAAGAGAAACAAGCTTAAATGCTTAAATAAACTATAATAATAAAAGAACACAATTCAGTGAACTTATTGTTTCTTTTGATATGTGCGTTCACCTAATGAGCCAAAAGGAGTATAGAAGTTATGAGCTGGTGCTCAGTCCCTTTATTTTTGAAGTCTCGATCTGACACAAACTTTTGTTTTTGGCGAGAAATCATCGCGAAATTTGGCATGGCTAATTACATAAGGCATCAGTGCAACCTCCGAGAAATTGTTCAGATCGGACCACTGCAACATATAGCTGGCATACAAACTGATCGATTAAAATCAAGTACTTTTAAGGAAAACTTTTTTATATGTCATATTATGTTTACGGAATTTGGCATGGATTATTGTCCAAGCCAACGCCACAATCTCTGAATATCAAGTTCTTCTATTAAAGCGTTTTTATTTCCGAAGGGTAAAGCTTCGGTCCAACTGGAGTTAATGCTTTTTAGTCTAAGTTTTAAATTTATTCTACACTTTTGATGTCCTATAGCCTCTCTTCCTTTACAATTTCAACCATCAACTTGTAAATTAAGTAGTTTGAAAGAAATAGCATCGTGGAGTTTCCAAAAAATTTTATATTGTTTAACTCCATTAGATTATTATTCATACAACCGATTCGGTCTGTTTTCAGTAGAAAGAAATATTCCACAACTTTGTCAACAAAGATTTTAGTTAAAGTCTTCTTGTTTATTGCGTAGACACCGCTTACGCGGTTATAAGCGAGTTTACAACCGTGGATGTTGTTTTCCTCTTTTCATTGGGCGTGTTTTCCAGGGAGCGGGTATCAAACTCAGCGCTCAACCCTGGGCAGGGATTATTCGCGTTCTCAGTTTAGCTTGCCTTCAAACGGCTGTTTTTTGGCTACCCAGAGGATACTTCGTATAAGACCGGAAATCGTGAGCTGTTTGAGCCATATGTAAAAGAATCGTTTCGGGCCACTACCAAGTAAATGGTGCGCAGAGAACCTTTCTCACTTGCGTGAACTTCTACACATGGCTCCATCCTTATGCCCTAGGTATAGGGTAGTCATTATTTCTCCAACATATTTTTTTTCCTACAGGGAAATACGTGAAATCGCAGTGTGTGTGCAATGCAAATTCGTTTCAGGTGTTCATATACAAATGTATATTGTCTAATTGTTAGTAGGTTTGGCGCACTGTTAAACGCTTGACACCAGTCGAACTGCAGGGATATTACATCTCTTGTGCCATTTCCGGTTTGTTCCATACACATACATATGTACGTACTGGTTTGGGGTTATGATTAGAAAGCAAATCAAAATGAGAAAAAGTGAATAAAGCACCACACACAACAACAACGAATAAACAATTTTACATTTGGCAGTGCAGTTGGAGCATTTTTTTGTTCGCGAACTGGTAGATTAATCGCCCGCGGACCGGCCGCTTTTACCTTGGAGCCCACCACAAAAACCCATTTTCAAGTGCGTACGCCTTTTCCTTTATTACGCACGGCCAATCGATAAATATACATACATATATAGTATATACAAATATAAATTGTGGTTCCTCATGTGCACAAACAAAAAGCCAACTGCCGCGATACGAGTACGACAGTAGCGATAGCAGCGCATACTTAACCTACAAGTTGAGCATTTCACTGTTATTATTATTATTATGATTTTTTTGTAGTTTGTTTTGATTTTGGTTTCTAAATTTCTTGCTTTTTTTGTGTGTCAATTCATTTTACCCCATTTACTGTGCAACTTTCGTAAATATTTATAAAACGTAAAAGCGTGTGGTCGGCGAGCGCCAACGTCTCACGAGTGACCACAATATTGACGCTTACGACGGTGTCAACCATGACCCGCTGGTGTGCTGATAAGTAGTGATGTCTCATAGTTTTCTTTGTTTGTACATATGTACATATATATTTGTGCAGAGATTACACATTTTTATAGAAAGAAAGCGGCGAAAGAAAGCAGCTCAACGCCAGTGCCAATGCGTTGAGTCGCGACGCGTTTATTATGTTGACTTTAATCCACCATTTTTTGTCATGTTTGTTTTGTTTTTTGTTGTGTGCAGCTTAAAGCGATTGTTATTATTTGGCCCGCCATTTTGTTGTTTTAACTTCAGCTTTGATTATAACTTATAACTGTAAATAAGGAAAAAAAATCAGCAAAAATAGTTTTGTATTGTATTGGCTTCAGCGCTGTCATCAACGGCTTAGCGTCTTTTGTCTGTTTGGTTTGTTTTTTGAAACGTCTGCCTTTCGTGTTTGGTATAGCGCGCTGCTGACGCTCAGGCGGCGACCAAACCTGGTTTATTTACCTTCGTGCCAACACGTTCAGCGGCATGCCTTGGCCGAAACTACAATGCATATACACATGCGCATATTTATGTGTGTTTGAGTTTATGGCCAAGCGTCGTACTGACTCTTTGACTCTGCCACTAATCACTTAGTCGCTTGTTTTGTGGTTTGACTGATTGTCTGAGTGGCAGTTTGCCTTCGCTGGCCAAGTGTGCAGTGCTTAGCCTTTTAAGTGTGTCCCAGTTATGAGCTCACGCGCTGATTGGCTGTTTTCAAATATTTCGTCTGTTTTCTTTGGGTTGAAATAATGGTGAAAACTTGCAATGCGCGACTTTTCGCTTATGTGTCTGGTTATTAGTTAGTTGAGAGCTTTTTGTTTACTTTTATATTATTTTTTCGCTTATCTTATTTTTTTTCGTAACATTTCATATAATATGGAATGTGTTGAATTATAGTAATTAGTTTGTGTAGCAAAAGTGCAGTTTCGAAAGTATTCCAGCTGCTGCAAACGTCATGCTTAATTAAAATGAAAAGTGTGCAGCAGTTACGAAAAAATCTAAGGCGAGTGAAAATTGGTTGGCAGTTATGTATATATTGGTTTTTATATTTTCAAGTGCCACAGCAGTTTAGATTTGCACTTGAAAGTGTGAAAGTAAAAAATTTTCTTCGTTGTGGTTAATTTAAGCGTAATCTAAAATTATTATAACCCAATAATAAATTTTTACCGGAAAAATTATATTTATGTGCCTGATAAACCTGCTGATGCCCGTCAGCACTTAATTTATAATTGATTTCCAATTTGTTCTTAACAGCTTAACAAATTTTTTGAACAAAGTTTTTATTTTGACTGGGTCTATAATTAGTTACGATCAAAAGTATGACTAATTGTAGTTGCTGTTTCTTTTTAATGGCGATTTTTGGTTGGAAAGTTTTTATGTGCGTTATTCGTTAGATAAAATTTACTGTTTAAGCATATAAATATTAGTATTTTTTTTTTTTTTTTTTTTTTATTTAAAAAATTAATTATGTAATTTTAAAAATTTTAATTATTTATTTAATTTTTTTAATTTAATTTTTTTGCTTGTATTTCTATATAATTTAAAAAATTAAAAATTAAATTTTTTTGTTCAAATTCCAATTCCCGAAGACACCATATACATTTTTATGTGAATTTTTCGTAATTCGTTAGATAAAATTTACTGCTTAAACATATAAATATTAGTATTTTTTTTAATTTTTGAATATTTTGTTTTTTTATTTTTAATATATTTTTATTTAAAAATTAATTAATTATTTAATTTTAAGAATTTTAATTAATTATTTAATTTTTTAATTTAATTTTTGCTTGTATTTCTATATAATTTAAAAAATTAAAAATTAAATTTTTTGTTGTACAAATTCCAATTCCCGAAGACACCATATAAATTTTGCCTATTGGTAGTCACATATGTATGTATGTACATATGTACGAGTATTAGCTACCAAGCATTTACTCGTATTATCAATTATGAGCAAGATTAGAGCAGCAGTTAGTGCGCTTCCACCAAATGCAATCTACTTGGCTTCATCGAGCGATCGATAATTGCATTCTTTCTATTAGCTTATTACAAATATCAATATTTGCGTGTGTGTGTGCATATGAGCATGCGTGTTTGTGTGTGTGTTGATTACGTGTTGGCATTATATGCATTTCGATTTCACTCGAGTTCGTCATTATCAGCAGCTGGCACAATGATATGCATTTTATTGCCATTTTTTCGCCGCAGGTAATGTGACATGTTTGTATTTGTTGTTGTATGTCAAGCGATCATATGAATGCTATTTGTGCTGTGCGCGTTTACTGCTTGAGACAAATTGATAAGCGCTTACATTCGGATGCGTGTGAATGGACTTACTATTCTGAAGGTCATTCGCCATTTGCCATTTGCCGATCGCGGCGTCTCGTCGAAGAAGTTGGCAGTGTAAAGCTGCAATATAGTACAAACAAAAACTGCATTGATGAATAATCAACTAATCAACAGCAATCATAAATGTACTAATTTTTTATTTCTCTGCTGAATGCATATGCACTGATCGTTTTCTTTTTCTCTCTCTCTCTTTCTCTCTTTTTTAGATGTGATGCCGAAGCGAAAAGCCATACCACCGCCTTAGATGCTGTTAAATAAAGTTTTTGATGGATGTGATAATGCGGGTTATGTACTAAGCGTTTGCTGCTGCAGCTGACGGGGAGAGCACATTGATTTGACTACTGTGAAAATTTAAACAAAAACAAAAACACAAAATGATAATTACACACCAGGCGCTTATGAGCTGCGTGCAGCTTGAGACGCCAATTGCCAAATTAGTGAAATTCATTAGAAGTGATTTTTTTATTTAATTTTTTTTTATTAATTTTTTAATTATTGATTTTTTCAAATTAATTTTTTTAATTAAAATTTTTTAAGTTGTTTTTTTTTTTTTTTAATAGTTTCTTTATTAAAAATTATTTGTATTTTTTTTAATTTTTGAACTATTAAAAAAATTTTAAAAATATATCAAAAAAATTTAAAAATAAATTTTAATAAAATTATTAACAAAAAAATTTTAATTATTCTTATTATTAAACAATTTAAAATAATTTTATTTTTATGTTTTTTTATATTTTTACTAAACTTTATTTTTACATTTTTGATATATTTTTTAAATAATTTAAAATTTTGCTCTATTTTTTTTATTATTTAGTTTTTAATTATATTTTTTTGTATGAAAGATCTGCTCTCGTTGCTGCTAAAAAAAGTCAAAGTGGCGTGGCGTGTTAAGTTTAAAAAATATATACATACTTATATATGTAGTATATGAAGCAGCGAAATTGTATGTAGAGTGGCTGGCCAGTGCAATTTTATATTTTTTTATTTTATTTTAATTTATTTTATTTGACGAGCATTTAAGTTTTCACTACTCCCCATATCATCACGTCAATCGTTCAACTTGTTGGCCTGTGTTAATAACCAAAACATTCATACAAAAAAAAGAAACTAAAACAAAAAACTTTGGAATGATCTCAATTTAGCAATGTTGTAGTGTGTGTATAAGAGTATTATTTTTCCTCTTTATAAAAAAAGAAATATATATAAAATTACCAAAAAACATAACACACATTACATAATATAAAAACTAATTATTTTAATTGAATGTACATCGAATTTGTATTTTTAATGTGAGTTGAAAATGATTACAAAATTTTTAAACAAATTAAATTAATTATTTTAATTTACGCACATTTCAACAATTCATAGAACTACAAAAGCAAGCAAAACTGCAACTCAAGCAAAAAATAATAACAAAAAAATTTACTAAAAAGTATAAAAATAAAATAAATGTGTAAAAATATTCAACAAACAATTTTGTAAGCAAATTAAAAAAAAATGTAATAAAAACTGCACCGTTAGGAGTTATGGTTAAATGCATGCAAAAGTTGATTTTAAGAAATTTCAAAAAAAAATGCATATAAAGTGCTAAAAGACTAAAATCATGCTTTGAAGAAAAAATCTAAAATTTTATGCAAAACAAAAAATAATTAGAAAAAATTAAAATGTTTATTATAAAAAAAATAAAATTTTTATAATTATAAAGAAAATAAAATTTGTGCTTGTTATGTAACCATAATCTCTCGCTGGCGCAGTGGCATTTGTTGGTGTTGTATTGAATGCACTGAAGCATATGCGCAAAGGCAATAGTCGAAAGTAGTGAGTTTTAACTTTTAAATACAAAAGCAAAGAGCAACAACAGTAACCATAACAATAACGAAACCAATCTTTGCAACCTTTTCTAGCAACTTATTTGATTATGTAATTGTAATTTATTTGGTTTGCTGCTAGTGCATTTTAAGCATTTCGAACTCTTCAATTCCCTCATTCATTTTATGATCGATCAATTATAAATACTGTTTTAGTTCTTTAGTGACAATTTTTTTCGCTTAAGATATACATATATATATATATATATATATATATATATATATTTAATTAAATTTAATTTTAAATTGTTTTATTTAATTTTTAAAAATAATAAAAATATTTTTGTTTTGTTGATTTGTACATAGTAGATACAAAGAACTATGCTATGTAGTAGTATTAGTATGTAGAATGTGTGTTTTGTGTATGCACTTGAGCTGATCGTTTGTGCTTCAGTGTTTTGTGCAAGTGAAACCCAGTAAACAGCTTACAACTGTAGATATTCTTATGTATGTAAATTATGAAGAAACGAAAATAATATATAATTGTAATTATTTGATTATCAGTGTGAGAAAAATTGTAAAAATTACTTAAGCGTATAATTGTAATAAAAAAGTATATCAAAATAGTTTTTGTTATTGGCAAATGAACAATTTAATAAAATATATACTTGAAAGAAAAATTAAGTTTCACAACTGGTTGTTTTGATTTCGAACAAAAAATGGCATAAAGCCACGCTTCACAGGTGGGAATAAAAAGATTTTAACTTGATCACGAACGGCAGAACATATGTACATATATTTTTCTAATAATATATACATCCAAAAAGCAAGTAAGAACGTATTGGATATGCGGAACATGCAATATTACACTATGTCTATCGAAGAATAAAACATGGTTCCAAGGGTATCATAGAGTTGGCAGCAGCTGTGCTGGTCTATAATGTGAACCACACGAATTTTCTAAATTAAAGCTGTCATTGCTGTCTCAAAAGTTTTTTTGTAATTTTTACGTAATATTAAATAAAATAAATTTGATTGTAACGAAAAAAAATTTTCTTGCCGCTCAAGGTGTAGATCATTTCTGAAATCTTTGTCGCTCAAAGAGGTATAGGGTTTCCGAAGTTTCCCTTTGGGTGTTATAAACTTAGTGTCCTATTCAGATTTTAAAAATTGGCGTCGAGAATTAATATTTTTTATTTGGTTGATTTTGGATAGGTAGTAGCCTAGTACAATTCCTAGTTGCCTAGATTTAGGTCAACTTCAGCACGTAAACTTTTAAATGCGTTTTTCTCGAACCACTATTTTCCAAAATGGGTATAATATAAGGTTATTTTATTGCTTTTTTTGCTTGAGATATCACAAGTGCGTAGAATAAACGTCACTCATACTTGTACAAATAGAGGCCATTTTAAAAGAGGCGATTCTAAAAATTGTCTAATAGTCGCCTTTTTGTATCCAAATGTTAATATAACTTTTTTTATATTTATTATTTGTTTTAAGAAGCTAGAAAGAGAAAAATTCAATGCCTATTTCTCATTCTTAGAATAAATTGTCAAAGTTGAATGTTTTTTTCCTAACGCCTTAAATAGTAGCATGATAAGACATCATTAAATTCTGTTACTTAGGATGTATTCGATTCGTCAAGCTTTGGAGAGTAGTGAATCGAACCAACTACATATTCCAGTTGTTCAAAAAATTTTGCAGTATTTACGTTGCAAGCCTGTGTTATCATGTTCCCTGAAGACTGCGCAATTGTATTGTACTTCATTTTTTATGGAGAAATTTCTCGCTTTGCCATCAGAAACTTTGCAGTAACCTCTGAATTTTGAGACTTTGGTTTTGTTTGCATTTTCAATATTAAAAAATTTCATATGATCCATTCATAATACTACAAAAAAAAAATAAAGCGTAGCAGCAATGAAGATGGTGCGGGAGTATACTGTCCAGAGTTAGACATACTGCCGCCTTTTAAGTTGCCGGACAAATGCGGTATATTTCAAGCTGAGGTCTTTGCTAATGCAAAATCCGTGGAGCTGGCCTGTAATGTACCTGCAGGCAATTCCAGAGTCAAAATCTACGTAGACAGTCAAGCAGCAATTAAGGCAGCGACCTCGTATCGTATATCGGCCAGAAGTGTCTTGGGAAGCAGGGCAGCTGTGGAAAGTGTTGCCAGAAATAAACAACTTCACTTCTACTGGGTGCCAGACCACAAAGGCATCGAGGGCAATGAAATAGTGGACGAGATCGCTAAGAATGGTGTACCGATAACATCCGAAAACGTGATCAACATAGGAAAACCAATGCTTGTCTATACGACGATGTTTACAGAATCATGGTAAAGAAAATTAAAACCCGATGGAACGAGCTATCTGGATGCAAAACTGCAAGAGTCATGTGCAAAACGGTATATCGGAAGTACAAAAAATTCCTATTGGCACTCGGTAGAAGAGACTGTATGAACATGATGGGAATACACTTTTGGTCACTGTCTGTTGGCGACACACGCCCGTAGTTTGGGGCTAACAGATCGAGAAGACTGCAGGAAACATTTAAAGCAGAGCACTAGGAAAACGATGGAGCATCTCTTGTGTACTTGTCCCACATTGGCAAGACTATGTAGTAAGCATTTGGGGTACTCACGGTATAATAGACAGGAGGAGGTATCGATAGTGAGGCCGCAGAGTCTGTCAAAATTCGCATCAAGCGCAGGTATCCTAAATGATGACTACTCCTCTTGGAGTTAGCAACTGAACTCCATATGGTATCGCAAAGGACCAAACCGGACCTATGTGTGGCTTATTGGCCTATCAGATTAATCTAACCTAACCTACTAGCGATTTCTTCTGACCAGAGAGCAAGAAGCAAAAAAATGACGAATCGAAGATAGCTTTCAGTAGCTAATTATCAGTAAGATAAACGAAGTTATTACGCAAGTTTCTCCCATTTTTAAAAAATTCTGAAACCGTCCCCACTCGGCATTCTGTCATACATATATTTAGTTGAAATAGTTCTGGTACTTCAGGTATTTTCAATAAATACCAACCCCCACTGGTTTCATCAATATAGTATCTAAGTCAAATTAATTCTTGCCGTCATTATAATCATTCCAATATATATGACCACACAACTATAAACTCATTGTTATTAGCAGCGAGCGTATAGAGAGCATCCATGTTGACGTCGGCAATGCGCCGAACAGTTAGTGATCCATCATCCAAGCCAAGTAGAATAAAAAAGTCGTTCATTAATTGAATTCCGCTTGCGACTTCTGACAAAATGATAACTGTTTACCTGATCTCAACCGAAGATGGCTGCATGATCACTGTGTAAATCAAGCAGTTGGAAAGCAATTCGAACTCAAATCATATTGGCACCGATTGAGGTTAATATAAATTATACAGATGTATGTATGTACATGTATGTATATAACTGCATAAACATTAGGTAGCGTTCAACCTAATACATGCCTAAAGAAAGTTGATAAATCACTGCGCATTTTACTGCTAGCTTTGCCCATTAAGCGTTGCAAGCAATGCACCTGCATTCCAGCGGATTCCACTCGCACACACCTAATATACATACATAAATACGAATGTGACTAATGTCGGCGCCGTCTAATCTCGGCGAACAAAGCACATTCCAGCGAAACCTTAGGGACAAACGAACGATCGCTCATCTCACCAACCAGCCTATTAGACGGTGGTGTGGATAGGTCGTTCGGCTAGTTTATGCCTATTTTATGCCTTGGGGTCATTAAAAGCCAAGCTCTCGTCGCCTTCTTCTTCTTCCAAGCTCTCGTTGCCTTAAGAGCCTTAATTATGAGTCGAATCTGGCAGGCGACTTTAGTTCCATTTTCATATCCGATGCGATCACAAGAAGCTTTATAATCATAAGCGCTTATATGCTTACTTACAAACTTCCTTCCACATACTGACACACATGTACTTATGTAAGAATGTTCATGACTTCATGTGCGTGCCAGTTCAGGTGTGCAAGTGTACTTTGCGCTGTGGAAATGACCATATGATAGCTTTATTATTTTTACCGTTGTGCGGCAAAGAAAATAGTCTGAGAAAATGACTACGAAAGAGAGAAAACGGCAGTGAAATGATGAAAAATAATGAATAGGCATATTCAACTGAACACATCTACCTTATATATGTATGTACATGCATATATGTATACATATTTATATATATAGAACATTGCATGTATGTATGTATGTAATCATGTTTGTGTATAATTACATATGGGCATAATTACCGTCTTGTGAAAGTTACAAATGTTGGCTACGCCAACCCAGAACGAAATTTCACATCAAATTAGGGAGTTTTAGGGATTCTTTCGCTTGACTTTTTGCTTTTCACGCTAAAATATAATAAATATGTATGTCATATATACGGTTTGTAGGCAGGCGTATGCATGTACATATATTTTACAAATGCAAACAAAACGTAATTGTTTGACTTTTTAATCTTTGTTTCTTCATTTGTTTCGGTCAAATAAAAGCACTTTATGCTGCTTTAGAGTTCTTTCTAAGGGCGCAACGGTTCTGGGCAGGTTGGCAGGTTCATTACTCTCAGCGCGAAATACGCGTACATGTTTGCGAGTGGAAATTCATAAGCTCGGTCTGATGTCTGAATTTGAAACTTTTTAAAATTATGAATTTCTTGTTTATCAAAAGTTACAAAAGTCTGCATTCGGTCATTGCTGAAGCAATTTTGCCGAGAGAGACTGAGTCATTGGTGGAAAAAAGTTTACTTTACTTTTTGAAAATTACAAATATTTCTATCAAATGTTGGCCGCAGCTACCTCTCAGATGATTCATCAGTTGAGTCCAATTTTCGATGGCTTGTTTGAGCATTTCGACTGGTCACCGGCTAATGTTGTGCTCCGCGGTCTGAATTGAAGCGGGATTATGCGCATAGACTTTACACTTTACATATCCCCACAGGAAAAAGTCGAACGGTGTGATATCACACGATTAGCCGAAAACGTGAAATTTTCTGCTAACCGAAGTGTGCTCTCAAAAAATCCATTCGTTGATTTTAAGAAGGCTTAGCTTCAGAAATATATATTCTTAACGTACAGTATTGCGCAAAATATATGCAACAGTTATTTTTGTAAAAACGTTGCAATGCATGACATTAAACTTTAAATCTTCGTGTTAGAGTTTCTAAAGTAGATTATTTATTATACCTCTCGAGCGATAATACATTGATTCACATTGAGAGTCGCATCGGTGTACCGCACTGTATTCGAATCCGGACCTGGAAATGAGTGGTGTCATTACAATAGATCTACTCGCAAAGGAATGAAGAGAACGCCGGTTATGGAAGAAGTATGGAATAGAAACAGGCGAGTAAACGAATACTTGAATTCTGGCAAAATCTGTGGACAAAGCCAAACTAATCAAAGATATGCAGATCTGACACTGTAAGCAACATGATGTGATGAATTAATAATTAAGACAGAAGCTCTCAGGTCGTTAGACGACGCTGTGGCAATGATAAAGCAGTTCCGGGGCAAGGGAAAGATCCATGGATAGAGTGTTTTATATATTTTTTATTATTTAATATAATTTTTTTTAATCAATAAATGTTTTTTTATAAGCAATTTAAGTCCGAAACTTTGTTCAAAAATCGATTTTTTTAGAAACCGCCATTTTGTCAAAAAAAAGGAATATTTTGCTAATTCCTTCGATTAATTACTAGCTTAAACATTACTTTAACGAAATCAGTTTGATTTTTAATTTCAGAGTATCCAATCCAGAGATATAGTGGTCAATGCAAAACGTCTTTTTTGAGAGGAACTCCCGGAAAAAGACTGTAGATCATTACCAAATAAATATTTTTACTAATACTAAGTCTTAAAATACAGTTAAAAGATACCATAAAATGTGTGCAAATTTTTTGGAGATCAATAACTGTATATAACCTCTTAATCGAGTCGAATCGAATTGAAGACAGCTAACAATTTAGTTTCAACAAGATGCATAAATTTCGCGCAATACTGTGTACACATGTTCTCTTGTCATATACATACATATATATATACAAGTATTGTATATATAAATATATGTTCATTAATGTATATACTTGTATGTACATATGCATATTGGAGCATGCACAACCTGCATACACTGTTGTGCATATATTTTTGTAGCTCTATGAAAATTATTGCTTATTTCGTTGATATACTTGTATATTTATGTGATAGCGTTGCGCTTTTGACACATTGAAATGACTGCACAAATGCTCAGCGGCTAAATAGAAAATCACTTTAGTTACCTTGAAATTCTGTGATTCTCGACATTAGACATAAATTTAGAATTTTATACTTTTTCAATAAATACCAATACAAACGCACATATACTATTTATATGTGTACATATGTATGTATAATATATAAAACGAAATTTATGAGAGATGTAAGGTTTTGGTGGGGTAATTATCATGCCATACGTGCTTTAAATTGAATTGAAAATCTACTTTATCTTATATATAAAAATGAAACGCCGAACCACAGCACGGAAAGACGTGAAAATTTACGAAGGCCCATTTTTGCAAAATCAGCCTCGATTTCGCAATTTATGTCTATATTAATAACTCAAGAATGGCTGAACCGGTTTGGCTGAAAATTGGTGATGAGGTAACGTGGAGCCTCAGGACGGGCATATGGCTACTTTCTAACGTTTTATGTTATCAATCATAACAATTCATAAATAAAAATAATTTTATTTCAAAACATAAGTATGTGTTCAATATTCATGTAAGAATCATTTGAAAATTTTTTACTTCAAAAATACAAAATAACACAGCAAATTGCAGGGTGCTGTGGTTTTTGTTTATATACACATACATATGTATTTATATAGGTATGAATTATAGTGATAATTGTAACTGATTAAGAAAAGGGTGAATCATAATTTGAGATGAGTGTGACAAATATTCCCGAAGCATTGCACAGAACAATGCAAAATTTAAAAGGAACGATCAAGTCTGTGTTTTCTTAATTGTATTATCTTGGTATTAGTCGTCTATTTGGCAATTACATTCGATGAATGTTGGACAGAACACTATAATATGATTAGATATTGACGTGAGTCTTCATATACATACATACATATATGTGTAACGATATACGAGGCAGATGCAGAGACTGTGAAGATATTGTTACATCATACATATTTAAGTATGTACTAATCCTTAAGTGATTTTTGATGTCAATAAAAAATGTAGATTGCTAATGTAACTATTCCATTATATTGTTATCACGATAAATGATAGCGTTGACAACAAAGAGCGAGCGGAGCCGCGAGTTTAGACTAGTTACTTATAAAAAAAGAAAGAATTGCATTTCAGATAAAATTTTTAAATTTTTTATTTAGAAACACTTTGATAGGAAAACTTCTTTGAGAGCTTGAAAATTTCAGGGAACTCTTGTCACGTCCTCATTAATTCAATTTAATTGTATGGAGGGATTACGAATATACATACATACTACCTTGAGTAAAAAATAGTAAGACTTTGTTCATAATTTTAAAATTCTTAACCCAACCGCCAAAGATGGATCACTCTTCACCAAAATAATGCGAAAGTGCATTTTTGAACACTCAAACCTTCAACTTGATGAGTCATCCATCGTACAGTCCTGACTTTGCACCCAATGACTTCTTTTTAATCCCTGAACAGGGTATTTGAAGTTAGTCACGAAGTTTGTAACACCCATAAGGATGCGTCGGAGGCTCTATAAAGTATATATGTATATAAGTGATAAGTATGTTGAGTTGAGTCCATTTAGTCATGTCCGTCTGTCTGTCTGTATATACTTATACGAAGTAGTCCCTCAGTTTTTAAGATATCGTTTGAGTAATTTTCTAAGGCAACAATGTGGTCTCCGAAGAAATTGTTCAGATCGGATCACTATAGCATATAGCTGCCATACAAACCGAACGATCGGAAGCAAGGGCTTGTATGGAAAACTTTCGCATTTCACGTGGTATCTTTACGAAGTTTGACAGGGATTACTGTTTAAGATAATAACATAATATCCGAAAAAATTCATCAGATCGCATTACTATAGCATATAGCTTCCATAAGAACTGAACGCATAGTTACTAAAAGAAATGCACCTGTGAAGGGTATATTAGCTTCGATGCAGTCGAAGTTAACGTTTTTTCTTGTTTTTTTTTTAATAGGTCAAAGATTTTCGACACCTTAAGAAGCGATTGAAGTATGCGGAGCGCATGTTTTGGAGACACCTTAATCAATCAGAGTGGCAGGAGAGATCTTAAACAAGAATGTTTTGAAACACAAAAAAGCGATTTTTGATGATGAAAATTTGTTGTTGTTCTCGAATCAAAGTAGCTGTCATGCCGACCTTATTGTTCGATTTAATTTTATTTAGCTTTGCTTTGATTTTGATTTTCTTTTCTATTTTCTCAGTTGTTCAAAGTAATATATTAATTTTTACATATTTGCCAATATATGTAGCATATGCATGTATGTATGTAAATTGTATTATGATGGCCTTGGAAAGTATAGTTTGCACACAAGCCATTTGTACCGTTTACGTTTTCCAGCATACGAACAAACCGTGTAGGGAAATGCACTGACGCCACTACATTGTATTATGCGCAAAAGCTCGTGAGTGTTTGGTGTTTTTTTTTCAGATGAGCATTTGGCAAATTAAGCGTAGTCTTGCTGTACAGATAGTTAAATCAAAACAATTTAGGTAGAGGTATTTACATACATATACATAGATTAAAATAAGAAATCGGTCGGAAATTAAGTACCATTAAGAGAATTCAATTGCTGCCTTGGATGTAAGATCGATTTTGGATATATTTGTATCCACAATTCATGAAACAATCATTGTTTTGTAAAATTAATTCTCGTTTATTTTCATTCTACATTACAAAGATGCGAAAATATGTACCAAATCGGAGATGTCCTTATAATGTCAGTTTTGTTTTGAAAAGAAAAAAATAAAAATAAAAAATAAAAATAAGGATACGTCTGGGTAAGCAGAAAGAAAGTTATAAAAAACATGTGTTATATTTCCATAATATGCCTTTGACGAGCTTTTCTTTTATAACGTTTGCCTTCCTTTTTCCTGCCGGGTATGCTTTTTAGTCTACAATAGGTTTAAATATATCGCATTGCAGTCGGTTGCTAAGTGCAATTATTGAAAATGTCAGACAGCCAAGTGCTTAGGCGCTGTATTGCGTCATCGGCAGCCAATTTCATTTCGTTGGCTTCGTTGTGTTTGCTCAGGCAACGACCAAAAGCAAATTTTACTTGAAAAAATAATTTAGTATGGTTAATTTTTGATACCGATAAGGTTGTTTGCACTTCCATTTTATTTCTTTTTCTGCTGAGAAAAATATAAATAGAAAACAGATCTGAGGTGAAAGTCTATTAATAATGATTCCTAACGACTTGGTTGAACCGAAATACACATCACACTTGAATTTGGGGTTGTAAAAAGTAAGCTGTACAATTTACATACATACATATAACGGTTATTCTATAAGCCCGTAGAATCAGGCCGGCCCATATAGGCAAGTTAGGCAATTGTTAAGGCGCAAGAATTTTAGGGCTTGATGACTTGATGAGTATGTAAACAAACAAAATTGTCGCATTTGGGACGAAGAGCAGTCTGAAGAGATTCAAGAGCTGGCATTTCATCAAGAAAAAACAACGGTTTGGTGGGGTTTGTGAGCTGGTGTAATTATCGGTACATATTTCGTGAGTTGAATTCGATTGTCGATTCCAAGACGTACTGAATCAACGGGACTGTCTCAAACCGTAACCTGGTAGATTTTGAGAACAACTGAGAACTGAAGCCATTGGACCACAACCACGTCGGGAATTCGTTGATTTTGCCTTGGAACAACTTAACCTCCGATGAGGCTTACTTTCAGCGCTAAATAAACAAAACTGCCGATTCTGGTGCGCGGAAAATCCACAAATTTTTCATGAACAACCATTACATTTACCTAAATTGATAGTTTGGTGTGGTTTTTGGTCTGGTGGAATCATCGGTACGTACTTCCAATCCGAGTGCCAATAGGAATTTTGTGTACTTCTGATCTACTATTTTGCGCATGACTTTTGCAGTTTTGCACCCAGGTTCTATCGGGTTTGAATTTTATTCATCATTCTTCTGTCGAGAACGTCGTTTAGACAATGCATGAAAAGTGGAGTCATGTAGTTGGAGTTTGCGCAACCGCCATTACTAAATAAAAATTATCTTTGTGTCATGCTTTGGACTACCTACTATATGTATATTATTAAGCATTAAGCCTCGATTGACGACTATATGATTCTGCAAAAACTTTCACCTCACTGTTGTTGTTGTTTTGAAATGTCAGTTACTCATACTAATATTCACCTCTAGAGAAACATAAGTACATATGTATGTGCTGGATTAGGGGTTGAGAGTATTTAGCAATATAACGGCAGTGCTTGGAGAGCTTTGCAAAATTCAATTTGTTGGCATGTCATGTTGACTCATGACTGTTATGCGGTAGGAAGATTACATTTTATGGTAAGAGACCATAAATCAGCACAAATTCACACAACTTTCAAGTATTGTTTTCAGAACTTTTACCGTTAGGTCACATATTATTGGCGAAATTTACAATACATTGAGCATTAAAAAACGAGCTGCTGTAAGAATAAATCAATTCCAAGTAAATAAAAAGTGTAATAAACTTTTTTAAAGAAATTAGTACAATATGTACATACATATGTACATAAGAACAAATGTGCATACATACATACATGTATATGTATATTACAAGACATGTAGTGCCATGTATGCTCTTAGCGTCTCTAATGGGCGTTTTATGTTGCCAAATGAATTAGTTCCTAACTTAACCATCTGCCACGCCTATTACTCTACTCTTCGTATGCTCATCGCAATTTGCTGGAACAAATGAAGCAATAAAATGAAAATAAATAAATTAAAAAATATAGTACATACATACATACATATATTGATATGTACGATCAAATGTTTGTATGTGTCGCTAGCAAAATTTACAGCTCATTTGATTTACGAACGCGGATTATGTTCGGTTTGCTTTCGTCGTTTTCTGCAACATTGTCATCCTTGATATTGATCGTGAGGGTTGCGGGAAATGTTTGCGAAAATGCAAGTGTGCAGCTTCAACATTTTCGAGAACAAAACGAATCAAGTAACACATTAAAAAATCTATAAAAAAAAAATTGATGTTAATTTAAAAAAGTACTTTTTGTTCTTTATTCTGCAGTTTTTTAATTGCGCCATTCTTCATGGACGACGCACATAAATGTCAACAGTGATGATGTTTTATGGATCTCAAATATTACACACACACACACATACAAACAATTAGAGGGAATGTTATTTATGTACTCGTATTTATATGTATACTTTTTAATAAAGACTCGGGGACCTGAATAAAATCCAAACTAAAATTGTTCCGAAGAATACAAATTGGCAACTGACAGCTCATAGGATATCTTCTTCTTCTTTATTGGCGTAGACACCATTACGCGGCTATAGCCGAGTTTCCAACAGCGCGCAAGTCGTTCTTTCTTTTCGCTCTTTGACAGCTTGTCTTTCAAACGGAGTGGGGGTCTTCTTTTTCCTCTGCTTCCCCCGTCGGATACTGCGTCGAATACTCTCAGAGCTGGAGTGTTTTCATCCATTCGGAATCACATGATCTAGCCAAAGCAACACCGGTTCTTAATTCGTTGAATCATGTCAATGTCGTCGTATATCTCGTACATCTCATCGTTCCGGCGACTGCGGAAGGAAAAGGACCATAAATCTACCGCAGAACCTTTCTTTCGAAAACTCGAATGGAGTCATGTGTAAAAGTTCACGAAAGTAAGGAAAATTCTCTGAGCGCCGTTCACTTGGGAGTGGCCAGAAACGATTATTTTACATATGGCTCAAGCAGCTCATGACTTCGGGTCTTAGACCAAGTATCCTCTGGGTAGCCAAAAAAACATCGGTTTGAAGGCGAACTAAATTGCGAAGGCGAATCAACCTTCCCCAGGGTTGTGCACTGGGTTTGGGACCCGCCACGTTAAAAACACATCTCGGTAGTCTTACAGTCGGTCAACAAATTTGGGATATGCTCAGAGGACTTTGTTGATTTGTAGGGCTCTTATGATACAGTATGTAGATATTATTGAGGTACCAAGACGGAGCGGCTTTCTAGGCTGTCTTCTAGGCTAGGCTGTCCAAGTGGCATCCCTGTTAGGATCGACCTCCTAACCTAACCTAATCTAACTTATGCTTGATTCATTGCGAAAATATACACTTTGAATCTTGACCAGAAAGTAATGAAGTCTTTGACTTATGTACATATGTAGGCCACACTATCGTTATTTAAAATTTTAACTACTTTTCTAAAATATACTTTAGCAACAAATAACCATAAGCTGCGATTTTATTTCATATTGCAAAGAGATAATTTTAACCTTAGATCATAAGAAATATTTTTAGGATTTAGGAAGGCTGTTGAACTTGCTAGATAAGGTACTTCGGTCTAATTAGCTACATAACGGGAATGACTTGGAGGCCCGTGGGGTTCTTGCGGTTCACTGCTGTATGGTTTGTCTCAGACCAGCTTAGCAAGTATTGGCCAACTAAAGCAACTGTGCGGTAGTGAGGTTCCTCTAACTCAGAGAAATCGTGAGAAGTCTAGTCCTGTATACATACAAATACAGTCTAGATGTCAGTTGCTTAAGCTGCTTGAAAGAAGATGAGCGAGTATCACCCCAACAGTTTCTTCTGTCCCACCTTTGCTAAAATTTGGCTTAACCTCCTTATGCTGCATAGACATCCACTTAAAATTGCGGAAATAGAAACAAAAACCTAAGCAGATTTGTGATAGGTTCAACGTGCTTTGGCGATGCTGATGTCCGACTATGGGAGTTGTTAACTGGTTTCATAAAGTACTTTACATAGTATTCTAAGTGCGATCCCCAGCCATCTTGAGTGATCACCATCTAACCTAACCTCATTACTTGCCTATTACATGCATAGGTCCCTATGGTGTGTACATAGATGTTACTGAGATACCAGTATGAGCTCACGTCCAGTCAGTAAGTAAGGAATACCAATTTTCACAATTGCAATAAATTGTCCGAATGCAATTTGAAATTTATCACGAATTCACGTCAACACAATTTACTAGGAATTTCCATTGCCTACCATCCGTGCGGCTGAAGAAATTTTCAGGGACGTTAAATTACATTATCTTACAGACAGCAAGCAAATCCCTCAGCAACGGCAATTGGCAGCGCGGAGTGTGAGTGTGAGCGTGAGTAATATAAGAGTCAGCGCCGTCTAGACCACGTCCCATAAGAGCACAGCAATCAGCTGAGCCAAGTCGGAATCCCAATTTGGGGGACACAGGCAGATAATTCAGTTGATGAAAATGAAAATGAGGATAATGATAATGATACTTGCAGCGCACGGCTCAACGTTATTTAAATATAATTTTCCAAGCGCGTATAACTGCAAATTGTGGGAATATTTTGCCTGAAAAATCATTGTAATAAAAATACAGCCACAACAGCTGAAGAGCAGCAAAAACAAAAAACGCAGTAAAATCAAATGATAATCGCACGTAATCAGCGAATCGTGCAGCAGCAGATGCAAAACAACAACAACAAAATCAATTCAGCAGAAATATGCAAAAGACGGACTGTGGCAAAGTTCAAGGCGCACATGTGTGCTCCCATTGCGGTCACCTTAGCGGTGGTGTGTGCATGCATGTGGTGGAAGCAAGTCACCGATGCGCTTATAAAATTATGTGTATTTGGCAATCGTCACAGCCGTTATTGAGAGAATGCAATATGTGTTCAAACGAACTGCGTGGTGACCTCACGCATCTCACAGCTCATTTCGGCTAATGATTGCTAACTGCTTTGACGTGAGCGGCGTTCATACATACATATATATGTGTATATGTATGTACATATATGGTGCATACGTATATTTGTAAGTGATTACATAGGTATGTTTTTAATACGTAGCTACATATGCATATGTATACATATATTTACATATATACATATGTATGTTTTAAGTGATAAACGAATATGTGAACCTAAGCATGATGAGTTCATGACACTCAAATTTGTATACTACATTTGGTACATACGAAATAATACCGATAAAGAATTAGTCTCAGCACTCACTGGCGCCATTATCGCAAAGGAAATCGATTAATACATTTGCAGACAGTTACTGTCAAAAATTCAATGGAACTAGACTCGTTTTGAGCACGTGCGAAAGTTAGGAAAATGTAAAAGCAACGATATCGATCGGTTTTTAGAAGGGAAATTGCGCAATGAAATTGAAAAGCGCTACATATGGTCGTCAAATACTACGTGACTGAGAAGAGGTGATAAGACTCCACGTTTCTTATTGGAAGCCCGGCGATTGAAGATGAAACTGTGTTACCGCGTCAGACTACGAAAAAATGGATCTAGCGAACCTGTACCGAAACAAACAAAAGGCGAAAAAGTGATAACCACTACTATCTGTGACTCACAAGGTGTTATTTCGACATATTGTCTGGAGGAGGGTAAAACGGTCACAAGGCTCTATAATACCAAATATGGTATTGGAATTATTAAAATGAGGATTGTCTTTTATATTTTGATTTTAGAAAATACATATTAATCACCGAAAAAAGCTTTTGTTTTTTTTTCAAAACAATAGTTTCAATAATTTCCGGAATAACAACTGATATTGGACGACCTTCCCGAGATTCGTCTTGGAGTGATCTATCTACTTCATTGAATTCACCATACCATCGATAAACACTGGTCCTAGAAGGAACTTCATTATCAAAAATAAAATTTAGTTCCTCGATGCACTGTTGTTGAGTTAGTAAATTTTTTAGCTGAGCTGAATATTTTTAGTTACTTTAAACATTACAAATAGCGCTCGTATATCAAACGTTCCGCGTACGTAGTATATGTTGTGACAAAAAAGTACCTCGAAATGTTTTATATACGCAAAATAGTTAAATATTTATCAATATTTATTTTGTCGCCTTCAAAATAGTCCCCACCAGATGTAATATATATGCCAACGATTTTTCCAGTTATCGAAACACTTTTCATAAGTAATTTTTGCGATAGCCTTCACTCCTTCAGCGAATTTTGTTTTATCTCTTCGATCGACTGAAAACGGGTTCCACAGAGCGACAATTTCAATTTGAGGAACAAACAAAAATCAACGGAGCTAAATCTGGTGAATACGGTGGTTGATCGATGGTATTCATTGCCTTTTTGCGATGAAGCTTCATCATCGTGTTAAATCAATTCAACCAAATATAACTCCTTATTGATCGTGTGACGAGAAAGTTACCAAGTCAAGAAATTGCAGAAATATTATTGCTTCAAAACTCGCCAAACAGAAATTTTATATACATACATATTTCTATAAATATAAGTAACAATGAAAATGATAATAATCAGCTAAAGGCAAATTAAGAAAAATTTCAGACTCATAAAATACTAGAATGATGTTCTAATATGTGTAGGATATTTTAATAGATCAGTGGTTTTACTTTAAAATCTAAACATAAATGCCTATCTTCTTTGTTGAACTGGAATGAGTTGGTCAAGTTTTTGGAATAAAGATTTTTAAGGAGAAAGTCAAAGAAAATGTATTTTTTGTGCATTTCGAGAAACTTTGGTTTCCCTTGATCCCGTAGCCGATATCGACCGAATATTTTATACTCTTCCAACTTACAAGAATTAATGCCAGGGAAAGATGTACTGCAATGATAAAAAAATGTTCTGTAATTTTTTAAATATTGGCTGATATATCATAAATAAAATCACCTGGAAGTTCGAAAATTTGTATACGAGTATTAGTTATATGAGGCTCAGGAAAGTATTGACCCTATTCAACCCAATATTAGATTTAGTAGAAATACTATTGTCAGGAAAGGGTTTTGTCTGAATTTCAATTATTATCTTACACATTGACCGACATTTTCGGTCAAAAGTAAACTATAGATACTTGAGTCCACATTTTCAGTACCTAGGTTCTTGAACAGTTTTGTTTGGATGTGGACAATTTTCCGTCCTAAGGTCCCTTAATCCAAAAAGTAATTAATGATTTGTTTACTAGAAAGTGAAAGATTCAAATCGAATTTAAAAATTGTGTTATAAGGCAAATATGCGGGGTTGTAGTTCCATTTTCACACTATGACTTAGGAATATGTAGAGAATTCTTCGTACTAATTTAATCGAAATCGGTCGGTCGAGCAGCGAGATATGAGATTTTACCAAAAAGTGAGCGGTGCCACGCCCATTGTCCAATTTTCTCATCGGCTCCATTAAAGCCATCCCATACCATTTAGGAATCAAAATTGAATGGCATTAGCTATTGATTTTAGTAGTTTTGAACAGTATCGTTATATTGGGAGTGAGCGGGAATATCTTCCGATTTCATCCATTTTCACACTGTCGGTAGGAGTTCTTAAAAGATTTGTTCTCATCAAATTTGGTTGTTGTAGTCTAAGTGTTTTAGAAGATACTTACATATGTACATTCAACTTATTAGAGGGTGTGTCCACGCCCACTTTTTCAAAATTTTTTACCTACAGGTGCGAATCCGCTGTGCCAAATTACAGTTTTATATCTTAATTTAGTGCTTAGTTATGGCTCTTTATATGTTTTCGGTTAATGGTGATTTGTGGGCGTGGCAGTGATCCGTTTACGCCCATCTACGAACTCGAACAAAACTATTATACTCTGTAGCAACAGGTTGCAAGAGTATAAACATATAAAAAATGTACCTAAAGTAAATTACTTACAAAATATAAAATGCTCAAAAATGTGTCTGTGTTTTTGAGAAATATTTCTACGAGTATAACGTTAAGTAAAATATCCCTCTGGGACCCTTCATGCTTGACTGCTTCAGTATGAACAGCGAAAAAACCTCTGCCAGTTGCTGCAGTGAAAAGGTTAATGCTTTAAGTTACATATGGTATGTACCTGTTATTCGTGTGACGTCATAACACAAACACTTTAGCTTCATATTATTAGCTAATGAGTTTCTGTTTTCATTCATATAAAAATCATTGAATAAACAAGTTAAATGGTTTTTGTGATACACAAATAATGCAAGTGGCATACAAACATATACATTGTTGTTGGATAAGCACAGTTATAAGAAAACATTTGTTTTTTTATGTATTTATTTGTTTATGTCATTTAATATGAAAGAGCTAGGAGCGTTTACACCTTTTCTTTCCTTATAAACTAGACATTACCAATTGTAACTAACCGCGAGTCACAACTAAAATTTACCGTTACCGCAATATGGCCACAAATTGGAGAGCAGCAATAGTAAAGGTGATGTTGCTGGCATTTTTCCAGTTCGCGCGATTTTGTGGCATCTTTAGCTTTACTTATCGGAAAACGTCAGCGTCAACACCAGTCACGAATCAACAAACATTCGACTTTTTAAGCCGTACGAATGTTGTAAAGTACACCGTTATGCAGTGCGTATTGTGCAAATGGTTTTTTGGCATAGTGCGAATGATAGGAGCCTTCATCTATATTTATGGCACACTCATGATGTGGTACACCAACGATCCGTTCTACAATCTCATCACATTCCTGCAGACCAATCTGATGGCTACCGGTTCCGTTGTCATGAGCATTTGCTTGCTGCGTTCGGGCAAAAAGTTCGTCCATATCATAAATGACTTCATCGGTTTATTCCGACGGGTGCAATGTTTGACGCCACATCGTCAAGTAATGGGTATGCATCAGTTGATGTTCCTGCTAATCATAGTTATATGTGTTGGGAATTCTGCATTCGGCTTTCTTTTAATCTTAAAATATACGGACTGGCGGGAGGTTGCCATAGTTACGACAAAAATCTACCTCGAAACTGGTCTAGTTGTTAGCTTGCATATAGCAAGTATCGGTTATATGTGTATTGGTGCACTCTACAATTACATGAATCGTTATATGCGCGAGGATCTCTTACCGAGAGCTAGATGTTTGGATCATGTGTTAAGACGTAACAAAACTTATCGTCCGCCACGTTATACGCGCAAGCTCATACGTTTGACCAGAGAGCTGAATAACTGTGCCAAGATTTATAATGATATTTATAATCTGGCAACGACTTTTCATCAAAATATTCGTTATCAAATACTATTTGCTCTATTATTCGAATTTAGCTTGCTTACGACGGTAATTTACAGCATTCTGTATATGTATACATTGATCACAGCTATCGAGTGGGACGCGGTATTTTTTTGCCTACTTATTATTATCGAAGTTCTCATAATGATTCTGTCGGCATATTCAGCGGTTCAGGATGGAATTGCGGCAAATAAATTGAGTTTGGATACTGTGTACATGGGCAGCGATACGGAATGGAATCGAAGTGTAAGTACATAAACGAGATTTTTTGATGCTTAAAGTAAATTCTTAAAAAATATTGTAAACTAAGCAGCTAGGCTATTGGGTCTATAACTATCTTCGTGCGGTATGCTAAGATATTGATTATTTTTAATCCTCCTCTTCTTTACTGGCGTAGTTACAGCATACGCGGTTATAACCGAGTTAACAACAGCGTGCTAGTCGTTTCTTCTTTTCGTTATTTGGCGCCAATTCGATGTACTAATCACAATACATCTGATCTCTTCAACGGAGTGGAGGTTTTCATTTTCCTTTGTTTCCACCGGCGGGTACTGAATCGAAAACCTGCAAAGCTGGATTGTTCTCTTCCATTCGGACAACATGACCGAGCCAGCACAGCCCCAGTCCCTTGATTCACTTGACTCCATCGACTGCGGCATTGCTAATGCACAAAGGACCATAAATCTTCCGCAAAACTTTTCTCTCGAACATTACCAAGGCCGACTCATCAGATGATATCATCAGGAATAATGAGGGACTAATAGAGCGTGGTCTTTACTTATTAATTGCCTACCCAGTCCAAAGTAGCACCTGTTAGCAAGGGTGATTCTGCGTTGGATTTTAAGGCTGACATTGTTGTTGGTGTTGATGCTGGTTCCAAGAGAGTCGAAATTATCTACGACTTCAATCTTATGACTGTCAACTGTCAACAGTGACGTGTGAGCCAAGTCGCGAATGGGATGACTGTTTGTTTGATGATAGGAGATATTTCGTATTTTTCTCATCCACAACCAGACCCGTAGGCCTCGCTTCCAGGAACACGAATGTCCTGGGTGTTCAAGTTTGAAGATAAGGCACTAGAATGAGTCTACTACGATAGCTCTATGCGCAAAAAATTATCTGAAACCTGACCAGCCAACTAGCCAACAAAATCAACGGCAATATCCATGACGCCGAAGTATGTTATGTTTTGTATTTGATAACATCGGAGGGGTGTGCAGCATTATGAGTGAGAACCGGTGAAACCATTACAGGGGAACGTCACCTACTAAAACTAATCAAATTAAAGCGAGCAATTGCCGAAAAACGCCCGAAGTTCGCTACTGGACGTGTGAAAATAATTTTCCATCATCATAACGCTCGTCCCCATTTTTCAGGACCGAGGAGAAGGAAATTTCTGCTCAGACCTTAGATTGATAGACGAGGAATTCACCGCGACCTTAGGTCTATTAGGCCCTCACCAAAATTACAATGATTCACCGCGACCAGCATATCGATAAAGTTCAATAGGCGCAAGCGAAGCGATGTGATCCCTTTTTGAAAGCATGGATCCTGCGTCTGTAGACTGCTATGTAGTCTATTAGCAGGTGTTCTGATGTTTCAGGCCCCTGTCGCAGAACTGGCAATTTACGCAAGAAGTTAGGCCCATGTTTTATATGTAAGCGCTTTTTCAGCTTATAGTCGCCAGTGTAGAGAGCGACAAGTAGTCTGAATTTGTCTCCTAAGGGGATTGATTACATATTTAAACCTGCTGAGGTTGTAACGCCTCATTAACAATTTAGCATGGCGCATGCCTTGAAGTTGTTGACAATACCTCTCTCTGCCTACTAAATCTTCCTTCATCGCGGTGCGACGTCATACCATAAAGGCTTCAGGTCCTATCATGTTAGTGGATGCTGCGGAATGGGCGACCTCATCAGCCAGTTCATTCTCGGCTATACCTTTGTGACCGGGCACCCAAGCGAGGTGCACTTGGTTACGCTCCGCTAGGCTATTCAGCCATTCTCTACATTTCTGCACAATTACGATTTGATCTCGTAGGCAGAGATAGCTTTAAGTGCCCAGATATTGTTCCTATTGCCCACCATTTGTTCCGGTTGATACAGACTACCCCCAATTGGCATACGATTCATTCTTCTTGATTCATTCTTCGCCACCAAGTCGACTCAGGATTTTTGGAATGGAAGCATCCAATTGCTAAAAAGAAGAGAAAATGTTATAGCCTCACATGGGCTATGCATTAAATAACACTATTCTACATGATATAAAGATTCAAATTTTGGAAAAAACCGCACCATATATTTTACCAAAATTCAAAGATAGATTATTTTAAGGGACATTATTATTGATATTAACATATACTATATATGCTACAACGTTTCTTATGCATTTTAAAATATTTTTTAGGTTGAGATATTCATCAATCGTATGAATCTATACGAATTCAAACCGAATGTCTTGGGATTTTTCGACATTTCCAGTGATATTTTAGTAATGTTTCTCTCGGCCTCCATTACCTACTTAACCTATATACTCCAAAACACAAAACTAAGTCAAAAACTATAAATATTGACGCGCGTACCGGCAACCATGCAGAGCCATTTGCGGTACCATTGCGGTTATATGGTATGCCAATATTCCGTGCGAAACACAAAAAAGAACACAGGGGTCCACAACACGCACAGCTATGAAAATATCTGTATATTTAATTACAACAATCATATCAATCCATATTACCGGCACATACTACACTGAGATGTGATTTCAACCCCCGAGTCAAGTAGCATAATCACCTGGCGAAACCGTCAACTCACATTCCCTTTCTACTATATTTGCGAGCGGCGCAAGGTCCACCTGTCTCTCCGGCTGCGGCGTCTGCGTTCGTGTGACTTACTTGCATGCGAGGAAAACGTTAAACCACATATTTTTAACATATAATCAACCACACACACACACATACATATGTACATGCAACAGCAATAATAATTCAACGCTTTCGAAATCCTAGTCGCGAGCATGGTGCACCATGGAAAGTTAGTTGAATTGCGGTACGCGTCCGTGTCGTGTCCAAAAATTGCGGTTAATAGAGCGGTCCGTTGCCTACATCTGTGCCACATTATCGTGCAACCTACGTAGAAGCCGTGACGCCGGCTGTGTCTGTGAAAATCCGATGGGAAACAGTTGAGACACGTTGCACAATTTCATGCAACATACCAGTGGTTTTTTATGTTCACACATATGCATATACAAATAAATATTCACATACATATTTACGAATGCAGGCATATGTATATAGCAATTGTCATGATAGTTACTTGCCACAAATTGCATGTGGACCAACGTCTTGCCGTTAGATTGCACATTACTTGAAAATGTTTAAACGTCTTACTTTTTTGTACTTTTAATAAAGCTTTGCACATATGCTGCTGTATGTGTGTGTGCATCTGTAAGCAGGCGAAGTTGCAGTGCATGCAATGGTTTGCGGCAAACAACCGTTTATTCTCATAATTACTAAATTTGGTCAAAGTTTTAATTATTTAATGCAACAACAAAAATAGTGTAATGCTTAAAAATTATATTATATACAATACTTTGATACGTTACATATCATAGATATGTATGTGTCGCACGAATATTTTCATGTAAGATAATGATTGTAATAAAATAAAAACTTTATTAAATAGATTTGCGCTGAAAGTGTTTAATTTTGCTTACCAAATATCACCTGCTCAAATTTGACACAATATTTTCACTTCTTCTTCTGCTCTACTAGCGTAGATAGCGCATACGTGGTTATAACCGAGTTAACAACAGCCCGCCAGTCGTTTCTTCCTTTCGCTACTTGACGCCCATCCGCGATTCCAAGCAGCTGGGGCCTTCTCCACCTGATCTCCCCAACGAAAAACTTCAAAGCTGGTGTGTTCTCTTCCATTTGGACACATGACCCAGTCAGCGCAGCCGCTACCTCTTGATTCCCTGAACAATGCCAATGCCGTCATATATCTCGTACAACTCATCATTCCATCGACTGCGATATTTGCCGTTGCCAAAGCGCAAAAGACCATTAGTCTTCCGCAAAACCTTTCTCTCGAATACTCCTAAGGCCGACTCATTAGATCAGAGTTTGATCTTGGATTTCAAGGCTGATATTGTTGTTGGTGTTGTGGCTGGCTTCAAGATAGGCGAAAATATCTACGATTTCAGTGTTATGATTGTGAACGGTGAGGTGTGAGCGAAGTCGCGAATGCGATGACTGTTTGTTTGATGACAGGAGATATTTTGTCTTGTCCTCGTCCACAACCATATTCATACGCTTCTCTTCCTTATCCAGTCTGAAGAAAGTAGAACTAACGGCGCGGTTGTTGAGGCCAATGATATCAATACCATTTAAATATAAGCTCGGACGACACTTGCGCTATGTAATAGTTCCCTACTCAGCGTAGTCGCAAGATGTGGTCGTCAGATTTTAAAAATTGTTCGCTTAAAAGATTTCATTCAAGTTACGGAAACAAACTGATGTTCCGAAGGCTTCTTAGCTTTACTCTATCATACTGTTACAGCAAATTCATTACTCTAGATAAACAATATATCCAATAACAAAATCATATTTTCATTTGAAAATTGTTCTTTCTATGATCTTACTACCATAAATGGTATTTTGGTGGTAGAAAATTAAATGGGCGAATCTTTTAAATAATATGGCCTGGAATGCAGTACGGAATTGCGAACAGTCATGGAAAAGCAAAATTATGGTTAATATTACTTTGAAGGGGGAAACTGCAAGAAATTACATGATTAAATCTTATGTTATACAATTTTGAAATTTCCATCCAGAACCAAATTTTGCCTCAAGTTTTTAGTATTATTAATAAGAATTTTATCGCCTTGTAAGTGCGATTCTTAAATTTCATTGTGACAAAAAAGTACCCGGAAATTGCAAATAAAGCGCAAAATATTTAATTATTCATCAATATTTATTTTGTCGCCTTCAAAGTAACCCCCACCATATGTAATACATTTATTCAAACGGTTTTCCAGTCCTCGAACCACTTTTCATAAGCACTTTTTTCGTGACCTTCAGCTCCTTCAGCGATTTTTTTTTATCTTTTCGATCCACTGAAATTGGGTTCCACTGCGATGATTGTTGACTTGTTTGCATGTCAAACTCATAAACCTATATCTCATCGGCAGTTATAATGCTCGCTATGAATGTGGGATCAGAATTCGCCGATGTTAACGATCTTTGTCAATTAGCTATACGTGTTCGAACCGTAGATATGTATAAATTGCGAAGTAACTGAAACATTGTTTTCTCTTGAAGCGTTCTATGGGAATGTGACGGGAAAGCTTTTGTTCGATGTCGTTAACGAAAAGGTTTTTTCAGTTGTTGACATCAATAAATTTGCGGGAGTGTGTACAGATTGTGCAAATGTCATGACTGGAAAATATGAAGGCTTCATAGGGCAATTGAAAAAACATGGTATTTCGGGGCATACTTTTCATTGCATAATTCACTAAGTTGCACTCGCTTCTAAATTTATCAGCAATCACCCGGTCATGAAACTTGCGGAACAAATAATTAATAAGGTGCGAGCTGGGCATCATTCACTTACCCACAGAAAATTTGTAAACTTTTTAAAAAATACGAGCGCTGGCCACTCTGACCTTAAAATGTTTACAGATGTTCGTTGGCTAAGTCGTGGTGATTGTCTAAACAGATTGTTTGAATTAAGGGAGGAAGTTCTTTAAAAGATGAAGATTTTATTTTAGATTTGGCATTTTTAGCCGAAGTCACCTTAATTTTAAACGAACTGAATTTACAGCTTCAAGGAAGGGAAAGAAGAATGCAAGATGCGGTAAAAAATCTGCATGAATTCAAAACAAAATTATTTTTACTGTTAAATGAAATTCAGTCGCATGATTATTCCCATTTTTCGAAAATTGTTTTTGTTTATGCAAAACTTAAACAAGTTAATAAATCACATGATCATATTGCAGTATTGGAAACACTGTTTAATAACTTTGAAGATAGATTTAAGGATTTTGCTTGTTTTCAACCACTAATCGATATTTTTGAAGATCCCTTTAATTGCGATGTTAGCAAATACAAATTGGAAATCCAATCTGAGTTAATAATATTGCAAAGCGAAACGTGTGTGTAAAATAAATGGAATATTTTGGAGTTCTGAAAACATTTGGATGAATCATTTGATCCTCATGTAAAAAGAATTTCTTATTTGTTTTTGTCACTTTTTCCTTCGACATAGTTTTGCGAACAAATTTTTTCCGACTTAAAGTTCGTTTGCACAAAGCAACGCAACAAGCTGACCTCAGCGCGTTTAAAATACATTCTTTTAATAAGAAACTGCCCTAAAAATATTATTATTGATAATTTTTTCACAGAAATATCATAACGTGTACATATGTATATTTTCGGAATTTGATTGCCTGCTTCAAAAATCATGCAAATTATTTGTATAATTTTTATTATATTTTTATGTATGTAACTATGTATGGTACATAACATACCTAAATCCAAGTGAATTTTTGAATGTTTTATTTAAGTTTGTATCTATGCACGTATGTACACTGTATATGAAATACCTTTTTTTATGTTCTCATTGAAACGCAATAAGTGCTAACTTTTTTTTCAATTCACGCAATTTCCGACTGGGATGCTCATGCGGAGCAGTTCGCTTGTGCTCACCAACACAGTCACTGTTTAACTTTTGCCGACCACTGCTTGACCATTATCAAGCACCATATCCTTTGCTTGTTTAATATTTTCATCAGTTGAAGAGGTCGAAGGTCATCTAGAACGAGGCATGTCTCTCTCGACCGTCTTTGAGGGTTTTGTACCACCCGTAGGCTTGTGTTTTTTATAAAACTGAGTCTCCATAAGCCTTTTCCAACATTCGCATCGATTCCACACCCAAATTTATTGTTAGAAATTTAAGACAAATTCTTTGTTCGGCATTTTTATCCGCTGTAAAAATTGCAACGCACTGTACCGACTTAATCAGCTGTTGTAGACAAACTGGTAGATATCGCGCTCATATTTGGCATAGTAATTAAGGGCAGTCCTACCAACTTAGCAAATACAGTTACATTTCTACATATTTATCTCCGGCTTGGTTTTCCGTTCCATCCGATAAAAAATGCTCAAGTGAATTCAAGCTGATTGGTATGTATGTATATTTAAGCACCGCCACATTCTGTACTACTAAGTAATAAGTTTTTCGGAGTTAGTATTTGTGCATCAATCTCGGTAAGTAGAAAGCGCCCAAACGGTATCTATGCGTACTTTAGTCTATTCTATTATCTAGTATTACTATTGGTTTCAAAGTAAGAATAATGGGCAAGCACTTGCGCCAAAATTTTCGATCTTTATCACGTATTTCGTTCGTATAAGAATGATCAAACTTTACATTACATTATCTTTCCCTAAGTGGCTTGCAGTATGTTCTCTCAAAACAAACGTAAGTATATATGTATGTAGTATACAATAAACGTAGGCAAGTGCATATATCTAGAATTTTAAGAAAACACTTACAGATATCCATAGTGTAAATGAGTGTTTATGTGTGCACGTGTAATAAAATCTTCATAAAAAGCCAAATACTACTCAAAATCACATTTGAAGAACGCAATTACGTAGGTAATATACAGTACATTTGCATATACTGTGCATTTGTAGGGAAAGCACAAGAGACTCCCGAAAAAACAGTGTACGTACTCGTACACTCCACAACATTGTTTATGATTGCATTTGCTTTTTAATGCTTATTTCAGTACGGTTCTTGAAGCAGTTAATGCCAATAGACAGTGCTCTACACATATACTATATATACATATATTTGCATGTATGTATGAAATTGTAATAAAATCCGGGGGTAGACAGGTAACAGCCACTATTACGCGAATAGCCACAATCGCCACAAAGTGAGCGTTTAACGGTCTAAGTGGTCATAAGGCATAACCTAATGGAGTTGCGTATAAGTATGAGTGTGTGTGTGTGTTTGCTGCCACTTTTACGGTCATTGTGTGTATATATTTTTATATATATGTACTTATGACCCGCCACAACTTGTTGGCTAACTTATTATAAATGCTAATTATATGCAAATATAGGTCGCAATATAAACTGATCCATGGTAGCAAGTGCTTCCCGGTGCGCTTTGTGTCCCTCGCTTCGTTGGCGGACACTTGTGGTCAATGTGTTGCTGTGAAACGCATAAATTTTATGCACTTTGCATTTATCGCGAGAATAGTTCGTATGCCTGTCTTTTTCTGTATGCATATACTCGTACTAGAAGTTGATTTGAATGCTTTAACATAAATTTTATGCAAACTAATTTACATATTTTTTCTAAAGTCTTTGTGTAGTCAAGTGCATTTCGCTGCTGAGCTTGGGAAAATACCACCGAAAAATCGTTATGCCCTTCAATTGGAATTATAACGGCTATTTGAGAACGGTAATTACAATATTTTTTATGAATAATAACAGCAGTGCTTTTAGTGCACCTGTCATCTGTGGAAAATCTAAGAAAGATTTTTGGCGGGAAATACATATAATATACTGTAATCTTATTTTGTTAGACAAGTAAATGTTTTGTGGAAGATTTTATACTTGTTCTTATAACGCTGTTTCGAAAGATACACATTTTCCGAACTTATTAATATACTTAGACACTGTTATTTCCTAAATTTCCCTATCAGCCCGTATTCTTGCTACACAGATACAAAATATCTTATAAGGTGTTTATTGTAGTACACAGGCTACACAGAAGCTTTAATCTTCTTTATAGCCGAGTTTGCAACAGCGCGCCAGTCGTTCTTCCTTTTCGCTGTTTGGAGATTCCAAGTGTAGCCAAGTCCTTCTTCACCTGCTCTTTTCAACGGAGTGTCAACAGTGACGAAGCTTTAATACTCTTAATTTTGATCGGTCAGTTTGTATGGCGGCTTTATGCTCTATTAGTTCGATCTATACAATTTCTTCAGAGATTGCACCATTGCCTTGGACACGCAAACAAAACACCCCCATCCGCAATCCATACCAAATTTGGTGAAGATTTTTTGTCAGATAAAAATGATTTCCATACAAGGATTTGACTTTAATTGGTCAGTTTGTATAGCAGCTATATACAATACGAGTAGTAATCCGTTCAGAACAATTTTTGTGGAGCTTATATTGTTACCTTAAGCAGTAATCCATGCCAAATTTCGTGAAGATATATCGTCAGATGTGAGAATTTTCCATCCAAGAACTTGATTCCGATCGTTCAGTTTGTATGTCAGCTATATGTTATAGTGATCCGATATCGGCAGTTCCAACAAATGTGCAGATGTTTCAGATCGGTATCTCAAAAACTGAGGGAGTTCGGATTATACTGTCAGGCAGACGGACAGGGCTAAATCGACTCAGCTCATTCTGATCACTGATGTATATTTTTTATGGGGTCTCCGACCTTTCTTTTTTAAAATGTTTAGCTAGTTATTTTCAGCCACGTTGCTTAATACAAAAGAATTAAAGTTATTTTATAAGGAAAAAAATCTTTATCGTTATTTCGATTGGTATTGTAACTATATCCAATAGTAATGCGATATCGGCAGTTCCGCCAACTTCTTGGGAGAGAAAAAAGCGTGAGCAACGTAAGAGCAATATCGCAAAAATTGAGAACAGCTAATAATTTATATATATGCTTTATAGGGTCACCGTCGTTTTTTTCTGGGTGTTACAAACTTGGTAACAAACTAAATATACCCTATTCAAGGTATAAAAATACAAATAAAATTGTGTGAAGAATATTATTTAATTTAAAATTTTTAAGTATAGTTCATGGGCTGGTGCGAAAATTAGAATAATGTTCTATTAAGGTTTTAAAGATGTATTGTCGGTCGAGCTACTCAAATATGGCGTCGAAGAACTGATAAGGAGCATGCATCAGCTTACTTGTATTTGTAGAATATGGTCGGACGAAAGAATGCGCGATGATTGGAATTTAAGTGCGCAAACTACCGTGGGATAAGTCTCCTCAACATCGCATATAGGGTTCTATCAAGCGATATCTATATCTCTCCATGATATTGATATCATTGGTCTCAACAGCCGTGCTTAGATTGGTTCTGGTTTCTCCAGGCTGGATAAGGAAGCACAGAAAATGGGTCTGGCAGTGAACGAGGGCAAGACGAAATTTCAAATTTCAGCAAACAAACAGTCATCGCATTTACGGCTTGGCTCACACGTTACTGTTGACAGTCATAACTTCGAAGTCTTAGATAATTTCGTTTATCTTGTAACCAGCATCAACACTAACAACAATATCAGCTTTGAAATCCAACACAGAATCACTCTTGTCTTTGAATTGAGTAGGCGACTGAAAAGTAAAGTCCTCTCCCGACGGATAAAGACCAAACTCTACAGGTCCCTCATCATTCTCGTTCTGCTATATGGTGCGGAGGCATGGACGATAATATTATCTGATGAGTCGGCCTTAGGAGTGTTAGAGAGAAAGGTTTTGCGAAAGATTTATGATCCTTTGCGCATTGGCAATGGCGAATACCGCAATCAATGAAACGATGAGCTGTACGAGTTCAACAACGACATTGACATAGTAAAGTGAATCAAGTGATAGCGTCTACGCTGGCTAGGTCATGTTATCTGGATGGGAGAGACTACTCTAGGTTTGAAGGTTTTCGTTTCAGTATCCGCCGGCGGAAGCAGGGGAAGAGGAAGGCCTCCATCCTGTTGGAGAGATCAGGTGGAGAAGGATTTGGCTGCACTTGGTATTTTGAATTGGCGCCCAATAACCAAAAAAGATGAAACGACTGGCGCACTGTTGTTAACTCGGCTATAACCGCGTAAGAGGTATCTACGCCAGTAAACAAGCAGTAGATCTATTTGTTTAAATTTAAATTGTATGTATAAACAAAAACAAATTTATATACATAGATATGATCTCAATACGGAAGAGTATACGTAGAAATATTACCGCCTATTCCATCTGTAACTATTGAAAGCTGCTAATAATTAGCCGTCAAACATCTTCTAACGAATAGAAAAATAAATCAGCTTGAGATTGTGAGGTATTATGATATAAAAGTTAGCCATTTTTTGTTGTAGAAACAATTTCAAATTGATTATCTACAAACATACATACATACATATATTCTCTGGACATGGAGAAAATCGCAGATATATGTACATATTTGTAGCGGTGGCTGACTTGAATTACACACATTTTGAAAAATAAAATGACCTTTTAATTGCAAGTCATTAAGCTGAGATCAAACTTGGCGGAAGATTTTATCGAAGGGTCAAAGAAAAATTGAAATGATTAGCTGCTCAGAGCATAAATTAGAATTTCTTCCACATAATTTGAATAATTCCCAATTGCCCGTAGAAAGGCTTACAGCGATTGAACTGCTCTCGAACCGTTGATTGAGCAAATTAATTCAACGCCTTTTTTGCATTGGGAAAAATATATTTAGTTGAGAATTAGGTGAGCCGCGAAGACATAGTAGAGAAGTAAAGCATACAAAGATTGCCAATAAATACAAAAATAACTGTACATACATACACACATATATATATAAGCGTAATTTGTTGTTGACTAATGCAATGAGTGATTGAAAGTATTAAGCAAATTTGTTGCAGGCTTAATTTATAGCCATGCGTTATATCCGCCCTTGACTAATGAGCTTCAGCCCATGCAATTATATTCCAAGCGCAAAAACTGTATACTTTTACACCACTCCATTTGTATTTGTATTTCTTTTTTGTTGGAGTGGAGCGAAATTTGTGCGTGGCTGGTAAGAATTGAATGTAGAAATGTGTATGTGTGTACAAACGTTTGATTGCAAAGTTTGCGTGTTGCGCTTAAATGCTCTCGAAGATTAGTTAGCCACAGCACCCAAGTGAAGAAGCTAAAGCCCATCTTACAAGTGTGGCTTTAAACTTGAGACTTGGCCCGTTTCCACTGCGCAGTCCGAACTGCTGATGGTGCTGTAGCTGTAGCTATTTGTGTTGTTGTTGGCGGCGAAGGAGGTTAGCTTTGCGCAGAGGATGAGTGCGTGAAGGAAGCAAGAAAAAATACCATACACACATTATGTACATATATATATGTATGTATGTGTGTGCGTGTTTGTACAGTTGTGTAATTCTCATGATTGTTTTTTACAGAAGCCTCAGGTAATTATAGGTCAGTCGCAGTGGTAGTGAAAATGGAATTGCTACTGCCAGCATTACACGCAGCCGTTGTTGGTGCCACGACCACTGTCATCAACAATGCCCAACAACAATGGAGCAGAAGCGTCGCGCAAACGCAATTACACTAAAGTACGTTTAAATGGCCACCAAAACAATCAGGCAACGTCGGTAAAAAACAGTAGTCACACTTGTATTTAGCAATCCGCTCTGGTGTCTGTAGGTATGACTATGGCCAACTGCTGCACATTGGGACAAATTGTGTTGGGAGTTGGAGTAAATTAGAATAATATTGGTCTGTAATCCAAATGTTCTCTATAACACCCATAACTTGCTGCCGATATCGAATTCTCCATGATCTCGAGGACTTCGATCAATTCGAAATACCAAATCCAGCAAATTCGTTCACAGAGCAACGCGTCTGTTCTTGGAACACTAGAAACATAGGTCGTTCAAGAAAGGTACTTTGCGGCAGTGTTGCTGATGAACATAATAGGAAGGCACCTACCTCTAAAATCCCATTTTCAAAAAATTATTAAAGTGCACACATCGAAATGCAGAACAACCGCGTAGGATGATGAAATGATGGAAACTATCGTTGCGAATGGGCCAGTCTTAAGCCGGTTGAGTCGGTATATCCTTTGGGCTCCCAATGTTTCAACTTAAAACACATTGAGACATTTCGACTAGATGCAGTCCCTTACCGACTAAAAGGGTGTTATGCGCTGATCTATATAGACGTTTATGTTTACATCTCCCCGCAAAATCAATATTCCTTCCCTAACCCTCTAATAAAAAGAAAAGTTGTAAATACGTTGGCGGTTAAAGCATCTAATATGCTACCTAATACCTAACCTAAAAATTTCTTTGCACCCAACTTTGAATAGCGCTACTGTACACGCAGTCTTGGCCAAAAATAAAACCAGTGGCGAATGACTTGCCGAAGCTATTGTTCATTTTTCCGCACTTCTTTCTGCAGAAATACACGAGTACAACGCTGCGTTGCACAGAAGTCAAGTGTCGGACCGCAAGGCGAGTGCGCAATGCGCCAAAGCACCACCACAACACATAATCGCTTCTAAAGGGTGATCCATTACTTACTGCTTTAAAGAAAAAACACAGAAACCTCAAATTTGATGGGGAATGTTTATTATCATTCGATAGAACATTCATTGACATTTATTTTTCCAAGATTATTTCTTTCGAATGTTGGCCGCAGCTACGTCTCAGATGGTCCATCCGTTGAGTCCTATTTTCGATCACTCGTTCCAGCATTTGGACTGGTAACTGGCGAATGACACGAGTGATGTTTTGCTTCAAGGCCTGAATCGAAGCGGGATTGTCCGCATAGACTTTAGACTTTACATATTCCCATAGAAAAAGGTCCAACGGTGTGATATCACACGATCTTGGTAACCAATCGATCAGCTCGACACGACTCACGCTTGATCTGTCAAAAAAGGCTAATAAAAAAAGGACCTCTACTTGGATCACCCGTTATAAACAGTGTACCTTGTGTATCTTTCATATTTTGGTTTTTGTGTGTTTTAAGTGCGAGCGATTTCAGAAAAAAGTATACCCATAAGTTGGTACTGAATATGAAATCTTCAGCTTTGTTGTCGTTTTTTTTCGCTGAAGATGAAAAATCTCGTTACTCAAATGTGAAGCGAAAGATAATCATAATGATTACACAGTAGCACATTGTACGTGGCAAGCGGCATGCCCTTAAACAACATATCATACCATGGCATACCAACGCGGACTACTGGACATCACAAAAAGATCTAAAAATATATGTATGCACAGAATCATGTGAACCATGTAGCGAGTGTCTAGAGACTTTGTTCCTGAAATTGAAGAGCTTGATTTTGTTTCGTGGCAGAGGATTTCAACATATCTAATGGATCTGCACAACATATTTTGGTTAATGTTTTGGGAATGGAACATGTCAATGCTATTCTTCTACCAAAAGACCTGAAACCAAACGACGTGGATTAGTTGCAACTTGACAGATACATTCATCAAATAAAAACATTACTGATGGTAAGAGGTGGGTTTATGAATATGACGTCGAAACTGTCCAACAATGTTGCGAATTTCGCTCCAAAAATTAGCAGAAACCTAAAAGAGTCAAAGTCGGTAAAAAATCAAGGTGATGCTCATCGTTTTCTTTGATAACCGGAGCGGGGTTTGCCAGATTTGGCTCTCTGTGACTTTTTCATGTTTTTAAACTGAAAAATGCACTTCAGAGAACACACCATCAGTCCACTGAAGCCATTAAAAGTCCTTCACCCTAGCCAAGGCTAATTGAATCAAGCTTTGGCATGCTAGTATCGACTTAAAAAGAGCCTTTTTATAAGGCGATGATAAATACTTAACTTAACTTACATTAAAATATGTACGTGTCAGTTCGGGTCAAATTGGTGGGTATTTGAAAAATAATTATGAAAAATTCACAAGAATTGTCTCATAGCTGATCCAAATAATTAGATACGAGTGTGTATACTACACCTATGCTCTAAAGATGATTCTTCCTATTCCTCTGCTTCCCCTGGCGAGTACTGCGTCGATAACTTTCAGAGCTGGAGGATGGAGTAATGTGTAGAAGTTCACGTATGTGAGGAAAGTTTTCTGAGCGCCATTCACTTGAGAGCTCACGACTTAAGGTCTAAAACCTAATATCCTCTGGGTAACCCAATAACATCCCGTTTGCAGGCGAGCTAAAGTGAGATGGGCGTGGGACCCCACAAAGAAAAGGAAATAACCCCCTCTAAAGATGATTAGTCTACAGCAAAACTCCAGTGAAGTCAAGATTATTAGATTTCACTAATGAACTGGTTATTGATCTGGCTCTATAAAAAATATGCATGGCTCTAGGGTTGACGATTTTATTTTAAAAGTCGAGGTAAAAAATATGCCACGGGCTCATAACGGTATACAGCATTATAACAACCGAATAAATACGATTTCCTGCAGGGTGCTTACTATGGGCTACTGGCGCGAAGGGTCATATTAGTTAACTTATGGCGATGAGGATGCTCATCTGGTAATGGTTGCCACATTCGCTCACACCTGCATTAATTCGTACGCGCACAAACGCAAAACTATACACCCAACTCGAAAACAGTTTCAAAAGAAGTATAATAATAGACGCAAGAACAAGGTTAAACAATATACAAGTTGTACGATTCCACAAGCTATGCGTAAACAACATTTAGAAAACTAATGGCTAATTTAAAATAGTATTTGACCGCCACTTTTATTGACTTGACTTCACGCGCATTCCCATTACAAAAAGGCCCGGCCAAAGTGGCAAGCTTTCTGCTGAAGTAGTCCTGCCGTTGATAAAAAGAAGTGGTTTCTAGTTATTGGCGAGTCGACTTTTTGCTTTGCCGATGCTGCCCGGTTTGACAACGTGTGGCTCGGTTGGCCACAAGCTCTTTGCGCGCGCAAATACACTTACGAACGCTTGCATTATGATACGAACATAGGTAGGTAAGAGTTCGTGTATAGTTTCGCACATTGGCACGAGCTCAGCACACGCCGTGGCTAAAGTACAGACTGCGCGTAAGCATCCATATGGTGACTTGTTTGTCTTAAGCATGCGGCCACTTTTACGACCATGTACAGGGCATACAATACCGAAAATCGAAAAAGACCACTTGGAGCTCTAGATGTGGACGCGCGCGCTTAATGCTGCACCAGAGAACCGCCATCGAGGCGTAGGCGCGCCAACAAACTGTGACAACAGCGACGACTACATAGCAACGGCGAATAAATGGAACCAAGCGGCAACGCCGATTGCTACATAAAAACCGACACGAAGTAGCATTTATGAAGGCAGTAACACAGAAAACAGATGTGGGCCGTTTGTGTGGTGTGCCTGCTTTTGTTGGCAACAAACAATAACAGCCAATATGATTGACGGCGACGCTAACGCAGACACCGACGACGTTGGGCAGAAGTGCAATCAGAACGGCGAAGTAACTAATAAAAGCAAATAACAGCAACAACAACAGCGAATGCGAGAAATTGAAAATAAAATGTTTTTGCATACGAGCGAATACGCAACTGCACAACTTGTTGGCGAAATAAATAAGTCCTAAAACCAAAGAGCTAAAAAGAAAGAAAAAAGCACAGAAAAAAGGTGAACAAGTTGCCACAAACCAAATACAAACTAACCTGACAACAATCGCCACAACTGCCAATTCAAGGAGCAACCCACAAAACCAGTCAGTCCCTCAACACGTCCAGCCGTTCGCCCCAGCACGACGCTGACAACGTTCGGCCCAGTCCAACGGTCAACATTTGATGTGCGTAAAGGCCGCAGTCACTCACAGTTGGCCTCGCCTTCGTCAGTCGCTGCAACGCAACACAACCACCACAAGCTATCACAAGCCCAGCCACTTTAGCGCGCGTCCTTCCTTTAAAGTTGTTTGCCCGTTTTCTTGAAGTTGCAACGAAGTGTATCGCGCCTCCGCTGCCGCCCATACTTGTGTGTGCGTGTGCATTTGTGTGTATGTGTGTGTGGTTGTTTATGATATTTCGTTAGTTCTTTCCTTGCTGTTGCATCCTTTTTTGCTCTTGCTTTTTGTTTTGATCGTAAAACAGAATTGGTACGCCAAGCGTCGGCTGCTGCCAATCGCCACCGCATCTGCCTCCATCCAACCGCGGGATGCCCACTTTCGACCTGCGGCACGAAGGCGTGAGTCGCAAGTTCGTTCGGTTGCTATGTGTGCTCGCTTGCTTGCGTTACGCAGTGGGCCAAAGCGGCAGTTCGCTGAATTTTTGTTGTTTCTTCAAGTCTGTTATTTTTTCGCCATTTTTAGCATTAACTGCCAACTTTAGCACGCACAGTAGCTGTTTGCGATGTGTTTTTGTGTACCCAGAGCAAAAACAAGAAGACTCAAACACGCGCTGCAACAAAAAAACTGGAAAATCAAATCAAAATAATGGCCTTCAATGCGTACACTGGAAGAAAATAAATGTTGTTCTGTGTATGTCAATTTTGTCAAGTGTATTGGCTAAATGAAGTTAAGGATCGTAAGTAGTCGGTTTGCTGTGTAAAGGAGGTGGTTTAAATAGCCAGGAAATAAAAAGAGCTAATAAGTTTGCTTGAATCGCCTAATCTATTTGGCCGAGTACGATTAATACAGTCGTCAGTTAAGTCCGATAAAATTTCATTAATCTTTACTAAATTTAGTCGCAATCCCCTAACAGCAATCAATCAATATCAATCCAAACACGCTTCAGATAATCCAGTATTATAAGAAGATATTGTAAACCGAAACAGATTAAATGTCTGGTGGACTCACCAAAAAACTACGTATCTTGGTATTTTAATACAGATCTTTATTATCATATTCAAAATAAACCCCTGACCCATATGCTTAATATAATTTTCCACACACTTGTCATAAGCTTTGGTTTTTTCGTTTTCCGATAATTTTTGGAGCGACATTCACTCGATTATTGACCATTCACCAATGGTGGATGAGTTTTATGAATGTAGAGTCCTCAGTTACATTGTCAAGCTTCTCTTTTGTGACTTATACTCGACGTCTTTTTTGCAAAAGACTTAGGCCTTTTGATGCAACAAGTCTAGCAGTGAAATGCTTCATTAAGATTAATAAATGAGGAATACACCGCGACCTTAGGTCTATTGTGCCCACACCCAAAACCGTAACCGAAATGTGTTGAATCGACCCATAACAGATGTTGTGATCTGTTATCTCTCTGATATCCACAAGACGATTTGCACTACTTCTTTATCTTTTTCGATGTTTTCGTCATTAACAGAAGTAGATGGAAGACTCGCATGAGGCAAGTTTTCGATAACTTAAGAACCTTTACTGAATGTTTTGTGCCCCTTAAATACATGAGTTCATGATAAAGTTGACTCTTCAAAACTCTATTGTAACATTTCCATCAATTCCGTACCATTGATTCCGGCGCAAACACAAAATTTCAAATAAACTTTTGTTTTATTCTTTTCCAAAGTAAACATCGTCAGACAAACTTTTAGTTTGCGAGTACAGTTATATAGACCAGGCGGGTTAAAAAAATATATATTGACTGACAACAAAGTAGCAATAGATAAAATATTCAAAAGTGTACTTTTTACCTCGGTATTGGACGCAAATTTTCAAAAATGTCTGGAACAAAGTGAGACAGGAACATCTTGTCACTTATTCTTCGCTTTGTCAAAAATTGGAGCCTTTTGATTTATAGTATATCCACGAGATTTAGACATCTTAAAGAACCGACTTTTTTGTCAATCCTCGAAACAGTTGTTAAAGTCAATTTTCGGAATAGCCTTCAATGCGCGTAGTGTTCACGTTTAATGTCTTCAATTGACTCAAAATGGTTTCTCCGGAGAGGTCGTTTGAGTTTGCTGAATAACCAGAAGCCACACGAAGCTGAATCAGGCGAAAACGATATTGGTTGAAAGTTTGGCGAAAAACTCATGAGGAATCAAAGCAGTATGCGACGGTGCATTATCGTGGTGCAAAAACCAAGAATTGTTGGCCCATAATTTCGGTTTCTTTTTACGAATAGCTTCACAAATACTTATGTATATTATATACAGTTTGGCTGATTGGTAGGAATTAGGGGTGCACCACACCTCGTCCATCGAAGAAAACTGTTAACATAACCTCTATTTTTGACCTGTTTCGACGTGTTTTTTTCGGCTTCGCTTATCTTTGCCACGATATTCGTCCAATTGATCGTTTCTTTCCAGGTTGTGAACATAAATCCAAGACTCATCGCCGTTAATAAAACCTTTCATGACATCCTGGTAGTCGGAAAGCATTGTTTCACAGACGTTAACGTGACGCTGTTTTTCGAAAATAATTTGGTGTTTTTGAAACCAATCGTGCTTTTACTTTTCTTAAGCACAAAAAATCTTTCAAAATGGTTTTCATTGATCGTTCCGATATTTCAATGCCAGTAAGATCTCTGACTATTAGTCGTCGGTTTTCAAGCAGCGATTCCTTTATTTTATAGATGTGCTGATCATCAGTTGATGTTGATAGCGTTCTTGACGCTCTTTGAACGTTTCGTCACCGGATTTTTGATTTCTCAAACAAACTTTAGTGAAACATTTTTGTTGAATAATTTCATCGTAAAAATCGCCGAATGCACTTTATGTACTTCAGAAAGACAAGCGTAAACACTGATGATTATTTTGATGTGACATTTGGCGCAGATGAAAGCGACAGTCATACCAAGCTTGAAAAAAAATATTTTGACGAGTGGCTTTTCGCGCGAAATTTAAATTAAAAAGTCTTACTATTTTTTGCCTAGTAGTGATATCTCATTTCTATAAAAGTCTACATACATACTTATATTGAATTTGATGCTCCGCTGATGTGTTAATATAAAAATAAATAAATATGTTTGTTTACACGCACAGACGCTTGCATCTACGTGCAGTTATGTGCGCGAAAAAGTCCACAGTCACAATATACGTCTGTACGTATGTTTGTGTTTCAGTGTTTGTACATATATAATCTATGTATATATGTATGTATGTAATTGACTGCAAGTAAGAACGATTTCGTGATGTGCCGCTCGTTCCACTTGCGATTTTTAGTTCTTTGCACTTTTTAGCATTTATTTATACGCCTCTGGCCATTTGTTCGCACGTATGTACATATAAGTATATTCTTTATGCTCTGATTTGATTTGATTTTATTTTCTTAATTGCAATGCGCATCTGTTGCTTGACATTTCATTGCACGTGTAGATCGTGGCAGATTATATGATGCTGCAGATGGCCCCAGCAAATGAATGCACAAATCATGCGTGTGTATGTGTGTTTGTGTGCATAATCGTATAAAAAATATGTATTTGCAAAAACTGGCTTACGCTTGTAAGTATATTACAACAAATGTATGCATTGCAACAAATACATAGTATGTGCCTGTGCCAGCTTTTAGGAACTTGTTTGATGATCGAGCCTTTCAAGCAACAATGTGCCACTAAATGCAAGTGTTTTTATATCTAAGCACTTACATATGTACATATATGTATACATGTATGTATATGTATGTACGTATTGTACCATACATACATATGTACTTATATAGTTGGATATAGTGTTTTTTGCGGTTTTATGTGGTATATGCTTACATACATATAAATATGCTATATGGTGTCATGCATACATCTGATCAAATATGACCCGGACTGGACATATCGAATCATTAAAATTTGTTTTCCATAATTGGCACAACCAATTTATTTTGAAGTTTGGTCTCTCTCTATCCGTCAATTCGTTTTCGAAGGGAAATGTTTGTCGAGCGATTTTTTTCGTGGAAGAAAATTTAAAAACGAGTTTGCTTGAAATTTTGTGTTTCGAATAGCATCACGTCAACAGAATCGTAGAATCGTAGTTTGGGAGTCTACTTTATCAGGAAAATCAACACTTCGGGGATTTAACTTTACCACGAAACTAAGCATTTAAGCGGTGCAAAGACCACAGTGAAGGTCGTTAGTCACCGAAAATCATCGCCGTGTTGGTATCAGAGAGTTATCAGAGAAACTCAGCATCTTTTATGGATCGACTCAAAGACCTGAATCTTGGTTAAAAATGACATCGAGGAGTAGAGATCGCAAAGGTGGCGCTTGACAACGTAGCTGAGAACCCTACATTCAACAAACATTTCATGACGTCGAAACTGTCTAAAAATCTAGCGAACGGCGGTTCAAAAATTAGTCGAAAACGAAAATACCGAAATTCTTTGAAAACACTGAAGGCCATCACAGCTGAGGCATATAACAAGTATTCGAAAATAGGTTTAAACTCAGCAGCCTATTTTGAAGGCGATAATAAAGATTAAGTTTTTTTCTCGTCAAAAGTCGGATTGCGGAACTTTAATCCGCTGAACTTTAATCCGCTGAACCTAACCTACTCCCAACTCCAGGCTCTCCCACGGAACCACCTGATTAAGTATTAGTTCGTGGGAGTAATGACGGACACCTACTCTGCTGCCGCTTCGATGACAGATTTCCAGTTCTCAGTAGACTGACACATGAGTGTCTTCAAATTTTCCACCGTAAAACTACCACCGAGTGTAGTTTTAAGTTTTTCCTTTGTACTTAATAAGCGAGGGCAATAAAAGAATACATGCTCAGAGTCTTCAAAGCACTCTGAACACGTTGGACGATTCGGACTAATGTCGTGCTGGAATCTAAAGCAGCCATGTTCACTTAGTATTTCTGTTATGGAATGGATGTCCGGTATATGTATGTAGTATTTTGTTTTTGTCATTCCGTGTGAAATTTTAACGGATGGTATAAGTAAATATGGATGTGCAAACCCAGATATTTTTAAAGGCGCACTTCTCTCCGAAATCTATGTGATCTCTATTATCTGCGCGAATTTCATAACAAAATGCAATCGTCCTCATCGCTACTGATTTCTCTTTTGCTTCAAGCCTCATCTCACCTTCTGGACAACAACAGCGCGTATTTAGTGCCCATATTATCGTCGCCGCGCGTCATTGTGACAAGGTCAGTTTCACGCCGTACGTGCTGCGTTTGTTTTAGCGTCGACAGCACACTGCCCGCCAATACTATGCCGACCAATATTTCGTTAATGCTTTTTTTGTGTGGCCAAAGATGTTGCGCCAGAAATCAAAACGTTTAACGGAAATAATAAGCAAAACAAATGGCAAAATATCTTGCAAATCTAGAACGCGTGCAACCAAAAGCGGGGCAAGACAAGAAGAACTGAAGACTACGACAAAGAGTCAAAACCAAATGTAGAAGAAAGCAGAAAGCCAAACAAAGCAAACTTTATTCGCATAGTGCGAGTACACCAACAAAAGTACAGTCCCAACTCGAAAAGCTGTGCCAGTAAGCATGCTCCAAAACAAACATATAAACAGCATACAAATAGCAGAGTGTGTGTGTGTGAGTGTGCAGCAGCACGCCAAGCGGCGTTGCGACCATGCAAAGAGCAACTACCATGCGAAATGACGTTGAGGCAACAACATTTTGGGGATTACAAGCTCAGCTCAAGCTTCAGCGCAACGCTCGCATGCACGTACATATGTACAAACATACATATATTTATGCTTGCTGTACTTGGCTGCATGTAGGCTCGCTTGTGTGTGTATGTGTGTTCGTAAGTACATGGCGTGGAGTTTAAGCTCGTACATGGCAAAGTAAAAAAGTAAAAGATAGAAATCAGGGAAAAGCCCCAATACGCACCGTAGCGTTGCTTCGAAAGCAAAACCTAAACGTCAAACAGTGAATGCGAACGACGCTCCACCAGCAGAAGCGTTGGTTGGTATTGCGTTGGAGCCAAACTGGTTTCTGCCATAACGTTGTTTATTGTGATCTGTTCCTTTGTACTCGCTCGCATGTAGTTTTTTATTACAGTTGTTGCAGTGGCTTTTTCTTTTGATTTTTTGGTTCTTTTATTTGTCTTTTGTTATTTTTGTTGGCTGAGTTGCTGTTGCTTTTTGCTTGCACATTGGCTGTACTTTAGAGAATAAAGACGGCAGCATAAAGCTATAGTGCCAACAGTATCGACTCGCAAATAAGAGGAACTTGACTTCTTTCTTGTGATAAAATTTGGAAAATCGCAAACTATTATTTTGTGAGCAAAAATATGTTTAAAGGCTCGTAAAAATAAATCCATTATTTCTCCAATTTGGCATTTGTAATTTGTATAAGTACGATCTGGTTCCGCTATAAGATAATACAGGGATTGTCCGGAAAGTAATGGGACTGATTTTCTTCCACCGCGACTGTACTTCGGAGCATGTGCGCACCGACTGGATTCGATAGAAGGCGCTTCTAGCTAACGAACGAGCGGCTGGTTAGTTGTCTCCGAGCACCTGGAGAGTCACGACAAACATTTTCGCGCGACGTGTTTCTGTGAGTGGTGGAAGCCGAAAATGCAGCGATCGTTAGAGCAGGGGGCCTATTCTGTAACTCGATTCGAAAAAAAATGTACTCGAATTCGGATTTTTTATATTCTGTAACTCAATTTTCGGATTTTCAAGCCAATTTTCGAATAAAATATTCGTTAGCTTTTGAGTTGTAGAAAGCAAAAACGAAAATTGTACGTATTTATTCTGGCACAGGGTGGTACAACTTTCGGATAATTATAAAGTAGATCCGAATTTCGAATAGAATACATTTTCGAATCGGGCCCCAGAGGTACGCGATTAAGTTCTTTGCGAGACTTGGTAAATCTGCGACAGAGACGTTTGATATGATCAAGCAGGCTTGTGGTGGTGTTTCGGTGGCACCAGGCCTGTTTGGAGGGCCGGGAAGAGGTCCTTGATGATGACCGGAAGAATGAGCAAATCCAAAGTGAAAACGAAGCTCATTGTCTTTTTTGACTTCAAAGGCATCACCAAAATGAATTTGATCCTCCTAGAAAAAGTGTCAACGTCAAGTTTTACGTGGCAGTTCCCAAGAGACTCAAACGAAGGGTCAATTGGGTCCGACATGACATCACAGGCTGTTGGAAGTTGCACAACGACAACGCCCGGTTCACAACGCGTTTTTTGTGATAAGCTACCTAACCAAGGTCAGCATCTCACCGCTTCTGCAGCCGCCCTATAGTCTAGATGTGGCCCTTGGACTTATTTTTGTTTCCTTGCCTGGAAAGGCCGATGAAAGGGGATCCAAGAAGAATGCCCCTCGGATCTTAAGGCTATTCCAGAGAATGCCTCCCGTGACGCCTTCAATGCTTGGAAATCGCGCTGGCAGCTGTAATTTGACAGAGAGAATGGCAGTGACAAGGGCCACCCTAAAACCACATATCTCAGGACCTGCTCTGTCGATTTCGTGAGCGTGTTTTACCGATAACAGTGTCTCCTTGTATCTAAATTTGGTGATGGTCTGTAATGAACCTCAGGGAAGACATTATTAGTATGTGGCATATTAATAAAAGGTAGATAAGAATACATACAGAAACTATTGGCAAAAGTAGATAAGAATACAGTTGAACCTATATGTATGTATATAATAATAGGTTGTCAAGAAAGTCTTGCGGTATTTTCGCTAGTTGGCGCTGAAAGCGCGTAGTTCTAGTTTTACTCGTCGCATCGGGTCATGCTATAGCTTTTTGGAAAGCTCATTTCACGCGCTAACACGTGTTTGATTAATTGTCGTTTCTTTTGAGGTGCTCGTGAGTTATAGCGTTGCAAACATAGAGCAAAATAAAGAGAAAATACGGCATATTTTACAGTACTACTACGATAAAGGCAAAACTGCATCTCAAGCCGCCAATAAAAGTTGTGCAGTTTATGGACCCGATACAGTTTCCATTTCCACCGCACAACGATGGTTTCAACGTTTTCGTTCTGGTGTAGAGGTGGTCGAAGATGCGCCACGCTCCGGAAGGCCTGTCGTCGAAAATTGCGATAAAATCGCTGAATTGGTCGAAAGAGACCGGCATAGTAGCAGCCGTAGCATCAGTCAAGAGCTGGGCATGAGTCATCAAAAATTCATTTCAATTTCAATAAAAATAAAAAAATTTAATAAAAATACCGCAAGACTTTTTTGACAACCCATTATATAATATAAGTCAAATTTCACACAAATTTCCTAGTATTAGATAACTCGAAGTCTATCTAACTCGAAATTTTTTTGTGGATTTTGGTGACTCGAAGAAGTTCAACTGTATACATAATTGCTAGGACGCCAATTAAGATATTTCCCCTTTGAATCTTGCAATTTGCAAGAGTATAAAATATTCGGTTGCACCCGAACTTAGCCTTTCCTTACTTGTTTTAATTAAATGAATTATCGCTTGCAAGCAAAATTACAAAAAAGCTTGTTTTTTTCTGACTTGTTAATCTAGATAACCCATTAAATTATTACTTTTATATAAAAAATAATTAATTTTTTTTGAAAAACATTGTAATCTTGGGTAGTCGAAAAAATATTTTCTTATTTTGTCAATAGATGTCGTTGCTGTCGCATATCTCCAGTGTTATCAACCACATTGTGTCTTACCATATAGTGTTGGAAAGGTGAGATGCACATCGCTCTGGTCGACCCATCGTTGAAAAATTCGATGAAATTATGGAAAACATTGACCAGGACCTACACCTCGGCTACAAAAAGAAGCTCGATGTTTGGGTACCACATTAATTGTCTGTGAAAAATTTAATGGACCGAATTTCATCAGGACAACGGTATACGGCAAAAACTGGAAGAGCTTGGCTACGAAGTTTTGATGCATCCACCATAAAGCCCTGACCGTGCACCATTGGACCACCATTTGTTTCGATCAATGCAGAGCTCCCTTAATGGAGTAAAGTTGGTTCAAGAGAAGCCTGCGAAAATTACTTGTCGCAGTTTTTCGCCGAGAAACCAGAAAAGTTTTGTGTTTATGGAATAATGTCTGTAGCGGAAAAATTGCATAAAGCAGTCGAAAGTGGTGACATATTTGGTTCATTAACCGTGTGATTCTGTACTGTGATACAGTCTCAAGTCTCTAAATTTGAGATTTTAAGTTAGAGACAATTTTTGTGACTTGAGATGATTTTGCTATTTTGTAAGTGACAGTTACAAAATCTATTACATTTCATTATTCAGAGATGTTTTTACATTTGAATGAAAATAAATATGTCGATAACAAATATTAAACTTTTTATAACATAGACAAAAAACGTAATTGCCAATAAAAATTAAAAATATATGTTGACTTTGTTTCATAATATTTACGAAGTTTATGTAAAACTGATTTATTTTTAACCTTTTCGTGTTTGAGTTGCTTACAAAATATAAAGAAACGACAATCGATTAAAATATATGATGATCTCTATTCAGTATATTCAAAATTGCAAACAAGAGTTCTTTTTAGTTTTGTGACTTGCTAACTATCAGGTCTCAAATTTGAGTCAATATTTTGAGATTAACGCTAGAGACAGTTTAGTGAATAGTCACAAATTGAGACTTTACCTCAAAATATCTCAAATAGAGACTAGAAACTGTTTACAGAATTCCACTTTAAAGCTCATTATAAATATAAAAAATAAGTTGAAGTTTGATTAGAAATACGAAAATACTCTATATTTAAAATGTTTTCATATTTAATGTAAGTTGTAATATTTGCAGAAACTTGTATCCACGACTACAATGAATCTGAAATGTTTGATTGAGCCTTAGGAATTTCATTTGCCTTCAATTTCATTACATTCTGTTCTATGTCAGTGTGTGTGATAGTTATGCGCCATACATGCTCTAAACTGTTCACGATCTAACACCCACATTTACTTATACAATAACAACGTTTCTTAATTACACAACAACGTTTATATTTCGCTAAAAAAACATTGGAAAAGTGAACACCTCTACCATTCAATAAGTCTGCGAGATATCAAATGTCAATGCATGCGAGTACTATGTACATATATGTATGTATGTCAAAACAGTTACGAAGGTGAGTTTTAAGTACGTGAAGTGGAATCGTAGATTTACTAAAGATAGCTTAGACACAATAACGAAAATATTGCTTACAATAGCACATAAAAAATGCATACAATAACAACCGATGATGAACATATCCAGACCTTTCCGCGAAAATATCGTAAATCAATACCAAAAACAAGAAAAAACGTTAACTTCGATTGCACCGAAGCTAAATACTCTTCACAGGTGCTTTGCAAGCCCTTGATTCCGATCGTTCAGTTTGTACGGTAGCTACATGCTATAGTTAACCGATCTGAACAATTTCGTCTGATATTACATTTTTTCTATAATCAATAACTCATACCAAATTTCGTGAAGATATATCGTCAAATGAGGAAGTTTCCCATGCAAGCATTTGATTCCGATAATTCAGTTTGTATGACAGCTATATGCTATAGTAATCCAATCAGAACAATTTCTTCGGAGATTACATTGTTGCCTTAAAAAATAATTTATACCAAATTTATTTCCATACAATAACTTGATTCCGATCGTTCAGTTTGTATGGCAGCTATATGTTATAGTGATCCGATATCGGCAGTTCCTACATATGAGCAGATTCTCGAAGAGAAAATGACGTTTGCAAAATTTCAAAACGATATCTTAAAAACTGAGGGACTAGTTCGTATATATACTGACAGACGGTCAGACAGACAGACGGACATGGCTAAATCGACTTAGCTCGACATACAGATCATTTATATATGTATATACTTTGTATGGTCTCCGGCCCCTCCTTCTGGGTTTTACAAACTTCGTGACAATATTAATATACCCTGTTCAGGGTATAATAAATGTTTATAGAGAAATTTCAATTAATTCATATTAATTTTATTTTTGATGCTCGATATTATGTCATATAATTTTATTTAGAACATTACACGAACCTAAGCACACTCCCTCGTAGCATCAGCTGATTGCATACTCAGTTTCTCAATATGAATTCCTGGAAATTCAAAGCGTGCCTCTGTAATTGCAACAATTTATTAATTTAAAAGAATTTACGAAAAGTAGGTCAAAACACGTTTGTGTGCATGTGTGCGTGTTATTGAATGCGTCCCATTAGTTTTATAATTTACATGCGATGCATTTTTAGTGCAAAGTATATATATAAAAATCTTCATATACTATGTATACATATGTAAGTTCATACATATGTAAATATACTGACGCATATTCCTCAATAATATACTATATTTACACAAACATACATACATAAATTCCATACTCCAAATATAGTATGTATATTCATATTCAGTAAAATGTTGTTATCATTGAATTTCTCGTAGTAAGAGCTGTGATTCAATAAAAATACATATACACGCTCACAAGTTTTGCAAAAATCAAAACGAAAAAAAACAAGAAAGGAGGGGCTCAGTTCTGGTGCAACCCCACATCTTATACACTTGCAAATTGCACGATTCAAAGCCAGGGAAACGTCTTAAGGTGCATAGGATCTGAATCCAAGCAATTATACATATTCTACAAAACGTTTGTTAGAATAACGAAAATCATAATACATACATATAAAGTATATATGTACATATTTAGCATATGGGAGTTGGCGGACTATTGACAAAATTTTATCAGTTAACTATTATCATGACACATATTAAAAAAAATATTTACTTAGATTCTGCAAGGTACCTCCCATGCCATCACCAATCACATAGAGTAAAGGGTTACAACGGTTTACGGGTTTTATAAAATTCTACACACTTCTAAAATATTGTCCTAAATTTTTAAGTTGATCCGAGTATTACTTTCGGAGATACCTTGAAAAGTAGCCTTGAAAAGATGCGCGCTCGAGGTCAGCTATGTATACTTGTATAGCCCCTTAAAACTTTAAATGCGTTTTTGTCGAAACTGTGTTTTTGAAGTCAGTTGGGAAGATTTCTCGAGAACTACTCAACCGATCTTCATGAAATTTAATAACGTTTTTGAGATACAATTCTTAAAAACTTGGACGAAGGATTTTTTACAACTTTCTGAAGTTTTAATTTTTTTTGGGAAAAATATCTGGCAAAACTCCAATTTTCATAAGTTACGGTTCTAATTAAAACACGTTTTTTTCACTTTAGATGATCCTGTAAGGAGTTCTCCTGCCAACGCAGGCGCAACTTTTTTACGAGGAGGCACCGGAAATGGCGGCGCAATGGCCGAGTTCAAAACATTTTTTTCCAAAAATTTCAGAATTTCTTTGTGAATAGTGTATGTTTGAAACAATGTAAAATTCTAATAAAATATTTCATTTTTTATATGAGAAAAAAATGGTTGAAAAAGGCTGTTTTTACCCAAGGAAACCCATGTAACCCCAAAAGTCAACCGGATGTTATTTGTTTGTTATATCGAATGTTTTCGAAAAGTTGTATCCATTTTAGGCATAAAGATACACCGTTCAGAGTAAAACACGTTCTCTCATTTTCATTGAGATAACTCACATGTTTGCCGATATACTTATGCAGTATAAAGTCACCTGGAAGTTCTGTTCGATTCAACCCATTCTTGACACGCAGACATACCATGGTCAAGAAGAGATTATCCCTTATTTCCATATTCCATATTTCTACACGTTGACCGATATTTGTGGTAAAAAGTCAACTATAGGTACTGGGGTCCAAATATTCGATACCTAAGGGTTTGAACAGTTTTTGTTGGATTTGGACAATTTTTGGTCATAAGATGGCATACTCTAAAGGCATTGCTTATTGATTTGTACACTGGAAAGAAAAGAGTCAGATGGCATGGTGATATATGGGAAATGGGCGTGGTTGCAGTCTGATTTCGACCATTTTCGCATCTAACAGTCTAACATAAGACTGTTAGGAAAATGCCACACACCGAATTTGGTAGAAATCGGTCTAACAGGTACTGAGATATGTGATTTTACCTAAAAGTGGGCGGTGCCACGTCTGTCGTCCAATTTTTACACCGGCTCGTATAAAGCTTTCCCATACCATCTCGGACGTAACATTTAATGTCTCTGGCGTATTTAATTATTTAAGTAGTTTTTAACGGGGTTATCATCCGATTTCATACATTTTCACATTGTCGGTAGTAGTTCCAAAGGTGAACAAAACTATTATACTCTGTAGCAAGTGTGGTTGCAAGAGTATACAAATATATTAGAACGTTGTTGTATAGCTTATTTGAATTAGACATTTTTATTCATCGTAATGCAAGGGTTAAATCGCGTTTGTTTTAAATTGTGTATTTACGAGGCTTTTGTACTTTATTGCACATTTTTGTTTTGTTATTGTCATTCGCAAGTGAAAGTGTACTGATAAATTGCACACAAGTATTTGTTGAATACACAATTTGTATTGTTCACTTTGAATAGCTGCAAAAGTATAACAAATAATGTAAAATGTAAGTACATATACATATGTACATTTAAATACACTCCAGTTTATATTCTTGAGCGTCATCAGAAAATAAATAAAAAAATTCACTGTTTTTTATTTGACCAAATACGCCGCTAAGCGAAAGTAATTACATAAGACTGAGCAGATACAATAATCTCGTTTGCTTTGTAAAGACATAGAACGTAAGAACACGTAGTATTTTGAAGGTAATGGACAAGTGCGTCATGCTATCGATACTCAAATATGGTATACTATTTTGAGTTAAGACAACGCTGAAATATGTCTTTAAATATGATGGTATATGTATGTGGTCATCTAATGGTCCGTCATTTGTACCTAGCTGGTAAATCACCTTATTTACTCTGCAACGAAATTCTGCATGCTCTGTTATAACAAATATTTTACATCGTTGTTTCCTCTTTTCACTATTTGGTTTGAATTGGAGATTCCAAATGTAGCTAGGTCCTTCTCCACCTGATCCCTCCAACGGAGTGGAGAACTTCCTTTTGCTCTGCTTCCTCCGGCGGGTACTGCGTCGAATACTTACAGAGCTGGAGTGTTCTCAACCATTCAAATGACATGACCTAGCCAACGTAGCCACTGTCTCTTAATTCGCTGAACTATGTCAATGTCGACGTATAACTCGTACAGCCCATCGTTCCATCGAATGCGATATTCCCAGTTGTCAATGCGCAAAGTACCATAAATATTCCGCAGAACCTTTCTCTCGAAAACTCTTAACGTCGACTCATCAGCTGTTGTCATCGACCATGCTTCTGCACTGTATAGCAGGGCGGGAATAATGGGTGACTTGTAGAATTTGGTCTTTGTTCGTCGATGCTCTCTCACAACGCAAGGTTACCAGTCTCGATATACTGTAGAATTTAAAAAAATTGTCTTCAATATGTTTGAAATTTTCTTAAACTAGTTCAAAATCAGAGTGGCATGCTATTATTTATAAATATATAAACTATTTTTAATAGTTTGATTCAGTTTTGATATTTTATATTATGAAAAATTGTAGTTGAAAACTTAGATGTGTACAAAACTATATAAGCGTATTGAGCAATGGCAACATTTTTCAAATGAAAACAAAAAAGAATGGCTGATTTCTACGGGCTCATATTTTGACAAATTTTATTCACTACTAACTAAAGAAGTGAGGAGCGGAATTCGCTGTTTCTGCTATTATGACTGTCAACAGTGAGGAGAGTGCGACTTCTGATCGTTAGATGACAGGAGATATTTCGTCCTCGCTCACTACCAGACCCATTTGCTTCGCTTCTTTGTCCAATCTGGAGAAAGCAGAAATAACGCCGCGGTTGTTGTGGCCAATAATATCGATGTCATCGGCGTACGCCAGCAGTTGTACAGACTGAAAATAGTACCTTCCCTATTTAGCTCTGCAGCTCGAATTATTTTCTCCAGCAGTAGATTAAAGAAGTCACACAACAGACAGCCGCCTTGAAACCTCGTTTATTATCGAAGGGCTTGGGGAGGTCTTTCCCGATCCTGACGGAAAAGTTTGATACCATATGTTAATTAGTAAATGTTTAGCAGATATTAGGTTAAGACGTGAAAAGTTTGTCTGGTGATTTTTAACATCACGGCTACAAAAACTTTGCAGAACACAAGTTTTTAAGTGACCTAAATTTTTAGTGAAGATCGTCAAGTCATCGCCTCATGCGATTTGTCAATCCACCTCTGTTAATGAGGATAACATCGAAAAATTTAAAGAAACAAAGCTTGAAATTCATCGTGTTGGCATCAGGAAGATAGCAGAGGATCTCAACGCATAAGAGATGGATTGACTCAACACATTTCGGTTGATGTTTTGGGCATAAAGCCTGTCAATGTCAGACACATTTTGGTTAATGTTTTGGGTATGCAGCCTGTCAATGTTTGACTTGTTTCTTTTGCAAAAATGACGACTGGTAGAGGTCGCAAAAGGGTTTACTTGACAATGTAGCGTGACTTTATGAATCTAACGTCGAAACTAGCCAACAATTGATTGAAATCAAAATTAAAACAAGAAAAAACGTTAACTTCGGCTGCACCGAAACTAATATACCCTTCACAGGTGAATTTCTTTTAGTATCTAGTGTTCAGTTTGTATGGAAACTATATGCTATAGTCATCCGATCTGAACAATTTTTTCTGAGATTACATTGTTGCCTTAGAAAATAATCTATACCAAATTTGGTGAAGATACATTGTCAAATGTGAAAGTTTTCCATGCAAGAACTTGATTCCGATCGTTCAGTTTATATGGCAGCTATATGTTATAGTGGTCCGATATCGGCCGTTCCGACAAATGAGCAGCTTCTTTCAAAAAGATATGTATCTTAAAAACTGAGCGACTAGTTCGTATATATACAGCTCAACATACTGATCATTTATGTACGTACATATACATATACATATATACTTTATAGAGTCTCCGACGCTTCCTTCTAGGTGTTACAAACTTCGAGACAAACTTAATATATATCCAGTTCAGGGTATAATAAAATTCACTGATAGCATTAAAGGCCATCCTTGGTCCTTGCTTATAACACGTGTAAAAAAAAATTGGCTTAAGCGTTGGTATATTTTCTCAAAAAGAACCTATCTTGAAGGCAATAATAGATATTGATTTAAAATCCGTTCCCACGACAGGCAGACAAACTCCAAGTAAGCGGAACGGACTCAGGTTTTTATCCGGCCAAGGACAATCCAACTATGTAGGCATCATTCATCGAAATTACTGCAGAAATGCTTTTAGCCGCTTCTGCAACTGCAACGACTGTATTCAATTATGTGAAAATTATTTCTCTTGTCAGTCCAAGTCAAATTTCTTTAGCTGCTATTTTACCCATGAACGAGTAATATCTTGTTTTTGCAAAAACTGTGCTCATTAAAACGTTTTGTCACACATTCTAGTCAAGTGCTTTGTAATTAACATATTTTCGATTTAATTACACAGTCGGAAGTATACCGTAGACAGTTCCCTTCAGATTCCTACTCGGTATATTTTCTCACACAATTTTATCTACATCACCAAAAGTTATCTCAGCCATGACTAAAAGTGCATAAGGTTTAAAAAGCGATATAATTATCAATGTCTCCAGTGCGCAGGCGCGCCTAAGCACATACGAACTTTTGTATGTAGTAATAAGTATGTATGTATGTATATAAGACAAGTATGCCTACATCGCTGACTTAATACAAATGACAATTAGATGAATTACAAAGTGGACACCTAACGCTCCGCGCCTTACTCCTCCCTTTACTGGAATAATCTGTGAAACTATCAGCTTAGTTGATAGCGACCGAGAACGCTAGCTATGCTTTAGCTATGTGGCGAGAAACGCGGTGTCTTTAATGTTAAGATCTTTAAATATTTGTTAAGCATCTTAAAAGCTATGCCTGCAGCGGCACACAAACAAGCCGCCGAGTGCAATATCTATGAGTGCAGGCGCATGAGCACGTACATATCCATACATCCATAGAGACTATAGCGGCGTATTTCATTTACTACGTGTGTTTATGTGTGTCTACAGCGTAAAGTCTATTGGGTGCTTTGGCTTACAAATTCCTCAAATGTTGATTATTTTCCTGTTTATAAATGCGATAATTAATTGGAGCCTTCAGCGCTTCCACACACCCGGAGTGATGGGTCAGTGGCTGCTGGCTGCCGGCTGCCGGCTGGTCGCTGGTGGCGGGCGTTTGCTGGCTGTTCACCGTTGACTGCCGATGACTGATGCCTTGTGGCAGTGACTGCCATGCCGGTCCAAGTTGTTGGATGAATATGGATTTTTTTTTTTTTTTGCTTTTTTCGGCAGTGTCCGTTTAAGTGCGACCCACGCATTCGCTGAGGCGCTCCTGACAGACAATTAACGTTGTGATTTGCACTGCTTCGCTTCGGCGCGCAGCCGGATGTTGTACGTATGCAGCAAGGTATATTTGTTTTAGGTTCAGGTCATAAACGTATGTGACTGTGTCTCTCTACTCATATGTAAATTCCTTTCCTGTATGTGCTTTTTTTACCAGTAATCAGCGTAGCTAGCGGACTTCGCTGTAATTTGCGTTTTGTTATTGTTTTTCTTTCGCGAAGAATATTGAATCTGCTGCTGCTTCGGTTAAAGTTGAATCAGCCGAGCGCAGCGGTATAGAAATTAATTCGGTGCATTGTTTCATTTTAGCACTTTTCGTTGTTCTTGTTGTTGTTTTTTACAGTTTATGCCGGCGTTTTGCGGATGTGCCCGTCCTACGTTGAGTTCCCTCCCCGCGTAACGTTTCCATTATCATTACAGGCATGCGCCAGAGGCGCTGCGAATGCCAACATTAATAAGATGCGCAACAACAACAAACAATGAGTCTTTGCAAAAACAATAACATCGGCCACAATGCAAACGCACATGCGCACACACACACATGTACTTGCGTACATTCATTACTTCTTTGTGTAGTCCAAATGAAAATTCGCATGTAAATATACAAATTTGCCACACATACATACATAATTATAATCAAATGTGTTCATACACACATATATGTGTATACATATGTACATATTTACTTATATGTGGTATGGTCGGGTGTAAGGAGCAATTTTTGCGCGTTTATCGCCGGCGCGGATCAACGCAAAGGTCACAGTACGTTGGGTTCATTTGCAAATAATAGGCGTGACAAGTGCGTTACGCTCTGTTGCGTGTCGTAATCGAGCATCGGCGACAGCGTCGGTCACAGCCTCAATTTGTGCTCCAACTTTCGCAGCTTTTAATACCTATTGTGCCTGAATTCCAACATTAAAGTCACACAAATTAGTCTGTTCGCCGCTAAAGATAATTACAAGATTTTGGGAATTTGTTGTTTTGTTTGTTGTTATTTTGCTTCTAAGAACCTTTTGTATTTGCAACAAAAATGTTGAAATTAAATTTAGTGACAACTTCGAAATTCCTCGTCCGTCGCAGTATAGCAGTTGCTTTTATAATTTCGGCTGTCATTCAATGTGTTGCGGACACGCATGCGCAGTCTTTCATTATTGCCCTGGCGGAGAGAATGTTGTATTAGCATACATATATAGTATGAGTATTCATAAATATGCTAATATACGTTATACATTTATTTATGGTTTTATAAGTGATTACATAAGTTTGTACATGCAGATACATGCACTAGGGTGGGTCAAAAAAAGCTATGTTGGTTTGCTTGGTACTATAAAAAATATGTTCTTCGACACTTCTAAGAAAATCTAGGAGAGCTAAAAAATTTCATATCCTGCTTCCAACTACTTGATAAAGTATCTCGTTTCATAGATTTTGTAGGAAAATGAATGCTATACAAAATGATGTAGTAGTACATACTAGTACATACTATTTTTTATATTTTTTTCGTTGATTTTGGCGATGGATATCTCGTGAACGTTTAACTTAATCAAACAAATTATTAAATACTAATTTTTTTCAAAGAGTAGCCAACGAGATATGAATTGTTCTATCTGATAATAAGAAAAAAATAGAAAACTGCAAAGCGGTGCACCTTCCTGTTATAATTAAGAGCTCATACTTGGAAAGTTTCCCAAAAGGCTCTAAAAATTTACTTTTTCAGAAAACCAAGTGAAGAATGAATCGCTTGTTTTTACCCACCCCATTATACATACATATGGAGCAACATCTCTACAGTAGTGTCAATAAAATATGCAACTTAAAGCGAGAATATTAACGCTTAAGATATATCATTTATTTATTATAAAAGAATAATAGTCAATTGTCACTAATTTTGATTTTTGAAACTTCTGATTAACACACAATTACTCTGCAGTTTTTAAAAATTAAAGCCTTAAAGGGGGTCGCATTTTTAAAGGTCTCTTTAAAAGTTATACCTTTAAGAATAACACCGCTCCGTTTGATCAGCTACCTCGGTTTGCCTGAAAACGACTGCGTCTTTCTCAAAACTACATTTTTCAAATTTGCTTGAAGTGAGACAAATAATGCAAACTGATGGCAATAATCGCAATGATTTCACTTTCTGCATGTTCTTTATATGATCCCAGTACAATATCATGTGGGCTGAAACGTTCATACTGGTTTTAAATTCCTATGAGTTTTAGTCGGTCCTAACCTTCAAACGATACGTATACAAATTTCATAGCTGTCGAACCATTGATTTATGAGATATAGCATTTTGAGTGAAAACCTTACGTTAGTTTGCAAAAAATTCATAAAAAAGCATTACTTTTTGGCGAAAAAAATACTGTGTAAGCCAAGGCTTGATTTAATAAACCTTAATTGGACTCTGCGCCTGGAAAGTCAAGCATTGAGAAGTGGTTTGCTAAGTTTAAACGTGGCGAAATGACTACCGAGGACGATGCATGCAGTGGACGCCCCAAAGAGTGTGTAACGATCGAAGGCATCAAAAAAGTTCACAAAATAGCTTTAACGTACTTTTAAAGATGTCAAAGGATTTATTCTTCTTCTTTGCTGGCGTAGTCACCGCTTACGAGGTTATAGCCAAGTTAACAACAGTGCGCCAGTCGATCCATCTTTTCGCTGTTTGGCGCCAGTTCGATGTATCAAGTACAGCCAGGTCTCTCCAAAGGAGTGGCTGTCTTTCTCTTCCTCTACTTCCAACGGCGGGTACTGAATTGTACACAGTGGACGCCCCAAAGAGTGTGAATGCCTTCTAAAGTTCTCAAAGGACCGTTTTGGGTATATTTTGAATGTATATTTGGGTATGCGAAATGTCCCTGCAAATTGGATGCAGCGCGAGCTTACAAGCCAATAAAAGTAAACGTAGTAGTAGTTTGAGGTGTTCAATCGTGATAAAGCCGAATTTTTGCTTCGATATGTGACAATAAATGAAACTTGGTTCCATCATTTCACACTGGAGTTCAATCGACAATCAGCCGAGTGGTTTATTGAGGCTAAAGACAATTTTACAAATGATATTGAATTATTTTATAACGGCTATAACCATTGTCTCGCGCTCGAAGGTAACTATTTAAACGATAAAATAAAATTTTATCAAAAATAATTTTTCTGTATTAGCTTACGAACTCTTAAGTCCAGCTGTTTATATAGTCTAAATTCTAAGTATTGTTTTTTTTTGCAACCGAAGGTCATATTAGGGACAAAATGTGGTAGAGCATTATTTTGCAGTATCACTGCAGCTATGAATGACATTTTTTCTCGCCCTCAGGGTTCGCGTGGAACTGGAAAAATATTTAACTTTATTCTTGAAACATTTCTCTGTGTGTTCTAAAAATACACCTTTGAATGTACATACTATATATACACGAGTGAGTATGCTCTCTCAACTTTCAAACGATTTTTTTTAGTTCCAAAAATTGCCATGGAAAAATCGGAGGCATATATGTATATACGTACAAATTTTACATCCAATAGACCTAAGTCTGGTAAATGCATAGAGGCTTATGCCATGCCCACCACTGTATGTATATTTAAATTATAATAATTATTTGTACTTACTTGTCAAACCAAACTGAATTAGTATAAAGAGGTAAGACATAATGGCCGATAATATGACTAAGATGAACTCATTGTTGAGGTGAAAGAATCCCAACACCTTAATTTCGAGGTTTTCCACTTTGCGTTGGCATATGAACGTCTCAACCTACAATATTACGGCAATAAAAGAAAATTTAGAATAATTTAAGGAAAGCATTATAAATGTTCACATACATGTGTACATACATACTACGTACATATACATATGTATATATTTATATTTGATTTTCCTGCAAAAAATTGTGACAAGTCCGGGATGCGTCAGCGATTAGTCACAAAGGCGCATGTAACTAATGATACTTTTGACATTTTCGTACATAAAAAACATTCCTTTTTGTTTAACCATGTTCTATGCAAACACTAATTGTACCCTTTTGTATCTGAAAGCCTTAAAGAGGATAGTAATCGTTAAATATCTTACAAGAGGGTAATTTCTGGTATGTGGTAATATTGAAGAGAAATATGAACAAAGATTCAACTAACTTATCTCCAACTATACCCTAAAGGTATTCACCTACCTAATAGGTATACCTAATTATATGCTAAAGATACGAGCTGGATACTAATTCATTCAATTTCTGTTGTGTATGTTACAAAGTTCTTACTCACAAGTATTCTCTTATAAGAAGCTTTTTCATTGTATAAATCAACTAGGAGGTTAGAGATTATGGAACAACTGTTACTATAAGGAAGCCTGGGGTTACTAGGAGCATGGCAATGCCCTACAATTTACTTTGCTAAGCACACATGTCACACTTTGGCGATCATTGGCGAATTGACCTTGCTTTTTATTCTCTCTATGCTTCTCTGTTTTCAAATTTTTAATATTACATATACCTAAACTTACGCTTTCATCCCAACGCGCATCGATATCTGAGCAGACCAGATCCAAATTGAGCAAATCGGTCAGCTGTGACTTCTGCACTACACCGTCAGTGCTAAATATTAAGAAAGCCAAGTTGCAAAACTTAAAAACCGTGGAGAAAAACGCCATTAAATCCACATAACCCGTTTCGATAAATCGCGATATAAAGCGATGCATAAGCATCAGTATGATCACAAAGTTGTAGTAAATGTAGTAAAGCACTTGCCAGCGAAAAATGTGATGAAACTCTTTGGTCAACTCATATAAAACCGAATAAATATTGTTGCTGTCGTCGATGCTTTCCGAGCACAAGCACAATTCTTTCATACGTTGATGTTTACTTAAACGCTGTTGCGGCTCTTCCGATTCAATTCGGCTCATCCTTTCAAGCATCCGCTCCAGATGTATAGCCATTGCAATGTACATTTGTCTGATGACCATAAAGCCCACGAAACAACAATCCAATATATATATTGTGCTTAACCAAAGATAAATGCCTGCTAAAAAACTCATCAGTCCTGTACCTTCGACCAGTAATGGAATTTCATATATCAGTCCGAAAGCGCTAAGTAGAAATTTCAATATGACAGATATTACAAATGTGCGTCCCAGTATCTGTTCAACGCCTGACTTTGTTGAAATCCTTTCGTACATATTAACGAGTTTATTGATTATTTGAAATATTTTTCGTTCCGAACACTCATGTATAACAAACGACATTATCGAGAAGAGTGTTACAGTTGTCACTTGCACATCGGCAAAAAACATTAGGAATGAGTTGCCTATATATTGCATATATGGTGCCATCATTTTTGGTATCAACGACGCAAAAATCATAGAAAGAAAAATGCGCCATATAATTCTTATAATGCGAATCCAACGCTTTCCTTGACGTAACTCCATCTTTTGTTTCTGCAATTTCCAACCGAACACACTCAAGAGGTGTCCATACTTGTAGAGTACTCTAAGCAGGCGGTACGCGAAAAGCTCCGTGCGATTGTACGGCGGCATAGTTAACTACAAACTGAGCCGTGCTGCGTACACCCCAATGAGGAGAAGTTGGCAGGAAAAGGACGTATGTACTTATATCGTACTATGTTCAATCTACTACAGTAGCCGACACTCTGTTGCTTATTTTACTAATTAAATATAGAGATTAGATGCTTGAGATATGGACTCATGACCATTGCTGCGACCGTGTATACCATAGTTGGCTAGTCAACGTTTGGTGTTCAGGGAAAAGTAATACACAAACATCCTCATAAGTATATTATTATTCAGGCGATATATTAAAGATTTCGGTTATCCTTGTTACCTCATCAGTTTTTAAATGAAAAACAATTAATTTAGTTACACATGAACTTGTATCTATTATATAACACGGAGTACAACATCAAAATGACCTGGAAGAGGACTAGTTTACAACTAGAGTTCCCTAGCAAAAATGAACTACTCCGAGAGTGGCCAGACTTTTCTCAATTATAAACCAAATTTAAATTTTTGTGTAGTTATTTTTAAATTAGACAAACCACCGAAAAATTCTCATATTTCAATATCTTTAATTATGGGTATTTATGATTTCGTCCTAGAGTTGCGTCAGCCATAATCGTACTCGCATTTCTGAACGAATTTGACAGTGGACATTTTGTAAGGTTCAACATGTAAAAAACATCAGTTACTTGTTCAAAAAAAGATGGCTGCCTTACTGGTTAGTTTTTTGCTTCTTACTATTGAAAATTTAGTTTATAACTAGTTCTTCTGACTGCAATTTAGTAATAATATAATTTGTATACAAGTATATGCAGGGTTTGTCGGTGCCATGATACCTTTATAGGGTCTTCAGCTACGTTGTCAAGAAATTGGTTAATGTTTTGGGTATGAAGCGAGTCAATGCTAGACTCGTACCAAAAGAAAATGTGTTGAGTCGATCCATAGCAGATATTGAGATCCTTTGCTGTCTGTACCATAAAGTCAAAACGACGAACACTAACAGAGATGGATGGACGACTCACATGAGGCAAATTTTCGATTATGAAAGCACTGATGCCATGATTCTATTAGAAACACAAAACAAGAGCAAACTCTTTGTTAATTTTTTTTCACACGGGTTGTAATAGTCTAGGGGAAATTCCTAGCAATTAGCACGGAATGGAACAGACCGGGTGAAATTTGAGCAGATGGTATTTGTATATAAAATCAATCAGACATTCGGAGGCAGTTGACCTTTTAAGAATCTTAAATTGTCGAACCAAATCTAGGAAGGAACTTTGTAAAAAATGTATTAATAATTGGATTATATTCTTGGACGTTCTCTAATAAGTATGTGGGACCAAAGTGGGCTTCTCTAAACGAGAATTTGTAATGAAAGTCGGGTTATTGGCTGTTCAAATGCCTAATTAACCTCTTTTAGATTGGTAATATTGCAATACCAAAAGCTCCGTCAGAATCGGGAAGCACCTTTACGAGGCGACTTTCTATCGTGCGACTTCTTCAATCTATTGCTTGAGAAAATAATGCGAGCTACAGAGCTGAGTCGAGAAGGCACAATCCTTTATAAGAGTGTAAGTCTGCTGGCGTATGCCGATGATATTGATATCATTGCCCTCAACACCCGCGCCGTTAGTTCTGCTTTCTCCAGACTGGATAAGGAAGCGAAGCAAATGGGTCCGGTAGTGAACGAGGGCAACACGAAATATCTCCTGTCATCAAACGAACAGTCATCGCACTCTCGACTTGGCTCCCACGTCACTGTTGACAGTCATAACTTCAAAGTTGTAGATAATTTCGTCTATCTTGGAACCAGTATTAACACCAACAACAATGTCGAACTCGAAATCCAACTCAGAATAACTCTTGCCAACAGGTGCTACTTCAAACTGAATAGTGAATTGAAAAGTAAAGTCCTCCCTGGACGAACATAGACCAAACTCTATAAGTCACTCATTATTCCCTCTAAATGGTGCAGAAGCGTGAACGATGACAACATCTGATGAGTCGACGTTACGAGTTTTCGAGGGAATAGTTCTGCGAAAGATTTATGGTCCTTTGCGCGTTGGCCACGGCGGAGCTGTATGAGATATACGACGATATTGAAATAGTTCAGCGGATTAAGAGACAGCGGCTACGTTGACTAGAATGGTTGAAAACATTCCAGCTCTGAAAGTATTCGACAGTACCCGCCGGGGAAGTAGAGGAAGACCTCTACTTCGTTGGTGAGATCAGATGAAGAACGATCTGGCTGCACTTGGTATCTAAAATTGGCGGCAATTTACAAAAAAAGAAACGATGACACGCTGTTGTGGACGTAGCTATAACCGCGTAAGCGGTGTCTTCCCCAGTAAATAAGAAGAAGAAGATATTGCACTTTATTAAATTATTTCTAATAGCTTCGACACTCTATCAGATTCGAAGTTTTTCCTAGTAAGGATTTCCTACGCAAATTAGCTCCTACGTGTTGGAGTCTAATTTTTATTATACTTCCAAAAATTGGCACCTTGGTTTCTACAACATCCGACATTGAAAATGACGGTCTGGAGAGGTCTATTAAGTAGTCAACCTGAATAAAATACCAAGAAAAATATGTTTGTACTTCCAAATAATGTCTGTAAATATGCAAAAATGTTTAGTGCTGTTATAGTGTAATTGAATAGGCACATTCATATATACCACATATCAAATGCTTATGCTACAATGGCAGAGACTATTTTTCAGGCCATCAAGTTGCGGCTTTCACCAGCACAAGTTTCACAGAGATATTACTGGTTTTTATTCGCCAAAGAAATCGCTTAGAACAAAGACTACTATGCATTTGAAACCAGGAAGTGTAAGGCTATTAAGCCATGCAACGTCTTGTGGAAAACTTGCTCATACAACTTTCTTTGACAATTGTGTTCACCAGTTCGCTCGTGTGTGCTGGAAACCGCTTCCACTGAGGTTTTGCATAGACTTTATCGAAGTTTTCGCGCAAATTTTGCCAAAAAGAGACTTTCAAATGGAAACGACTTGTGTGTGCATACATGTTTATGTGTAGATGTACATATGTATGAATACAAAGGTATATTTGTGTTTGAATTAAGTTTGAATCCTGTTCGAACAGTAGCAGCGAATAAACCGAGCTGCAGTGCAATAACTAGTGTTTGTATGGGTATAAGTATGTATGTATGGATATGTGTATACAGTGGTTTCAAATACGAACACTACCGCTTTTCCAAGCTATACATTATTTTATCGCTTCTTGGCGTATCCGTGTATCTGTTGATTGTATGTACGAGCATCGAAAGCGCTATTGCTAGGCATAACTGGTTTGCTGTAATGCCAGAGACCATAGACTTGCTGACTTTTTATGATTTATATACATATGTACATACATACATATTTATATGTTTGTCACAAGAGTTTGTTGTGCCACTCTATGCAGCATTATATGCTTGTATGTGTGTAAGTGTATGCAGTTTGCACAGATTATCTGGTGAATTGCAACGGCAGTGGCAACCTCAGTTGACGGCACCGCATCTTTGGCGAATTGCCGCCACTAGGAGTTGCAGTTTATATAGCGCAACCAGTTCTTTGGCTGCACCGCAATACAGCGCCATGCGGCGCACTCGTTGTGGTTGCTCTATGACTTAGCGGTTACGAGAGCGCCTAGGCTTAAACAGATACATTCATATGTATGTACATATATACAATATACGCAAAGCTATGAACTGCAAGTTGTGGTTTAGCTTTTAGTTTAAATCACAATGAAAAAAATTTCTATTTTTCAAAGGTACTTCCTTATTTCTTAATAATTATTATACCCTGTATAGTGTATATTAAGATTGCCGCGATGTTTGTAACAAAAGATATACATAAAGTATAAAAAAGGTGATCGATTTCAAGGTTCTCTACTTTTTTTGTAAGAAAAAAACACAGAAACTTTAAATTTAATGGGGAGTGGTTATTATCATTCGAAGGAACATTCTTTGGCATTTATTTTTGGAAGATTATCTCAAATCTCAAATGTTGTCAGCTGGTCCATCCGTTGAGCCCAATTTTCGATAACTCGTTCGAGATTTTCTGCTGGTAATTGGAGAATGACACGCGTGTTGTTTTGCTCCAAGACCTGAATCGAAGCGGGATTGTCCGCATAGGCTTTAGAGTTTCCATATACCCACATAAGAAAGTCTAACGGTGTGATATCACACGAGCTTGGTGGCCTATCGACCGGCTCAAAACGTGAAATTATATGCTCACCGAAGTGTTCTCTCAATGAATCCATTGATTGATGCGATGTGTGGGAAGTTGTCTTGTTACGAGTAAAACTAAATGTCGCCTAGATCACGAGCTTCAATTTCAGGCATCAAATAGTCGATTCTCACTGGCATCCTTTTTGAAGAAATATGAAGCGATAATTCCACGGGCTCACAAGCCCCACCAAACCGTTGTTTTTTCTAGATGAAATGACAGCTCTTAAATCTCTGCAGGCTGCTCTTCGTCCCAAATGCGGCTATTTTGCTTCTTTACATACCCATTGAGCCAGAAATTCACCTCATCGCTGAAGAAAATTTGACTCGGAAACGATCTTCTTGGAACTTTTCAAGAGTCCATACAATGACCTCTAAAAGCCTTAATCCAATACTAAACAAGGTTTTTAATTTCAGGAAAGGATTTTGATAGTTGAACTAAGCGCGGATATTTGTCGTTGCTTGCTGTGGTTTCTACATAGGGACTTTATTCCTGGCGACACAGATATTCGTGTCTTACCTGACCATTTTTAAATGCGTACGTTGATTCCTGCAGCTGCCACACGCACGTGCTTACCTTTCTAGGAATAAGTATACGTATGTACGTACACAAAAACCAGATCTAAATAGTGCAAACCGCAATGATGATACACAGACAATGTTGATATGAAGCTTCAGCAAGTGCATGCACCTCTGAGCGTAAACATGTTAGTTTGTAGTCCCCGTATACATGTGTGTTTGTCATTGCAATTGAAGTACATGAAATAATTGCAGCTAGTACTTATTTTAACCTAACACAACGCGCCCTCTCAAATCAAGCTATCCAATGATAATATTACACACATACATGAATACCATATTTTTTGTGATCGGTGCTGCGTCGATCAGTGTGCTACGTTGACCCCATATCGAATGCGTCTGCGAAATTGTATTGTGTTGTGTTGTGAAAGCAGTCGCTTTACGCAGAGTCATTTCAAAACAACTGCACTTCTCTTCACTGCTCTCCTCTCTGCCGAGATCGGCGATCTACTCATACTCCACTCTTTTCTCTAGTTTACCCGCGCACTCACCGCGTCCTGCTCCACTTTGCCGTAAATCGAATCAGGGAAGACCTAGTGAGGCCAAGCCAGGCCAATGAACTGTGACTGCAGTTTTACAGTGAGTTCGGCCAGTTGGCCGCATGGACTACGTGTTGCAGCGTTCGTTTTTTGCTTTGCATTTTGTTTTTGCAGCAATATTGTAAGCGAATAATTGCATAGGATAGGAGAAGTGCACGTGCACGATTCGACCACAACCACTTTAAGCAACTGGCCATACAAAAACAACAACTACTTTGGACACTAGTTGCTGGATGCTGCTCATAGTGTAAGCTGTCAGCATTTGTGGAATGGAAGAAAGCAGAAAATAGTTGGAAAATCAGGACAAACGGACTTTTTATGAAAATCATTTCTTATGTATCTCTGTTGGATGTGAAGTTAAGGGGCAATGAGAAATTTTTCACTCTTAGGGATACTTTAAATATGGCAGGTAAAGTGCATCTTATTTTAAACGAAATGGTGAAAATATTTTGAAAGCTGTTCCTGTGAGATAAATGTCTAAAAAAAATTTTTTTTTTTCGAAATTACGCGAAGCGCGAGAAAAGGAAACCCAAAGGAAATGTTGTTTGTGTGAACTCATAATTTGATTAATATACTATTTGTATTATGTGGAATATACTTGTAGAAAGTTATAAAATATACATAGCAGTTATACCAGGTTAGGTTAGGTTAGATGGCTTGTCTAGAGAGATCGCTATATGTAAGTAGTTCTTTGTGAAACTATAGAAAAGAAGAACTCGTGTGTTCGAACTTATAACTTAGCAAAACGCTTAGTAGCCACCATAAATTTGCACAGGCGTTTAATTTATATTTCGCTAGTACGGTGGGATGTCTGAAGGCATCCGCTCCCAAGTGTTGAAGGCTTGAACTCCAAACGCGGCAGTCAAGAAGGAACATGGAAAATTTCCCTGCTTTATAGTTTGAAAGCCCCAAAACTAGGGAGAGGCTAGCCGTACTGATGGCAAAGAGATCACCTGATCTCTTGTGATCGATCTTTGGTAAAAAGGTCGATGGTGGCCCAGGGCGGGCCATGCTCCCGCGAAACGCTGTTATCTAGTAGTAGTTGAACACAAGAGGATACCGATATATTCTACCGATAGAGGTTCTAAAGTGCCTTTCCTTGCCAGCTCATCAGTTTTACAATTTCCTATGACTCCGCTGTGACATGACACCCTTACCAGCCTTATCACAAATACACTGGATGCTATTAAGAGCGAGATTAAGCACTCCTTGACCAACCCTGAACGCATTGTTAATGAGTTCAAAGCTAGTATCGCCGCTCTGCTAACTGAGTGAATAGTCACTACTCTGAAGGAAGTTGCACTCCGGAGCAATAAATCTGCTGCTACCTTGGTAGCTGCTACCTCGGCTTGGAAAACACTGGAATAGTCAGGAGGTCTGAAGGTGGAGTTGATTGAGAGCCCCTGACAGTGAACCCCTCTACCAACTTCACTGTCCCTCTCCTCCAACGGCTTCTTCCCACCCATAACTCCTTCACCGGTATATAGGCGGAGAAGGAGCCGCCAGAGTTCTGTATGCACCCATCAATAATTGTAATGAAATATCTATGTATGTACATAGTTTTAGTAGTGTAACCTTTAGTAAATTTTGTTGCACGCTTGCTATCAAAGTTGTATGGAGGAAGAGCGGATAGAAATATGAAGGCATTTTCTCTTCCATAGTGCAGTTTTTGCAAGACTGAGCTTAAAACCTCTTATATTCGCTGAACGTGGCGAAATAGCGGAACTCGATATCAGTCGCCTCAACAAATACGTGGCAGGCTCAAATAGTTCTGCTAATTTCTGAGCATCTTTTTTTAGTGTTATTTTTATAAAAAATTCCGTTTTATTACGTCTAAAAAGCTGTTGATCCATCCACTTGTTGGACAACATCATCTGGTGTTCGTTTAGAAATGAAAGAAGAAGGTCAACCAAGCATCTATGTACATAAAAAGCAGAGATGTAAGCGCCAATTCTACATACATACATATGTATGTATGTATGTAAGTATAGAAACTCGTTCACTTTGTAATTCGATATAAGTACTGTAACTTCTCATATGTATTTTGTCTTTGTAAACATTTAAATTTGCTCTGAGCATGCTTACAATTTCACCAAGCTACTATCAACCGTGTTAGCTGTCAAATGTTGTTGACGTAACAACAAAGTGAGGTTATTTGTGATTTTATATCCTGAACAGGGTATATAAAGTTTGCCACGAAGTTTGTAACATATAGAATGAAACGTCGAAGACTTAACCAAAAATACATGTACTATTTAAGTACATCAATAAAAGATCAGCAGACGAGCTGAGTAGATTTAGCCATGTCCAGCATTCATTATTGGAGAATATTCGACTGCAAATACCACGTTCACCACGAAGTGACGAAAATATAACAGGCGTATATAACAGGCGTAGCTGAGAGTGTACGCGAAGACTGTGAAGAGTCCATTCGGCGCCGTTCGCTGCACCTCGGACTGACGTATGGAACGACTTGGCGCATTTTACGTCGAGATCTTAAATTGACAATGTATAAAATACAGCTTGAAGAAAAACTGAAGCCGCTCGACGAGATCTTGAAAAGTTCAGAGAAGATTCGACGTTTTCGAGGCAAATTTTGTTCAGCGATGAGGCTCAGCGGCTATGTAAACAAGCAAAACTGCGACATTTGGAACGTAGTCAAACCTGATAAGATTCAAAAGCTGTGGTTTGCGGCTCGTTTTTCAAAAATGATGCCGGTGAAAACGCACGTCAATCGCGCCATGATAACCGACTATTTGATGCCTGAAATTGAGGGTCGTGATCTCGGCGATACTTGGTTTCAACAAGATGGCGCTACTTCCCATACATCGCATCAATCAATGGATTTATTGAGAGGACACTACAGTATCACACAGTTAGACCTTTTCCTGTGGGGATATGTAAAGTCTAACGGCTATGTGGACAATCCCGCTTCCATTCAGGCCTTGGAGCTAAATATCGCGCGTGTCATTCGCCAGTTACCAGTCGAAATGCTTTGAACGAGTCATCGTAAATTGGACTCAACGGATGGACCAGCTGTCACGCAGACGCGGCCAACATTTGAGATTTGAGATAATCTTCAAAAAATTAATGCCAAAGAATGTACTTTCGAATGATAATAAATTTACCCATTAAATTTGAGTTTTATGTGTTTTTTCTATACAAAAGTAGGGAACCCCGAAATGGATCATTCTTTAGTTCAAAATAAAGTTATGATGAATACTACATAAGTACATATGTATGTACATATCTATGTATTTGCATTACAGTTCCTTTGCAGCCGATATGAACATTTTTCCTGATATTTTTGCTTCTATAAACAAAATAGAAAACGAGCTTAGTTGAGTTAATGTTTATGTACATATGTATGTAAGTATGTACATATGTAACTTGTCCGCAGTTCCATTTTTCATAAAAGTTTCTTGATAAAATCAGATAAATCCATGTAAGAGCTGTCAAAAAGTGAGGTTAAGTTACTGACACTGTATTACTATTATGTATGTATGTATGTATGTTTGATATTTTACATTGGAGACGTCAGTCAAAAATTCCAAACAGACAAAACAATTTAAGGAGATTGCGGGATCGCAGTTAAACAAAAAACTAACAATAATAATTTAGATATACATACATACACATATGTATAGTATAATCAAACACGTATGTAACAATTACGCATTGTTTAAAAATTGTTGTTTTTGGCGTAGTTAGACAAATCCTTATCCCCACCAAATTACAATAGTTCTGCTCTAATCTGCTTGTGCTCACTTGCCAAATTGACATGGCTGTACCCATTGTTGTTATTTTCATCCGTTTCGGTATTGACGTTGTTGTTGCTGCCGATATTTTATATTGATGTAGAGAGTGCGCATGCATATATTATACTATATCGTACATATGTATGTATGTGTGTATATACATATGTATGTACGAGTAGGCACTCAAGTGCATAGGAAAAATTTGTAACGATCTCTATTGTGACGTCGTTGCTTCTGCTACGTTGGTGATGCTGCTGATGTGCTGGTTGATTGTGGTGGTGGCATGCTACCATGGCGATAGTGTAAGCATTTGCTGTAGTTGAGCCGTTTTTTATGCTTGATTAACAATGCCGCATTGCTTCCCTGCTCCTGCTTGCAGCGCCTGCGCTCAACGCTCACAACACAACACTGTGGTGGATGCACCCTTCTCGCTGCCATATTCTGCCTTTGTTATTCCCCTACTCCTGCGCATTTAAGCATGTAAGTATGTAAGTCTGTGTGTATATCTCCAATCTATAAAGATATGTATGTATGTGTGTAAGTGCGTTCCACGCGAGCGTAGCGTAGTGCCTTGATAGCAACTGCCTTGTTGGTTTTGTTGCAATTGCTATCCCTATATTGCTCATACACTGTTGTTGTCTAGTATACACACATGCATGTAAGTATATGTTGTTGCATTTGTTGTGGCAAAACGTGATTAGAAGGAATGTCATTGAACCGACCAAAATAAACATAGCGCCCGAGAGTAGACGATTACGGGGTAGCGAGCAGTCGTTGTATTAGGAGATTGCACTTAAATTTTTTTCATGCATTCACACACACGTACAAGTAGGTATTGGTGTGTGTGCATGTGTTTCGTAAATTTATAATCCAGTTGTACGTGCATACGCTGATTTTTGCAAAAACAAAAATTACCATAAACAGATTTGACTTGTCTCTGTGTGCTTGTGTGTGCGTGGCATTCGGTAGCGCTGCGATTTAGGTGCTTTAACGGTTTTGATTGCCCGCGACGACGGGGCAGTGATCAACAAACAAGCAAAACTCGATAGTGTTCAACCTGTATACATACATACATACATATTATGTACATATGTATGTATATATGCACATGAGTTTTGTTAAGAACTCAATTAAACTCCACATTATAATTTGAGTACGTATGTACATAAGTATGTAACGGGGTTTTCAATAAGAGCTACAAAAGTTTTTTAAATAAAACAAAAACGATTTGGGATATCAATGAGATTCTTTATTCCTGTGAAAGTACTTATATTCGATGCCTCGATTTTATTTGCATGGCCACCAAGGACACGCTTGCAGAAGTCCAGGCGCTGAACCCAATTTTAGACGGTTTTCACGCATACGTACATATATACATACATATGTATGTAAATCGACCGATACTGCTCTCGTTTCATATATGTACAAGTATCACGTTCGATATTCGTTGTTGGCATAGACAAAAAAATTGACGTAACTCACAGGAAATAGTCTAAGGGCGTCGAATCACCCGACCGAATTGGCTGGGCCAAGACGTTCACCAAACTTGGTTTTCAAAAAATCGATTGTGACATTCGCTATGTGACTTTTAGCGCCGTCCTGTTAGAACCACATATTGTTCAAGTCCATATCATTCAATTCGGGCCAAAAACATTCGGTTATTATCGAGGGGTAGCGATTCCCATTCACAGTAACGTGTCAGCCTTGATCATCACGGAAGAAGTACGGTCTAATGACGCAGCCGGCTAATAATCCGCACCAAGCCGTAATTTTTTCGGGATGCAATGGTGACTCATGGAGTACTTGTGGATTGCTACCTGACCCATAACTCATATGTATTTTGCTTAGTGACGAAGCCATTCAGCCAGAAATGAACGTCATCGCTGAAGACGATTTTTCGATGAAACTCCGGATCATTTTCAAAATGTTGCGCAGCCCAATTCACGAACATATGAAGATTTTGGTGGCTTCAGTTCTTGCGTCAATTTGATCTTGTAAGGATGTTGGTCAAGAACTTTTCACAAAACTCACCACGACGTCACAGAGATGCCTAACGCTTGAGAACGACTCCTCGTCAATTGACGTCTTCCTCAATTGATGCGTTAGCGACAGTTATATTCTCGACACTATATAACTATCAGACTACTTTTGTAGCGTCCCTATTGAAAAACCCGGTAAATGGTCGTTGTTACGGCATTTAACTGCTGTTTGGATCGGTAAGAATATAAGAAATATAACCGAATTAGTTTAATGATCGTATTTAATGACACATTTAGTGTACAATTTTTTGAATTTTTTGCATATTTGGAAAGGAAAAAAAGGCTTTCTCTTTTTTACAAGGAGCAAGCATCGCAAGTTTGAACTCCTTGTCAGTGTGGAACTTTAAGCTAAGCTCAACTTCCTACCGTGATGTGTCGATCGCCTCGGTACCACCGTCAAATATTACGTCGGGAGGTTGTTTGAACAGGGTTCATACGTTTGTAATCGTCTCAATGCATTCAGTTACAACTTGCATTTACTTGAACCCATCTTTGTTGGTCTCTGATCCCGCGCCACGCAATGTTTGTCGCCTAACCCTTGACTTGATTTTTTATTAATTATTTAGTTTTGGAGTTCTCTTCTCCGCTTCTGTTCTTGGGCTCTTTGGGTTTTTATGATTTTGGCGACTATTTCTTACACCGCATTCCACTTATGCTTCAACCATTTGGTCTACTACTAGGTTTTCTGGAGTTGGGTCCATAACAAATGTTGGTCTTTCTGTTGTAATTGCAGCTTTTTGACGTCGAACCTTCCGATTCGGTGACAGAAAGGTAGCTTGAATTTTTCTATGCTGGAATCTAGTAGTACAGTTAGCCATGGTTGGGCCCCGGCAAAGTCAATCAGGCTCAACCAATTTGGGGATGTTTCACCATTGAGGCTAGATTTACCGACCGTTGTGCCAAAGATACCTTTTTGCCCACCCTGAGTTTAAAGTCGCTAAAGACGTTTTTGACATCGTGGCGGGGCAGCTCTTATAGGTGTGCTCTAAGCAGTCATAGAAGTCGTCTTTGGTCACATCGTCCTTCTCTTCTGTCGGGGCGTGCGCGCAAATCAGCGATATGTTGAAGAACTTCGTTTTGATGCGGATTTTGGCTAGACGTTCATCCACCGGGGTGAATGCCTTGACTCGGCGACGGAGTCTCAATCCCACCACATTGTAGTCTAGGACTCAAGACATGATTTAAATGGAAATATATGTACATATACATATGTGCTTATATATATTTTCTAATATAAAGGCTTTTTGTGACTTATGGCCAAAGTCGGCTTAACCATTAACAAAATAAGATTCTGTGAGAACCAGTGGAACACTTTGAAAAAATCTTCAATTCTGACTCATAGTTATACTCGTGCAAAGCAAGTCACCCAAACTGAAATTCCAACTCCTAATTCAAACATGTATCCACACTATTTACGAGCATTTTCAACAACAACAGAATAATAGATTGATACAAGAGGATGCAATGAATCTGATTCTTTCACGGTAACCAAAATATCTTCCGCCCTCTCGAAACTGGAGAACAATGTTGTCAACAAACGCACTCAGAATAAAAAGTGTGTGTAAATATGTATGTGGGTTTGGACCTTATTGTGCGTTGAAAAGTGTACTTATGTGGTGCATATGTATGTATGTATTTATAATTACATACATATGTACATATGTACATGCATTTGAAGATTTGAAGAATAGGCCAGTTAAACCACATTCTGTCGCTGCATCGACAAAGCGACAAATTACATTATTTATGAATGCTATTGTCTCGAATATGAAATAATCGCCTCAAAAGTCATGAAAATTGTGGGGAGACCAATAATGTTTTCGTTGAGTGAAGCTAATTCGAAATTGCCTAGCTTAGGTACTATGCCATAGAGAAAATTTCAATACTTTGATGTGGTATGAGATTAGAAAGCACATATTGAATTCCCTACTGGAAAATTTTAATTGATGTTCAAAGCAGATTTTGCTCAAACAAAAAAATTAAATGTTAATTGTACTTATTATTGAATTTTTTTTTCTTTTTTAATTTAAAAGCTTAAAGATAATGTTGGATAGGTTAGTTAGAAATCGGTTAACTTTGAATGTGTTTATAAATATTTAAATTAATATTAAAATCACAGCTTTTTGGGAAGAAAAGCGCTTCTACAAAGTTTCAGACACATACTATATACTACATATACATATACTTATGTTTCTCAAAATCTGAGAGACTAGTTCGCGCATCAACAGACGAAAGTCGCTAAATCTATTCAGCTCGTCACCTTGATCATTTCGTTATATACACACCTCATACGGTTTCGAAACTCTGTTCTTTAAACTTAGTGGCAAACTTAAAGGGTATAAGTTTATAAAATTGTTAATTGTTCCGAAAAATTCTTGTCTTAGTTTTAGGTTTAGAGCCGGCAGCATTTGTAATTGTGGGTATTAAAGGTTCAAGGGCATTAAACTCGATTCCATAGTTTCATATGTAGGTCATTATCTGAATCATTATTTTCCTGTAGGGTAGGCTTACTTATACATACATACATATAAACATACATTTATGTAAGAACATTTATAACTCTATTCACGTTAATTATGTATTTTTATTTTGATTTTTCGGAATTAAAGTTTCGTAGATAAAATGTATTTGTTTTTTGTACACAGTATGTAAACTACTTTTTTAAAGAAAAAAACACAGAAACTTCAAATTGAATGGGGAATGTGTATTAACATTCGAGAGAACATTCTTTGGCATTTATTGTATGAAAATAATCTCTTACAAATGTTGACCGCGGCCGGTCCATTCGTTGAGTTCAATTATCGATGACTCGTTCGAGCATTTCGTCTGGTAACTGGCGAATGACAAGCGCGATGTTTTGCTCTAAGACCTGACTCGAAGCGGGATTGTCCGCATAGACTTTAGACTTTACATAACAGTGTGATATCAGCGGCCCAAAACGTGAAACTATCTGCTCACCGAAGTGTCCTCTTGTTGAAACCAAATGTCGCCGAGATCACGAGCTTAAATTTCACACATCAAATGGTCGGTTATCATGGCGCGATAACGGTCGCCATTGACGGTTACGTTCTCGGCATCATTTTTAAAGAAATATTGACCCGAAAGCGTCGTATCTTTTTGGAACTTTTCAAAAAAATAAAGGAACTGGTGCTTAAAATCGACGAATAACACTCAGAGCTCTTACTGACATCGTTGGAATATCGGAAGGATCAGTGAAAACCATTTTGAAAGATCATTTGGGCCTAAGAAAAGTGAAAGCACGATTAGATCCAAAAACACGCTATTTTTTCCGAAAAACAGCGTAGCGTTAACGTCTGTGAAACAATGCTTTCCGACTACCAGGATGTCATGGAACTTACATATTATTACTGGCAAGAGTCTTAGATCTAAGCTTACGACCCGCAAACAAACAAACAATCGGAAAATTGACTTTCGAGAATTGGAAAAAAACGTTAACACAAGTGTATTGGGTCAGAAGGGATTACTTTGTGGGAACGCCATTGATTCCAAAGAATAAATTAAGAATTTCAAAATTATGAACAAAATCTTACTATTTTTTGCTCATCGTAGTATACTTATAAACATTGTAGTTATTTATGAGTGTGCACATTTGAATTTTATTTTTCATGCGGCAATTAAATGTCGTTCCGCTGCAAGTCATCAATGATATGGAGTTTTTCAAGTTGAGTGATTTCGCACAACTGCAGGGCAATAACTTAAGACAATAGCATAAAACAATAATAAAACCTACAATGAAGTGCAAGCAACAAGTTAACATTTATGTTTATCTTAAAGAACATACACACAAACATATATGTATGTACATATGTATGAAGACTTACGTAACCGCCAACAAGAAGCAGCCAGGAACCGGTGAATGTTTCTAATAACTCGGCTGTCACTTGCAATAACTCGATGGCAAGACGATGAGCGACGGAAGATTGAATATAAAATACACCCATACACATATGCACACACATATGTACATATGTATGTATACGTGCATGAACGTGTGATGAGCGTGGTGTGAAAAAGCGGATGTCCTGATCAAAAGCAAAACAGTTTCATCGACATTTTCTCACAGACCGACACGGTGCGGCTCGGTGGCTATCGAACCGTGGTGAGGCGAACCGGCTTGACTTGACCATGTCCGGCGCTCAGGTGTGCGGTTCTGACTAAATGCATGATCTGGTTATTCTGACCATCGGCAGAGGAAACAACCGACGCGGATGTATTTCAAAGGTTTCCACGTTCTGCAAAGATTTCGCCGAAATGTTAATACAAAGTATATGTATGTATGTATGTACTTATATCTACAAGTCCATACATACAAATGTATGTATGTATGTATGCAGAAGGAAAGAAAAATAAATATTCGTACAAGTTACTATCATACATATTTTATTCACCAGAAAGAGGGGTAACTCAAAAGGCAACGTATTATGTGACAGCGTGTCGGCGGCGCAGAGAACTTTCAAATCGAAATCATACAAAGGTGAGCCGATTGGTGATGAGGGTGCGAGTGCGGGTCGGAATGGCTGCAGTGAGGCGACAAGACACTTCACGCTCTCGGTCCATAAATACGCTTTAACAGTTCGACTGCGATGACGACAACAGATGTGATTATTCTAAACTCCCCCGGCGCATATTAGTGAAATTTAATCAAGCGTTTAATTTAAGGGGAATATGATGAATACAAACAAACACTGCATTTTAATTAACCCAGTAAGCAAAAATATATTGAAAATAATAACATGTGTATATCAATATATCGATATTATGTACTTATACGAGCGCTTCTTCCAATCGTCGAAGCTCTTTCAGCGATTTTCACCGAACTTGCAAAACGACAGCCCTTTAAGGTTCTCTTTATGTTTGGAAAGAGCAACAAGTCACACCGCCATGTCTGGTCTGAATATGGAGACTGGGGAATTGTTAAAGTACAATTATGGTTTTTGGTCAAGAATTCAAGACAGGCTACAAAGTGTGATCTTTTAACAAAATTTTCTAAAAACACGTCTCTTAGCGGAAATATACATTTTTTTCTCATGGCCAGACACCTTTATTCGAAAGACCTCCTGTGGATTGGCTACGGTATCAAGGGAATTCAAAAATTTTCGAAATGAATTGCCGATTATTAAGAACTACTCTAGCGAGGGAGAGCAGCTTTGCAGTGACTTTTATGTGTGTTTCCCTTTTATCCAAACTTCTTGTTGCGAAAACACCGGATCTTGGGTACTAGTCTATTCATAAGAGAAGTCGAGCATGATACATTTATTGCATATTATGTTATAACCTGTTGAGCCCCCGAGTCATGAGGTAACATATTGAAAATAGAACAATAGAATAGAAAACCTGTTAACTTTTGTAATATTGTTCGACCCAAGTACTGAGCAGAATCTTATATCAATCGCGATTTTTACCACCCTTAGTAGAACTCCATTAAACGAGGGCAATACGAAATAGCTCCTATCATCAAACAAACAGTCATCGCACTCGGGACTAGGCTCCCTCGTCACCGTTGATAGTCTTAACTTCGAAGTCGTAGATAATTTCGTCTATCTTGGGACCAGTATTAATATCAACAACAGTGCCAGCCCCGAAATACAACACAGAATAGAAGACAGCGGCTGCTCTGGCTAGATCATGTCGTCCGTAAGGATGAAAACACTACAGCTTTGAAAGTATTCGACGCAATACCCGCCGAGGGAAGCAGAGGAAGAGGAAGACCGCCACTCCGTTGGAGAAATCAGGTGGAGAAGCACTTGACTTCACTTGGAATCTCGCTAAATTGCAAAAAGAAGAAACGACTAACGCGCTGTTGTTGTTGTAGAAGCAAATTTTCACAGATATCCTTCGGACGAGTATTAGATCAGATGATATAAGTACATACGTATTTGGTTTACTGGGTTTTAGTTAGACACATGATAAGTTGATACAGATGTCTGCACGTACATACATATTGGACTGGATGGTCATATGGCACTGATCCGTCTGACACTCAAAATTATGTCGATGCCATTGACGGCGATGACGTTGATCAGTTGCTGATGATGAAATGCCAGTAATGACGTTCAATTTTGACATCCGAGCATGTGTGCTGCTACGTAGGAACACACTCACATACATACACACACGTGTGCTCATGAGCACAACGAAAGAATATTCGTTTACATTTTTGAATACCTTGTTTTGGCTTGAAATGCCACTTCACCCGATTATTGCCGTTTAATCATGCATACTCATGCCTCGGTATCGCTTATGAGTATAACCACACCCACAAGTAAGCACTAGCATAAGGGCTATACATACGATTAAATGAGGGGGTACATACAGAAGCGAGTCGTTTTAAATTTAGTACCATATGCTACGTAAATCCACTGAAATAGTGATCCGTTAGGGTAATTTAACGGCGCACCGAAGCGTTGATAATACACACGAAGAAGAGGATGCTGCGGCCGGCGATCCTTACCGCATCATAATAAATGACCGTAGAATTAATATGCCGAAACAGCAGCCACCGCATAACGTTAGGAGCGCACAGATGTTAGGATATTACAGCACAGCTATTTTTACAAGTACAGTAACGTGGGGGAAGAAAGTGGAACGAACCTTCTGCAGGATTAATGATCGAATAGTTGCGCAGACGTGTGTTTTTGTAGCTGTTGCTTATATGATTTATTATGTCGGAGCTGTACTTTTCCCTTCATCCTTACACGATCGTATACATATTAACATGTGTGCAAGTATGTACACATGTTTTTACCAAGGATGCGTGGGGTATCTAATTTTATAAGTTTCATGTCTTCTTTTTTAAATTTTAATTGTGTCATGGGTGTTATAAGAGGATTTTATTGAGCACCACGGTAAATGTGAAGAAAATAAACAAGCAACAACAAAGAATAATTTGTATAATAAAATATATAAGTACGTACGTACATTTGTATATTTGGCTAAAATGCGTGCTTTGACAACTCAACTTTGAGGTTGACTTTCGCACAAATAATTTTGAATATTTTATGACCTCAAAAATTCAATTCTTAATCACGCTAGATTAACATTTATTGATTACCAGTACATATACTTGTACATATACATATATACTTTTGTTAAGTTTTTTAGATATTATTGTATTTGATATTATTGTAATTCAGGGTTGCTCAAAGAATGGTAACCTCGCTATGAAATGCAGCGAGACACTTTGTGATAAGACTAGTATGGGTTGTTGTTGTTGTAACAGTCACCTAATGCCCGTTAGGATGGCAAGGATTAGATTAGCTGTCGTCGAAGTCATCCAATGGTAGGCCCAGAAAACGTGCTGTTTCGACGAGGTCGTACCATGCAATGAGGAGGCTAGTCTCATGTGGGGACATATATTTGATATGACAGGATATATTCTGGATAGGTAGGAGTTTAAACTGTGACAGTATCCAGAACGAAGTAGCGCAGAGGGTCACTCTTGTTTCTCGCGGCAACTCGAGCTCTTCGTCTGCAATAGGTCGTGGTTTGACTCCAAGTACGCTATTCACTGAGGCGAAGTCGGTGAAGGTGTTATTGGCTCCACTGTGAATGGTGGTCAGTGCTTGCCGGAAGTTAGTTGCGTCCGAAGTCTGGTCGGCAAATTGTTTGATGTCTTCGAAATAGTTGTGGAGTGATCTCTTGATTTTTGCGAAATCACTCCAGCAGGAACTGCTAAGAGCGGAGTTCTTTACGCTCCTCAACTGGAAGCATACGGGCATCACTAAGCAGGGGTTCGATGGGAGACATCAAGAGGCATCCTGCCGTAGTCCGGAGTGCAGTGTTCTAACAAATTTGCAGCTTTCTCGTCTGCGTTTCACTGCATCCAGGCGACCATATTGGTCCGGCGTAGTTAAGACTAAAATGGTTGACAGGTCTCAGCGGATTCGCAGGCAACTGTAAATCTGATCAGCTGGCAAGGAAGAGGACCTAAGCAGCGCTGTCAGTAGTATAGGAACGGATAGGTACTCCCATATTCTCGTTTTTTTCAAGTACTGGATAGCTGGGCTTCACGGCAACTTGGCTGGACGCCCAAGCTCGGTCGCAATCGATTCAGAGAGCTCTTTGCCATCAGTAAGGCTAGCCTTTGCATAGCCTTGGAGTATCTAACGGGCCATTGACCTATTGGGGTTCTTGCTGTAAGATAACCCGACGCCAGTTACAGAAGATGTACGGAAAAAGTCGAGGTGGAATCATCGCAGCAGTTCCTTCTCGATTGTCCTGCGTTTGCGAGATCAAGGCTTAAAAACTTGGGAGCTCAGACTCTCAGACGTCTTAGCGAACTTGTAGGAATAGACTTTGATGACTCAAAAGTTTGAATTACAGCAGTTATATTTTTTTTCAGCCATCCATCCAACCGAAATCGAGATAAACCGTTTTTAGCTCTTCAAATTATAACCACTCTCCTCCCGTTC